>NW_022437012.1:2969572-3114532 GCF_009761245.1 Sapajus apella | reverse complement strand
TCTTTCTTTCTTTCTTTCTTTCTTTCTTTCTTTCTTTCTTTCTTTCTCCTTCCTTCCTTCCTTCCTTCCTTCCTTCCTTCCTTCCTTCCTTCCGTCCTTCCTTCCTTCCTTCCTTCCGTCCTTCCTTCTTTCTCTCTCTGTCTCTCTCTCTCTCTCTTTCTTTCTTTCATGTGTTTTTGTCAGGTTTTGTTGGTATTAGGGTAATACTGGCCTTGTAAAATGAGTTTGGAAGTATTCCCTCCTCTATATTTTGAAATAGTATGTGTAGAATAGGTATCAGTTTTTCTTCAAATGTTTTGTAAAATTCAGCAGTGAAAGCGTCAGGTCTTGGGCTTTTCTTTGCTGGGAGACTTTTTATTTACAGCTTCAATCTTGTTACTCGTTCTCACTTGTTAATTTAGGTTTTGGATTTCCTCCTGTTTCAATGTTGGTAGGTTGTATGTTTCTAGGAATTTGTCCATTTCCCATTTATTGGCATACAGTTGCTCATAGTAGCCACTAATGATCCTTTGAATTTTGAAAGTATCAGTTTTAATGTCACCTTTTTCATTTCTGATTTTATTTATTTGAGTCTTCTCTCTGTTTTCTTAGTCATTCTAACTAAAGATTTGTCAATTTCATTTAACTTTTCAGAAAAAAAACTTTTTGTTTAATTGATCTTTTGTATTTTTTTAATTTCAATTTCATTTATTTCTGCTCTGAACTTTATTATTTCTTTTCTTTTACTAATTTTGGGTTTGATTTGCTATTGCCTTTCTCCAGGCTTTTTAAAGGGTCTGAGAATCCCTGTAGGTGAAGAAAACTGTTTAAGATTGTGTAACTATATTTTACTAAACTCAAATTGCCACACTGCAAGGTATATTTGGCACGTGTGTAAAGTAGTTATTTCTAGAACTGAATTTAAATAGGGAACTTATAAAGGGAGTGATACGGTTCGGCTCTGTGTCCTCATCCAAATCTCATGTCAGGTTGTAATTCCCAGTGTCGGAGGAGGGATCTGGTGGGAGGTGATTGAATCATGGGAGCAGGCTTCACCCTTGTGTCTCATGATAGAGTTCTCACAGAATCTAGTTGTTTGAAAATGTGTGGCACCTCCCCTTCCTTTCTCCTGCTGTGGCCATGTGAAGACTGTGCCTACTTCCCCTTTGCCTTCCACCATGATTGTAAGTTTCCTGAGGCCTTCCCTCCCAGCCTACAGAGCTGTGAGCTGATTAAACCGCCTTTCTTAATAATTTACCCAGTCTCAGGTACATCTTTATAGCAGTGTAAGAAAGAACTAACACAGGGAGTGTGGTTTCAATACATGACCTCCAATTCTTTGACACTCCTTCTTTCAAGAGTTGGGGTCTATATCTGCTCTCCTTGAATCAGGGTGGGTTTATGACTACTTTAACCTATAGAATCCTGCAGAAGTGCTCTGTGCCTGGATACACATGCCCACATAGCTTCTGCCACATTGCATTTGGAGCCCCAAGCCACCATGTAACTATGATGCCACTGGATCATAGAGACTACCAAAATGATGAGGCCACATCTAGGTGTAGTGTTCAGCAGCTAATCCCAGCCATCATCTCCTCCACTTGCATCAGCATGTAAGTGAAATCATCTTGGATCTGCCAGACCCAAATTATGCTCCAGCTGAATACCACCACCAAAAGAACTCCATTGCTATCATGTAGAATAGAAGGATCACTCAGCTGAGCTCTGCTTGAATTCCTGACCCACAAAATCTTAAGAAATAATAAAACAGTTGTTTACACCTCTAAGTTTGGCGTTAGTTTGTTGCATAGGAACAGACATATCAGGATAGGGATGTTTAAATTATTATTTGCAGAAGAGAAACCTGAGTGTCTCCTCTGAGACAATCCAAAGCTAGAAGGATGGGCCCACTAGGGAAAGTTAGAGTCTGGGAACACCAATAGATTGGCAGTACACTTCAATCTGATAAATGAGTCATCAGTTTAGCATTGAGCAAAAATGTGAACAGAGGGAGAACAGGTTGGAAACAAGAACATTTTTGGACTGTCATACCTTACCTTTCCTGCCTGATATATGGATGTGCTAGGCTGAGACAGAGCCACTGCCTTGTGCATGAACCTAAATCTTCTGATGTAGACATCAAGGAACCAACCACATTATCCTACCACAAGGAGCTGGTCTCTCTAAGATATAATTGTGGATTGCAAAGAGCATTCAATAAATATTCTGATGTCTTTATATCCATGGGGAGAAAATAAGTCATAGTGATAGTAAATTAATATCTGGAAGGGTCAGATTAGCTAGGACTGATCACCGATATAAAACCGAATTGCTTGATTCATTTCCTTTATGATTATGCCCTCTACCTACACAGGACTACTCAATGGTATTCCAATGAGTCAGTGGTTCCTTTCACTATACCTGTAACTACTCTCTCAGTTTCTTTATCTTGGTTCTTCTCTTTGTTCATGTTTCATCAAAGAATGTATTAATAAGGAATGAACTTCTCCCTTGGCAGGCTCTAAGACCTTCCTATTTATTGCATTCCAAGACTGCTCTTCAAGTGAGCCTAGACACATGTCATTTGATTATGGGGTATGATATGGATGAAAACACTGGGGATGAGGGAGAAAATGTGCTATTTTCACAAAGACTCCACAGATGCATATTGAAATCGCTGATGCTTATGTGCAAACACTCTCTTATCCAATTAGTCATTAGCACTTGACAATGACTCCTCCTATGTACATTACTAATGCAAAACATCCTCTCAATCACTGCTCTAGTTCCGACATTCATCATTCCCCTCTTATATAACATTTGCCTTCTGACTCACCTTCTTTATTCTAATTTCTCCCCAACTGTTGTATGTGGGGTTTCTCTAAAGCACAAATCTGACATAGTTCTCTCCTGCATAAGATTCTTCTCATTGCACACAGGGCAAAGTCCAAATTCTATAATGTTACTATATTGGTCATAGTCCAGTGAAAAATAAACTATTCTAGATATTTTAAATAAGTGGAATTTACTAGAGGAAACTGGTTATGTAACTAATGAAAGATGATAAGGCAATGCAGACATTAATGAGGAGGAGGTGGGAGCTGTCATCATTGAGGTAGGGGGTCTATTAGGAGCTTCAGTCACAAAAAAGATGATGTAGCTCCCTCCAGAGAGGTCCCCCAAGGCAAAGCAATACCCTGGCTTCTGTCCTGCTTTCACCCTCCAGTTTTCTTTCTGAGTCTTTCATTGTTCAAACTTCCTAGGAAGCCAGCTGGCAAAGAATCTTACTCTGTAGTTCTCTGAAGAGCAGGAAAAGGGTGGAAATAGAACTGAAGGCAAAGAGAAAAGTGACAAGCACAATAATATATAAAGACCTTCAAGGTCTTAAGTCTACCGATATCTCATTTCCATGTTTCACGATTCCTTCAACTTCTCCTTCCCCGCTAGGGATACTGAACAACTACTCAGAACTCCCCAAGTGTATCATTCTCTTTCATAGTTTCATAGATAAATTGGCACATGCTATTCCTTTCATTTATAATGTCTGTCCCTCATGTGATTAGAGAACTTAAACTTACCTTTCAAAACCCAGATCGCTAATCTTCTATGTTAAAGCTTTCTTAGACCTCTCCAGAATAGAGCTGATCAGTCCTTCATGAGCTCCACCCCTGCATTCTGTTTCCTTATAATATTTATCACATTGAATTATAAGTAAGGCCAACATCTCTTATTTTTGCTTGTCTAATCTTTCTTTACTTGTCCACCTGTTTCTTTGCTTGTGCACCTGTTTTCCTTTTAGGGGCCTGTTCTGCTAGTTTACTTGGTGCTAGATAGGTTTTCAATCACATGGATTGATCTTGTTTTTGATATTGGCATGTGACCCAGGTTTAACAACCAGAGTACCTCATCTACAGTGATTGGGCTGTGACATGTACATGAACAAATGACCTATCAGTTTTCAGAGACTGATAAGGATATTTGAGGATGGAAGAGTCATGGTCTCTTTATTTGTGCAATGCAAGCAAGGGCTTCTGGTGGGCATGTTTACCACCTCGTGGGAAAAGCTTACCTGAGAATCAAGCCCAAATGGAGCAAAGCTAGGCCAAATGGTAAAGAAAAAAATCTTAATGTTGTTTAGGCACCTGGATTTAATGTGCCCAAAGCAGATTAACCCCTAAATCTCTCAGGTGCATGAGTCAGCAAATAACTCCTCCCTTTTTAAATTAAAACAATTTTCATGTTCATATAAGGCTTATTCTCTGTTACTGGAATTCAGAATTTGATGTATGCCAAAAGACGTACATTACTTAGTGTGTTAGTTAGGTCTTCATCTTTACTATTTTTTTTTATTTGAACTGTGAGAAATAGAATAAAGTTATCTATGAATAGTATATTTCTATCTATTTCTCCTTGCTTCTCCTATGGTTTCTGTTTTATGCAAGTTGTTGTTTCATTGGATGCATAGATATTAATTATATCTTTTTTGTTTTTTTCTCTTTTTCTTCATTTTACTTATGTCTTTATTGTGAATTATATCAATTAGCATTATAAAATGTAATTTAACATAATACTTCTTGACTTATTTATATCTTATTTAATCTTGTTGCATTGACTTTTTTATGTTTTCACTTTCCTGATGTGTCTACTCATTCTTTTATTTTTAACCTTTCAAAAATCTTTTTGTTTTAAATGAGTTTTTTGTATACAGCATAAAATTTTTCTGCTAGTAAATTTGAAAATCTTTTTCTTTTAGTAGATAAGCTAAACTCATTGTGATTATTAATAACAATGGTAAGTTTTTTCTCAGTGCTGCCATTTTATACACGTGTATGTATGTGCATATTTTATACTATGGGGTCTATTTGGTTTCTTTTTCTCTTTCACATTTCTCTTCCTACTTGAAAAGCCTTATTTTTTATTGTTGTTTTACTCGTTATATTTTAACAAATATCTTCATATATTTAATTTCCTTTTATTAGATACCATTTATTTGTTTCTTATTATGAACAACATTGAAAAGACCCAGTAATAGCTTGTATCTTATTCTCTCTTTTTCCCCTTTTTTCCCCACCCCAGCAATTTTTTTAATTTTTTTGACACAGAATCTCACTCTGTTGTTCAAGTTGGGGTGCAATGGCACCATCATAGCTCACAGCAGCCTCAAACTCCTGGGCTCAAGCAACCTTGCCACTTCAGCTTCCCAAGTAGCTAGGACTACAGCTGTGTGCCACCACTCCTTGCTAAGTATTTTTGTGTGCATAGAAGTAGGATCTCACTACATTGTCCAAACGATCAAAATCCTGGTCTCTAGTGATTCTTCTGCCTCAGGCTCCCAAGGTGCTGGGATTACAGGCATAAGTCACTGCACCCAGCCACCCCAGCAAATATTCTACTACTACTTGACATCAACAAGATAATCAGCAAGCTTATTTAAGTTTATGTATGCTTCTCCCTACTCCAACTATTTTTGATATTTGTGTTATAACTATATTGTTAAAATAGATTGTAACAATTACATACATTATGTTACTTTTATCTTTATTATTCTGTGGTTGTAATAGCCATGCTTATCATGAATCCTCATGCCAATAATTGTTCCAATTATTTTTGGCTTTCTGAGAACAATTTTTTTCCTAAGTAATTATAGGTAATAACTATTCATGTCATTTATACTTGAAGATTGCTTTGTTTGGATGTACAATCTTTGGCTGCTCACGTTCTATTTCCTAGATTATGTTAATTGTTATTTTCCTGTTTTCTATTCTAAAATGTTGTTGTTGAAAAGACTGATGGCAATCTGATTTTCTTTTCCGTATAGAATGACTACAAGTTCCACTTCACTCTGGTTTGCATATTTTGTCCAAGAGTAATTACTGATGGTTCCCCATTTATTCTCACAACTGTCCCAGCCTAACTAATAAACTATATGGCCATGCTGCTTTTTAAGTGACAGCCTTTTTTCCTGCCTGCCTGGAAGTTTTGTCCTCATAATTTCAGTAGATTTAGTGGAAGAGATTTTGGTATAGATTCTTCTGGATTAGTTTTCTCATGTACAAATGTGATCTTTCAGTATGTAAATTCAAGATGATTTTGTTTCAGGAAATGTTTCTTAGATTATGGCTTTAAGTGTTTGTTCTGTTTTATCATTTTGGGTTCTTCTTTGAGGATTACTATTATACATCTATTGAGTCTTCTTTGCCATTAATTACTTTCAAATCCTTCTTTTAAAAATATCTTCCATCGTGTTTATTTAACATTTTTCCTATATTTCTAATCTTGTATGGTACTTTTGTGGTGTTTATTCTATTTTGTGCTCCTTCTGATCTAGCATTTATTTTTGAAAAGTATTTTTTTTAATTTATAATTCTTTCTTAGGCTTCCCCAAATCTTTTAAATATCTTCCTTCTGCTTAGCATGTTTTTTTAAAAATATATGAATAGGTTTTGTTAGACAGAGAAAAGTAACATTTTCATGGCTGATTTACATCCTTCTTCCATAGTTTCTGCCATTCCCTTAATTTCCTTTAGCTTAATTAATTTATAGCTCTTCTCTGTTGGTGGCCATATTTTTCTGACATGTTTTTATTTTCTCTAAGGATGCTATTCGGCTTACCATTGTTATCTTCTTTCATTTTTACAATGTTTTTATATGATTTCTGAATTCAATTTATTCCTGCTGTTCATGTTTAAGTGCGGTGAGTTTTCTGTGCTTTGGAAAGTTTTCTGTAAAGAGTGTGAAGAAGGATAGCTTTCCTACCTTCATGGCTCCTAGCCACCCTAATCAAAATGTGGCCTCTTAGTAAAATTACCTCTCCAGTATCTTCTGAGGTCTGCTTCTTCTTCTTCCCTCCCCAACAGCAGGAGGAGGATGAGGCAAGTGAGGAACCTAGGACACCAAATTGAGGCAGGCATTCACTCCAGAACCATGCAGTGCTAACTATCCTTGAATGATGTCAAGAATGAAGACCCCCTTAAATTCTGTCCCCTAATGCTTTGCTTGCTCACCTGGTTTTTGAATTCTGGCCCCTCCCCAGCAGTATCTCAGGTTTCTCTTCTATTTATCCCAGTGTCATTGTGCTCTAGTCCCAGAAATCTCTCCTCAGTCCTATTTCCAAATCTCTCCTCTGCCTCTGAGTGCATAAGTGTTCAGGTTGATTTGCAATCTCTTACCTTTCCATAACCCTCCTGACTAACCACAAATTGAAGTCTGTAAATTCCCCTCCCAGCCACTCTGATCAATGCCCTCAGAGAGGTCAGGTCAGCCCTCCTTTCTAGTGGAACACCCCTTCTTTTGGGGTAATGAACATAAGTAGTCCCTGGGTTCCTTGGCCCTGAAGACCATCAGAAATTTGTCCGTCTTGTGCTTGCTTCTGCACAGCTGCTGTTCCCATAGGGCTCTCGCTGCTAACGATGTTCATTTGTATTCTGGACTCTGTGCTGTTGTTTTGTCACAGACAAAAGATTTTTGCTGGTGTTCTTCTGAGATTTTTCTTTTGCTATCCTAACTGTTCTTGTTTTTTGAGGGGACTGTGAAGATTTAACCATCATGCTGCTGCTACCACTTTGTTTCTTCTAATTCTGTAAAGCATTTTAAGTTGAAGCCAAAGACAGCCAACCAAATCCTGAAATTGTTTATCTAGTTTGGTGTCTTTAAAAAAAATAATGAATTTATTGAAGATGGTGTTTTTATCGTCTGGCACATGGTAAGAGATCAGTAAGTGTGTGTTGAGTGAAAGAAAAGAGAATGAATGAATGAGTGAGTGAGTGAATAAATACCAGATGGCAAAAATAAATAAGGCTCAGAAATTTGTCAGGTAGAGAGAAGAAAATAACCTAGGATTAAACCATTAAATACCCTTTTGTAATCTACTGCAGTGATAAGTTCTTGGCCTATCTTTGATTACCCTGAAGTTTCAGGGCTAGTCACATAGTTCTCTTTTGCTTTTGGGTTCCAAGGCTTACAGGAACTGTGCAGTCAATTGCCTTTTAGGTTTTACAGTTGTTAGAAAGATCACTGGTTAAAATCCTGAATCTGCAACTCCTAGCTATGTGGCCTTGAGCAAGTGACAATCTCTCTGACCCTGTTTCCTCACTGGTAAAGTGAAAATGATATTGTATCTAAGGCCTGTCATAAGGGCTTAATGAATTAAAAGATAAAGCACATAGTATAAGACAGTCATTTATGAGAGGTCATTGTCCCATTTCTCTGTCCTCTTTTCACTTACCCAACAACTTAGGCATGAGTTTTCCTTGAAATCTATGAATAAAGACACTTTGCTGGACCAAAGAAAGTCACATTTGGGGTGGGTGGGATTTGGAGGAAGACGGGAGGTGAAGGGAATTTTAGGGTTGGTGCTAGTTACATTTGCTTTCTCTGTACTCCCTCCTTTTCTTGTTAGTTTCTCTTGAGGCCAGATTATCCTATTTGTCACAGCAAGAACGGGTGCCTGGGCTGTGCCTGTGGACAACCCTGTTGGTCTGCTGAGTTGTGTGTGCCCCATTACATAATTTCAAGAACAGCCCTTCAGAAGGAGTCTCAAAGCCTATTCTCACTTCCCACTCTTTGTGGGAAGGAGAGGGAAGCTTCCCCTTTACAATATCTTTGTTCTCTGAATTTCATTTTGACTGATTTAGGCAATCCCTGCCTCATAGGGAAGTATAGATCACAGGTTTTATTTGATTTCTTAGGTTTTCTGACCTCTGTTATTTTCTAACAAACCATCAAGATATCTCTCCCCTTTTCTCCCTCCCCATCTGGGTTATCTTGGCATGAGACAAAAAGGGGTGACAAATTTCATTGTTGACACCTCCTTCTTTCTGAGCATCTCTGGCTTAATACATTCCTCATTAAACTATGGAGAGGAGCCTCTTGCCTGGTCCACAGCATCACTCGGTCTCACATCAGGATTATACAAGTTCCCTGCTACTGTGGAACATATTCAGGGTTTATCACCCTCCAAGTGCCCTGTTTCATGGTTGTTCACCTGTCTAGGCATTTCTCCTCCCCTCTTGCTTTCTCCTGTTCCCTCCTCAGCTATTCTGATACTTCCTGACTTGCTAATTTCTTTCTCCTCTCTCCAGCCCCATCAGTGACCTAGATAAAAAAAATGGATAATTTTTTTAGCCACTTTCCTATCTGCAATTTGCACGTTGTCCTATGTCAAATGCTTCAAGTTGCTCTGAGCTAATTTGCTCAGAGCATTGGAAAAGGTACAGAACCTGGATTCAAGTCCTGGCTCATCCCAAAGCAGCTGGGGAGCATTCGTGAGATGTCGTTTACTAAACCTGTCTTTGCAAGAAAAGTTGCATTACAACCATGCCTCAATGCTGCTGGATCTGTAAATTGCAAAATCCCACCTGGCTTGGGCTAAATATACAACAGATAAAGTCACTTTTGGAGAAGGAACCCACTTTTAAGAGAAGAAAGGCAGAAGGTATAGCCAATCATGTTATTGACTTTTATGAAGTCCCTGGAATGGATGTTAGAAGAAATATCCTCACAGGCCGAGGCTCCTCACCCCTCATGCCTGGCCTTGGCAAGCTCCCTCCCACCTCTTGTCCCACAGTGGGAATATTTGGGAAGGCTCTTTTCCTCTTGGACTCATTTTAAATTACATTCTGGCAGCAGTTAGATAAATTCTATCTGTCTTCTGAGCCCCAGGCCCTCCTGAGATCGCTACTTATAATTGAAGAAAGAACAGAAACCAAAACTTGATTCAGGCAGTTTGGGTTTATGTGCTTTGTCAATTTACCTATGTGAATCCCCAGAGGACAGAGGATAAAGTTACCTAGGTGTGAAAAATAAGAAGGAGAGATCCTTACAGTGAAGGTTGTGCCTTACGCTAAATAAAAATGAACAGTTCACCTTTGACACGGTGCTTTTTGTGCACAAGGAGTCAAGTTAAATAACTTTGAATCCATGTCTAGCCATCACGTGGGCATCCAGCCGAGTCACTGGTGCAGTAATGCTTTGTGCAGTGCTTGTCCACACTGGGCCAGGGCACAATCAGTGAGGCTGGTGTTAATGACTTCAGGGTTCTGAATGTGATTTCCACATGGGTCAGGCTCTGCCCTGGCTATAATCTTTATGCAAGAATTAGTATTTCCCAAAGCTCCAGAGTTGGCTCTTGGTTTTCTTATTTTATACCCTCTCCTTCTGAGAGTTCGTCTGCCTCACGACTTTAATCACTACTTCAGTGTGGAGAGCCTTCCATAGCTAGCCTGTCTCTGGAGCATGAGTTCTGAGGCCCAGGTCAAGTTTCCAGCTCACATTTCCACTGTCTCCACTACCCAAGCACATAAGTCCCATTACCACCTAAAACTATGTTTCCCTCTGAGCTCTCATAAGTGGCACTTTTAAAGAAGGAGGCCACCTGGAGGTTGTGGTGAGCCGAGATTGTGCTATTGCACTCCAGCCTGGGCACCAAGAGTGAAGCTCCATCTGAGAAAAAAAAAAATCCATGCAGTAAGTAGTCCTAGTTATTCCTACGCTATTCATAGTAAAACAAAATTAGCCTTTTTACTTCAGTAAGTGACCCAGAAGGTAAGTACTTTTCATTTCTGTAGCCTTTTGTAGCTTGGAAGTGTCTCCCATGTTAGATTTATAAGTATTTGTGCCTGTTTCATCTCCTGTTTTAGACTGCATGAGCTTTTCCAGTGCATGGACTGTGTTGTTTATTTTTTGTATGCTCTACAGAACATTCAAGAGCATTTGCAATAGATGCTAAAAAATACTTGGTGAAAGAACAAATGAGAGAGTGAACAAGGGAACAAATGGGATATTCTCTTAAGGGAACATCAGTTTTCAGTTCTCTCGCTTTTAATCACCATCGTCGGTCTTGTGATATTTCAAAAGCATGCTTTTGCTGAAAATCTGTTCCTCATATTTTCTAAGAATTCTATGTGTAGCTGGTAAGTGTCTCCTAATGCTGGATGCAGCATTTAAAAGATGAGATGGTTTTGGCATTTGAATCTTGAAGGTTTAGAAAATCAAGTCTATAAATACTAATGCCTTTTTTCCTCATTCAAAGGACAGAAAAGAGGGAAAATCCCCTGGAAAATTCACATTCCAGTAGAAGTCTTCTTGTTGGGGTAGGATAAAAGCACCTTACCATTATAAAGTTTGATACATATCTTTGAACTTTGAGCCCCAACCTGTGGGAACCATATTGTGAAGTTAATCAGGAAATGTTGCAAGTCTGCTAGGGAATCTTCTTGTGACCTGAAAGTCATCCAGATCTCTAAGAATTCCGAATTCAAGGTTACAAAATAAATTTTGATACTTTTTTCCTCTTCAAAAAAAAATGCATGGCACTTCATGTGTGGAATAAAGAAACCAGCATTTTTAACAGAAAAAGCTGATAAGATGCTCTACTGCTGAAGTGAGACTTGGTGACTCCAACATCCTTCATCCTTTTCACCTCACAGATTCTGCGTAGCATGTGAGTTCATTGCCAAGATCCACTAGAGATTCTAGTCATAGGAAGAAACCAACATCCTTTAGTCCCTGGTGATTAAAAGTACTATATCTGTTCAAGTGATAGTACATTATGTTATAATGTTTACATGCTATAACTACTCTATTCAGCCCCAGCACCATTAAAATATAATTCATATACTCCTTGATATGGGTTTTAAAGTTTTACATCATGTCCCTCACTGGCTTTTCCTAGCTCGTCTCTTGCCACTGCTTCCATCACTCTCCATGTTCCATCCAGAGTAACTCTTTGTATGAGCTCTCTGTTGATTCTTTGCAAATTCAAAGACCACACCTCACGTAACTCATGTACTTTTCACTTTCCATTTACTGTTACTGGAATATTCTCCCACATCATTGAATAGCTGGTTAATTCTTATGTCTTATCTTGATAATTACGGGAAAGTAGCATTTCATAGTCACTGCCTGTCTGTCATTGCACTGTACTTCATTTTTTCTTAAAGCTTTTTCCACTGATTAGAGTTTATATATCTTCATATGTCTTCTACTTGTTTATTTACTTACCTATGTACTTATTGTCTATCTTGTTCTACCAGAATATAAGTTCTTTAGTTCTTCAAAAGGATGGGCTTTGCCAGTCTTTTCTAGAAGAGAACCTGGCATGGTGTCTGTGTGTACTCTAAGAATACAAGAATCTAGAAGAAAAAGTAGCTTACAACCTAACAATAAGAAAAAAACTGAATAATCTACAAAATTAAATGTTCCATAAACCCATCATAGATCTGATATCAACCAAATGAACTAAATTACAAAAAACAAAAAAAATTTCTAGAAGAGATGAGGCACACAAATGTTTCTAACTTCATCAGAGAATGAAAGAGAGAGAGAGAGAGAGAGAGATGACCTCCATGAAAGCAGATAGAAAGCCAACAGCTAAAAAATGTAATAAATTCTTTAAGGACAATGTGGGCTAGAGTGAAATTTAGAATAACTGAAAACCCTCAGACACAAGAGGCTGTATTCACTCACAAGCAATATTTTTATGAGCCTTCACTGGGTTTTTCCAACAAAGATTGACCAGAGGACCTCCCTGCATGGTGCAGGAGTGCAGGAAGTGCTGTGAGGTGGGGAGACAGGTATGAAACACCATGCACTTCCCTGAACCCTTTTCTCATATGAAGCAAAGACTTAAGTCAATGGACGAGTGTAGAAGTGTTCTCTCTTAGGGTTCAAGCAAAATCTGAAAAAAATAGTGAGAGAAAAGCTGTCTTCCACCAGAGGAGGTGTAGAAAATGCTCTTTGTTCCAGGATCCTGTATGCATACAGAGGAGAGTAAGCTTTCACTTGGAAAGGGGCAGAAAATCATCTCTTGCCCAAAGCCTCCACAGATACAATAAATAGTTTGACTGCCCTGAATGCCTACTCCTGAGGCCCAGATGCACATAGCCTATATGAAACTAAGACAAGACTAGAAGAATCAGAAATCTGTCTGTGCCCACAATTCACTTAGCACCAAGTAACAAACAATAGCAATATATTCCTGTGGAAGAGGCAAGAGCATGGTGCATATATGCAGAGACTGCTTAAAGCTGAGGGTGATCCAAGAACATTGAGAAAAATCTTTCCATACCCCAGATCTCATTGTAAGCACAAGTTAAGGGTACCACAATAAGGGAGAAACTTCAACTTTGTGGTTAGTTTGCAACAATGAAACAGAAATTCAGGTCAATTGTTATTTAGATTGACTCAACTCCCCCATTCAACCCCATTTCCCAACACTAATGGCCTGATACAAGAAGAATCATTATTATTTCCAGGCAAAAATATGTTTTGCTTTTGCCTCTGCTGTCTTCTTACATGTGATGTCTGGAATGTAATAAAAATTAGGAGATTTACATACAAGCAAGGAAAAAAATAGATAAAACCCAACATTACCCCATTGTCAAAAGACAAGCATATACTTTGAAATAAATGTTGGAACTATCAGACAGGGACTTTGAAATAATTATTATAATGTATGTAAAAGGACCTGGTGAAAAACATGAATGACATGCATGAATAAGTGGGAAATTTCAGCAGAGAAGTGAAGAACTGAAGAAGGTGTCAAACACAAAATATCAGAAATGAAGAATTTCTGTGATGGGCTTGAAGACAGAACACACAAGAGGAAAGATAAGTGATCTTGAAAATAAGTCAGTAGAAATTATTCAAATGGTGACAAAGAGGGAAAAGAAGATATAGACAAAAAATAAACAGAGCTTCCAAGAACTGTAGTCCAATATACGGGTCCCTGGAGACCCAGAAGGAAAAGAGTGAGAAAATAAACGAAATATGTATATATGTGTACGTGTATATATATATATATATATATATTTTGAAAAGATAATTGCTGAGAGTTTTCTCCTAATAGAAGGAGAAAACAAACCACAAATCCAAGCAGCTCAGAGAATTTCAAGTCTGTATGTGCACACACACACACACACACACACACACACACACACAGAATTCACCCACTGATTAGAATAAAACTGATCAATATCAAAGTTGAAATGAAAAATCTTCAAGGTAGACAAAGTGAAAGGCAACATTACAAATAGGGCAGCAAATAATGGCAGCAGACATGTAGTCAAAACCATGCAAACCAGAGGACAATGGTGTGACATCTTTAAAGACAAGCATCAACTAAGAATTTTATATTCAGTGAAAATATTTTACAAAAAGAAAAATAAAGATTTTTATTCAGACAAACAAAGCTGAAAGAATTTACTGCCAACTAACCTTCACTACAAGAAATAATTAGAGTAAATATGATACTAAAAAGGAATTTGGTTCTAGATAACGAAATGAAATATAATGGAAATCATAAAAAAGAGGGAAAATAAAAAAACACATTTTCTCTTATTTTTAATTGCTTTAAAATATAACTGCAGATACATAAAATGATGTTTGTCATCATTACTTAATCAAATTATCAGACACTATTTCACAGCTACTGGGATGGCTAGAATCAGTTAGATAATAACATGTGTTGGACAGGATGTGGAAAAATCAGAACATTTGTACATTGCTGGTAGGAATGTAAAATGGTACAGCTGCTCTGGCATATAGTCTAGTAGTTCTTTACACAATTAAATATACAGTTACCATAAGATACAGCAATTTCATTCCTAGGTACATACTCAAGAGAAATAAACAAATATGCCCACATAAAAACTTATGCACAAATATTCATAACAGCCAAATATTGGAAGCAGCCCCAAATGTCCAAAGACTAAGAAATGAGTAAATAAATGTGGCATATCCACACAACAAAATACTATTCAGCAACAAAAGGAATAAAATACTGATACATACTACAACATGAATGAACTGGCATTATGAGGCCAGCATAAACTTGCAATGAATATTGTAAAAAAAAAATCACTGGCCAATCAATCTCTTTCATAAACATACACACAAAAATCCTCAACAAAATGTTAACAAATCAAATCTAGAGAAATATAGAAAGATAATACAACATGAACAAATTGGGTTTATTCCAGAAATGCAATGTTTAACATTAATAGCATGGTGTGTTGGTTTCCTATGCCTTCTGTAACAAATTTCCGCAAACTTGGTGGCTTAAACAACAGAAATTTTTTCTCTTTACAGTTTTGGAGACTAGAAGCCCCAAATACGGCGGATGCATGCTCCCTCTGGAGGGCAGAGACGAGAATCCGTTCCTTGTCTCTTCGGCTTCTGATGACTGACCTGGCATTCCTGGGCTTACGGCTGCATCATGCCAATCTCTGCCTCCATCTTCATATCAATGCTTCCTCTGTGTGTTCATTATCTTCCCGTGCAACTCTCCTATAAGGACACTCATGATGACATTTAGGACCTACCCAAACAATACAGGGCAATGTTCTCAGTTCAAGATCATTAGCTTAATTGTATCCACAAGAACCTTTTTCCAAATAAGATAATATTTATAGCTTCAAAAGATTAGGATTTAACACCTTTGTATAGCCATCATTTAACCCACTGCAGACAGAAAACAAATAAATAATCATTATTTACAGACATGATTTTGTAAATAACAATCAAAGAGAGAATCTCTATATAACCGTAAAGATAAGTGAATTTACTAAGGTTGCTAGATACAAAGCATTATTTAAACATCATTGCATTTTGACATACAATCAGCAAACACTAGAAAATAAAATTTTTAAAAGATACCCTGTACAATAACATAGAAACCCACCAAATACACAGAAATAAATAGGATTAATGACATACAACACCTCTTAGGCAAACACTACAACTTAGAGAAATTGGAGAAGACCTAAACAATTAGAGGGGCATATCATGTTTCATAGACTGAAATATTCCATATGTAAAGAGATGTCAAATCTTCCTAAATTGATCTATAAATACAAGGAAACCCAAATCAACATTTTCATAGGTATTTTAAAATACAAATTGACAAGCTGATACTAAAATGTGTATGGAAATCAAAGGACCAAAAATAATCAAGATAAACTTGAAAAAGAACAACAAAGATGTAGTTCTTGTAGAAACAGATATCAGGACAATATAAAACTATAGCAATTAAGACAAGAGCATAAGTAATTAAGAAATATTAACATACTCACAGAAACGCATAGAGGCCAGAAAGAGTCCAACGCTAACATTGCTCAAGCACTTTCTCCTGTCAGCATCCACCTTGAATTGCTCATCTCCAGCACTTGTCCTTGGTTAATTTTTCCCTCAGCATAGACTTTTTTATTTCGAGAGTTATCTGCACCCCAAGTTGATAGTTGGGGAATTCTAACATCTCTGACTCCCCAAGAAAAATACGAAGAATATACTCTAATGCCCCATACAAAAATGCCCCTTGCTCCTTGTATATTTCTTATAACACAATGATCTTTTTTATATTAGGACCTGGCAGGTCTCTATAGTTTGGGTTTTCATTTACAAAGCATGTCCTCCCAGGAAGGGGTGGAGGCTCAGCCAGGCACCGGGATAGAGCAGGAGTCAGGAGATGACATGTTCAGCGCCTCTGAGCCCTTCCTGCTGTGTTCTGTCTCAACCTTGAGCACGGCAGACATGTTGACAAGCGCTCCTGGTGGCACTGCATGGGTGAGAGGATGAGGAATGATTAGGTAGCAGCTGCTACATGAGACAGGCTGGAGGAGAAGGAGACCCTAGCAGTTGGTTAGGGTTCTTGAACGAAGGTGAGGAAGTTCCATCTTGTGAGCCACCATCTAAATCTCTGAATTAATTTCTGCTATGAAGTTCTACTGCTTATGAAGTTTATTTCAGCTCTGCTATGCTGTGGGAAGGGCCATAGTTCCACACCCTTGGAACAAATTGCTGACAGCAGTCTCACTTCTCCCCAGAGGTCAGTGCTGTGGAGCAGGGGCCATCTGAGAGCCCTCCAAAGAGAAGGAGAATCTTGTGGAACATAACAAAAGTAGCAACCTTAATGGGCTGCTGTCCCATCTGAGCCAGCGAGTTCGCTCTATTGTACACTTGGATGATTTACAATTTACGTTATGAAGGAGATTACTTGTATCTTTACATCTGCAGTCCTCTGCTTGGTCTGGCATGTAAACCATTGCACTCTGGGGAATCTAACCTGCCTTCTTCCAACTCTGGCCTTCAGTTTCTCTCAGCAGAGAATAGATCTCCTTAGTAAATGGGAGATTAGTTCATAAATAGGCAATCCACCTTCTCCCAAGCCAATTCAAAACTCAGTCAAAAAGTCTCTCTCTCTCTTTTCTCTCCTATAAGCTCTAAGGCTTTTTTCATGACTTAGATCTCTCTAGAACATGCACTTGCATATAGTGGCTGTGAAATGAATTGCCAACGGTAAGGTGGGAGGTTAGGTACTCAGGTAAGTATCTTAGTATCAAGAGACTCAGGCATGGCAGACACTGGCATCAACAATGACATCTCAGTGGAACCAGAGGTAGCATTCCCCAGGTGGGTGATAAGCGTCTTCCAACTAGAAAAAGGTTAATCTTCTGCCTCAAATCACATCAGAGAGTGGCTCCATTAATAGGAAATCACTGGTAGGAAAGAAATTAACATCTGCATCCTAAAAGGCTCATCTGGTCTCTGCTTTGGTGGACAGGCCCATGTCAAGGCAAGGTAGCCCTGGGAAGAAAGAGGCTTACTTTT
The DNA here is from genome assembly GCF_009761245.1 of Sapajus apella. Taxonomy (NCBI): domain Eukaryota; kingdom Metazoa; phylum Chordata; class Mammalia; order Primates; family Cebidae; genus Sapajus; species Sapajus apella. The sequence continues at coordinate 3,096,949 of NW_022437012.1, read as the reverse complement.
CTTTCTCACCCCTCCATAATGCCCTGTTGTGTCTGGGAAGAAGGAATGGGGGGAGAAAGTATGGTGAGAAAATTTCACCACATTAAACTATCTCAATCCCCCTTTTTATAGCTGTTGTGGAAAATAGAGGAAGTGTTTAAGCCCTTGGTTCATGTGTTTTAAAAACTAATTATAAAATAAGGGAAATGTGTATTTCATGCATGAAGCATTTTAAGACACTGGAGTATGAATTTCACAAAAGCCCATGCTGAAATCAGAACACTGGTTGGCATTCATCACTTACTGTAAACCTTGCCTTTAGTGCCTGAATTCCTGGGGAGCCTGTTTGCTTCAGCGGCTCCTGCCAGCTTTCACAGTTCATAGCCCTCCTATATCACAATTTCACGTTTGGGGGGAATGTGTCAGCTCAGGACACACTCCCATAGTCTAGATACACCCAGGGTGAAATGCCTGAGGAATATGTTGAAGCTGAACCTATTTCTTTTTGTGGGTTCTTTTCTTTTTTCCTTTTGAAAAAATTTCAAATAATATCTGAAAGACTTTTTAGAGATTTACATATAAAACCCGGTGTGCTCACCTATTTATTGAAAAAGCCTCATAGAGCAGAATGGCCAGGAGCAGTTTCCAGGGCTAGCCTGCCTGGCTTTCCCTGCCATCGCCATTGCTTACCAGCTGTGTGGCTCTGGACAAGGATTGCATGCTCCCTATATCCCCCAAATCTCCATCAATGGTAAGATGGAGATCCTGCCAGAACTTAGAGTCATACAGCTATTGCATGGAAAGGAACACATGGCCGATGAGTAAACGCTGGCTGACTGCATTAAAAGCTTGGGCCTCTCGGCCGGGCGCGGTGGCTCAAGCCTGTAATCCCAGCACTTTGGGAGGCTGAGGTGGGTGGATCACGAGGTCAAGAGATCGAGACCATCCTGGTCAACATGGTGAAACCCCGTCTCTACTAAAAATACAAAACATTAGCTGGGCATGGTGGCGCGTGCCTGTAATCCCAGCTACTCAGGAGGCTGAGGCAGGAGAATTGCCTGAACCCAGGAGGCGGAGGTTGCAGTGAGCCGAGATCGCGCCATTGCACTCCAGCCTGGGTAACATGAGTGAAACTCCGTCTCAAAAAAAAAAAAAAAAAAAAAATCTTAGGGCCTCTCAGCATCTGTATGGACAACGGCCTTTATTTGTCCTTTTACAGGTAAAATGTATCCTACTTTTCCCATTACATGTTAAAGCAACCTGGAAAACACACAAAAGCGGAAAAACAGAAAAGGCATTCTTACCGCTTCACTCGAAGGGAAAACTAGTTAACTTTTGATAATGTTTTCTTCTAGTCTTTCTCTGACAAAGATAAGATAAAAATTTTTAAAAATCCCTCCCATCATTGTGAAATAGCTACAAACACCAATCCAGAAGATGATGTCTTGTTAACATCAGCATAGGAACTGGTTCAAAACTGGACCCAATCTCATCTTGCTGCTTCACTGTCCAGAGGGGTCACTGTGGTTTTTCTGCGGAACACTTACTCCTGCTTCTCCAGCCAGAGATCAGAGCTACAGGGGGAAGAAATTACATGCTTTATTCTTTCTGTAACTCTCTTGTTTTCCCAAACATTAGCCTAGACATATCATAGATTCTCAATCAATGGCCATGGAACAAAACTGAAAAGCCATGCGGTTATTTATTATTGTCATGGTAGTAATATTAAAAACCTTAGAAGACTAGCTGGGACAAGACCAAAACCTTGTCCCCTGAAATAGCTGATGTTTCTAGAAAGTGACAGTCACTGTCAATGAATTTGAGGAAGAATCCTAAGTACTCTAGTTTACCTTGTGAGGACAATCTTTGGTCCTATTAGTGATGGCCTGAAATCTTAAGGGCTGGTTTGAAGATTTTCACAAAGAAGCAGAGATAATTAATTGACTATTTTGGACTGAGAATGGATGTCTGTTAATCTCTTTAATGACTCAGACTGGGGACCGCAGCAGCTATTTGAATGATGGAGAAAGGGCCCATCTACTCACCTGGCCCGCCATGCAGTGGTGGATGGCACCCTCTGATTGATCTCACCCAGGAAAGCCTTCCAGGGTTGGCTTCTATCTGAGATGTCAGCAGTATTTGTCTTTGAGGTACACCTTCTCATGCTCCTCTGGCTGACAGCACCTGCTCCCAGGTACCTAAGCCGTTTGAAGTACTTCTGCTTTATCCAGTATTGGTTTTAAGAAACCAGCCTCTGTCTACCACTTCCCTCTCAATAGGAATAAATAACTGTGCTTATTCCCCCAGGTGGATTAATTTTTTTAGCTTTCATCTGTGATTGTGAGAAATGGGATTTCTGTCTCTCATGCCAACCAAAATGGAAGGGAGAAATGTGGGGAGCCTTAGACTCCTCTCAAGTCCAGAGTTTTATGGTAGGAACGGTCACATCATTTTGCCTGGCATTGCTTTGACTTTCCCCAGTGTCCCTGGAGCCCTCCTCCTCACCCTGGCTGCAGCGTTTTTCCCTTTTATACCTGGAATCATAGAGCTGCAAGCACTGATGTTTTCACTGGAGATTCACAATAACTAGTACAGCTGGTAGGGAAAAGACTAATATTATTTACAGTTCACAGAAATTTGAGAAAAATTAAGATTTAGAAAGAAGAACTGCCAAAGTAAAGTAACACAGGTTGTAGTGACAGCCAGGACTAGAATCCAGGTGGCCTGATGTGGGCCCAGAAGATTTTCCTTATCAGGACACCACATGGTAAGGTAATACCTGAGGTTGGGACCAGGAATTCTTCTCAGGTTTGGTCTTCCCTGCCATGCACTCAAGTGAGGACCAGACCTTAGTGGCAAAAATTACTTTCCTACCAAATGAGACATTCAAATGTCTCCAGTCAAATTTTGAGTTGATGCAGTTTAAAGTAGGATTTGGGATGTTTCATTTGAGGAATGAGGTGTTCCTCACTCCATAAGCAGAGTGAGGCCTTAGGTGAGTGAGAAAATCAAGACCTATGCCGTCAGCGATCCCTGGAACTTTTGGTTTTTTGATTTTTTTTTTTTTAATGGTACTGCTAGGTATCTATTTCCCCAACACTTCAGAGAATATTCATTCTTTGTATGAATATTCTAACTCTTTCCCAAGTAATTTCAAGTTCAGGTTGACATTTGTATAGTCTCTATGTATTGTTTATTTACTTTATTTATTTGAAGTCCCTAGGATATTAGTGCTGTGGATACTTGCTACAAGAAAGACTGTAGGGAGACTACATAGGGTGAACCATGTTGATATGGGGAAGGGAGATACCTGTTCCAACCTGTCAGCTCTAATGGTGATGAGGTAACGAGAGCCACTATACTCCTTCTCCACTGAAAATTTGAAAGTTTGGCCCTTCTGGGAGAATTTCTGTGCCTAGAGCCACCTCAATCAGCATCAGAATTATCCTGAAATATCCAAAAATGTTGCTATGCAGTAAGACTCAATGTAGTTTTTTTTTTTTGAGGGTCTGCTTACATGAAACAGTTACATCATATAATAAAAATAATTATTATTTACATGTGCCCCATAAATATGTACAACTATTATGTATACATAAAAATTAAAATTAAAAAAATTTTTGAAGTTAAAAAAGTAGTTATTATAGATCAGATTTACTGAGTTTAATATATACTTCAGTGCTTTACATGTACACATTAGTCAGTATAGGCAGGGGTAGGCTGTGGTAACAAAATTCCCTTGTATATACGTTTCTTTTTTTCATAATAAATCACCTCAAATTTCATGTCTTAAAATAATACAAATGTATTATCTTACAGTTCTGTAGGTCTAAATTCTGGCACAGGACTTACAGACCCAAATCAAGGTGCTGGCAGGGATGCATTACTTCCTGAGGACCTAAGTGTGAATCTGTTTCCTCACTCCTTCAGGTTGTTGTAAAAGTTAGTTCCTGTGGTTACAGGAGCCAGGTTTCCATTTTCTGGCTGACTATACACTGAGATCCCAGTTCCCACTTTCCAGCAGCCATAGCATCCCTTAGCTCGCAGCCCCCTTTGTTTATCTTCAAAGTCCCCAATGCCATGTTGAGTCCTTCTCACATGGCATTTCTCTGATCTAGTTGAAAAAGTTCCCTGTTTTTAAGGAATCATGTGATTCAACCGGACTCCTGCCGATGACCCATCTCAAGCCCATACCCTAAATCACATGTACAAAGTCCCTTTTGCAGTGTAAGGAAATGTCCTATGTCCTGGGGGATTAGGGTATAGACAGCTCTGGAGGGCCATTGTTCTGCCTGCCATACCCTGAAATCCCAGTGGCTTAACACAACAAGTTTGTTTCTTGCTTTTGTAAGGTCTAGTGGATATGATGCAGGTTTTCTCTATCTTGCATCTCTCCCATTTAGGGCATCTGAACTTCAAGGTCAAATGCTACTGCTAAATCAAGTAACATGGAGACTGCTGGATTAAAAGCATAAGGTTGAATAAGGTAGTGATGGTGGAGGGAGAGAAGGGAGGCTTGATTGGGGTAGGCTCAAGATATAATAGAAGGAGAGTAATTGAAGACAGTGACTATAGTCAGCTCTAACTATTTTTGTTTTACCAATCAGAAGTTTGAGAATTAGGGATTGTCTGTGCAAAGCCTAGATTAATTTTAGGAAAATCTGAAAAGTCAATGAAGTTGTCCTGATGAGCCACTTTATTAGACTAAGAATTCTGGATCAGCACACAAAGGATCTAAAATCAGGCCAGTCATTTACATCACTGTGTAGGGACTTGACGATAAGCCCTCAGTTTCAAGTGCAGAGAATATGTTTAGAGTGTAATATGTATGCATATATGTTTATATTTACATATTCATTATGCATTAAATGTGAATTTAATATATATTTTTGCAATTGATTTGAATTAAACAAACAAAAACCATGGTGTAGTAAGGGCCATAATAGAAGTTTGAACAAGGACAACTGATACCTGAGAATAAATTAGTTTATGTTAAATTGGCACTCCACTACATGTGATATGTTTAATTATTCCTCTTCTATAGAAGAATATGTCCATTGTGAAGATATCTGAAAGGGTAGTACATGGTCATTATGGGTGTTAGAATCTGACACTTGTAGGCTTTAACCTCTATTCTGCCACTTATAGCTATGTGATCATAGCTGAGTTGATGAGCTTTCCCCAATTTTGACTTTCCCATATATAAAATGAGCATAATAGTCCCATCCTGTAGGTGAGATAAATACAGAATTCATATAAAGCACCTAGAACAAGACTCAATAAACATCAGACATTGTTGTGATAATTAACTTGATGTGAAGAAGATGTAGGGTGGTAATGACAGGGGTTGTAGGAAAGCAGTCTGCATATATGTAAGGGATGGATGATAGGGGTGTGAGTCGGGAGATTGAACGTTAGTTACAAGTCTATTTTGAGTGCAAGTGATAATGAGGAGGGCCTGAACCAAGGTAGTGGTTATGAAGGCAGTGATCTTAGAGCTTCTTAGGAGGTAGAATCAGAAGGACCCAGTGATCAGGAAGGGAAGAGATGAGGTAAACTCCCAGAGTTCAAACCTAGGGGACTGGATACTATCATCAATTAAGAGATGCTTTGTCAGAGAAAAAGATGAGATCACCTTTTGCTCTGTTCACTTCACTACCTGGTGCTTGTGGTGCCCACAGGTAGAATAAACTATGGCCCATTGCATGTGTGGCTCTGAGCTTCTGTTCTCTCCATCTTCTTCAAAAGCAATGCTTTGAGTGATATCTGCACAAGAGTGGTCACAGAAACCATGCATGGGAGCAATGCCACTTAACGATAGCATAGGATAGGACTTCTCACTCTTGACACTACTGACATTTTGGACGGGGCATTTTTTGTTGCAGGAGATTTGCCTGTGCATTGCAGGATAGTTAGCAACATCCCTGGCCTCTACCCACCAGATATCAGTAGCATTCCCCCTTTCAAGTTCTGACCACCAGAAAAGGTCTCCAGACATTGCAAAATGTCCCTGGGGTACATCATCACCCCCGGTTGAAAACCTTTGCATAGAATAAAGGTTTGAGGCCAAAGGGCAGAACCCTGGAGTCCACCGACATCTAAAAAAAGGTAAGAAGAGGAGTTAGTGTGAGCAACCAAGAGAAGAGCGTTCTAAGAAAGAAACATTTGGAAAAATTGACCTCTCTGGAGAAATTACATAAGCTATGGACAGAAAAAAATTATTTTTGGATTTGGTGATGAGGAAGTCCCTGGTGCACCCCTTCATAGAACTGGCTGGGGGAGGAGACTGAAGGTGGGGAAATACATGTAATGGATGGGAGCAGAGTTAGAGAAAAGAAACTCTCAATGTGCTTGTGTAAAAAGGAAGGAGGAGAGCAGTAATTAGAGGGGTGATATCAGGAGAGTGCCTTCTAAGAGATGAAACTTCTTGCATCTTGCTAGGTGAGCTCTTTGAAGGCAATGACCACATCTTATTTCTTTTTGAAATGTCATACTTGATTCATAGAACAGGCTCAATAAACATACATTGGTTGAATTAGAAACTGCTTTTGTTACCCTTTCTTGGACTTTGGGTATTTTAAAACAAATCCAGGAAGAGAGCAATGCACAACACAAAGGGATGAATCACGAGTGTCAGAATTTCAGACATGAGTCAGAGAGATTTTGGGCGTAGGCCTCCCCTGTGTCCTATAAACATACCACCTACTCACCTCACATTTCTCCTATGAACTGATTGTTCCATTGTCTCCTTTGTTGCTGCCAACCAGAATTTGTTCCCAAATTCAAGCGAGGCATGGATAATTATTTATCTCTTGACTAATTGACAATGACAACTACTAAATTGGATAGATAAGGGGAACAAATTTGGTGCCCTCGTCTTTCCCGAACTCCTCAGACTGGGAGAGAATGGAATGTTTCCCTGGATTGAGTTGAACAAAATTGTACAGTCAATCTTTAGGACATCTGCATAAGCTAATGAGATGCAAACAGTGACACATCAAAAACAAAGCCCAACAGGAAACCTCCCAAACGTATAACGTTGTCCTAAGGGCGGCAGCAGAGTACATAAAAGAGAGGAAGGAGTAACAGCTACCAGCAAGACTTTTGAGTGATGAATTGTTGATTTACCTGTAGCTTATGAACATAATCTCAGCCTAAAAAGATGAATGGGAAGAGGTTCTGAGAAAAAAAAATTCTCTTATTTCAAGCATACAGAATTGTAGTTTCGTAAAGCCACAAGCAGAGGCAGTTTGTTTTCATTTGGTTTTGACTATAGCTCACGTCTTCTCCCATAAAAGAACACAAAACCAGAAATAGCTGTAAAAAAATTGATAACCAACATCATTTATATCAAGAACAATCCCAGATCATAGCCTCTCAGAAGCCAGGACTTACTCAGGCCTGGCTTAGGTCTGTTCTGTACATCACCGAGCCTGGTGCCTTCTAACGAGCAGTTGCCTGGCTCCTGTTTATTGAACTAAAATGGAGTGATTTTTCGAATTGATGCCTTTTATAGTAGGATTTTGAATGTCTCATTTGATCTTAAATAAAAACCCAGAAAATCAGCTGGGCTTCACATGACGCCAATGGCCTTGAAGAGAACAGTTCTTAGGTAAGCCTCAATTTTTGATGTATTGCTGAACAGTCAGCTTAATCAGAACGCCTTTCCTGAAGCCTGCATGATGAGCAGTGACATGCTAATTGAAATGTACTTTCCCCAGTGAACCACTTAACAATTTATATAAATATCAAAGCCCTGGGCTTTACTGTCAGTCTTTGTTTTGGAATGAGAAATTTATAAAAAACATATGTTTCCAACTGTCATTGACAGAGTGTTCTTAAAATATGGCCACTGAATCACATCCGACTTTTCTTTCTGCAGACACCGAACCAGTCAGGGTACATTTCTCTGTTAATAACATCTCCTTTCAGAAGGCATCTACTCCACACCAGGGTTTCATTACTGAAACCTGGGGAACTGTTGATAATGGAGGTGGCATTGAAGGAAAGACTGCCCAGGGAGAAAGAACTAAAATATTTGAAATTCTAATTCTGGCAGGTGAGAAAAGGGAAGCAGTTGGGAGAGAAACCACTGATCTCATTGCTGGTTGGTAATCTTAATGAATAATATTGTCTTCTCTGGTAACTGTTAGAGACAAGTCTATGTCCCTTTTACCTGCTGTGATTGTGAGAGAAGTCGCTCCTGAATCTGGAGACCTTCCTGTTTGAGTTGGAATAGGGACAGTCAGTCTGTGATTGTAAGTCTGGCTTGCAGAGGACTTGGGAGTTGAGCTAAAAGTGTGAAATCCTGCAATAACTGTATCGACTGGGCCAGACAGGCTGTCTTTTGTGTTCTTAAGCTATCTGACTTTCCCATAGGGTTTCTTTCCCCCAACCGTCCTCAAATGATGTCATTTAATAAAAAATGCCACTCAGGACAAGGTAGCCTGGGCCAACCACCATACGTGGCGAACATTCTAGTAACTCTAGTCATATGGGAGAGCTGAGCAGGCTTAGACAGCTTGGGAAAATGAGTCCTGAAAGCGGCACCTGCAGAGCCGCAGGGCTGGGAGGGCAGAGGAGATGGGTCACGTGTCAGTCCCTGTCCTCCACAAGCCCCTCTAATCCATCTCCAAAATGCCACAGACCCTGAAACCATGCAATTGTGTTACATCTAGTGCTGCACATAAATCTTTTAAGTGCATGTCTTAAGGCTTGAGACATTTTGGCTGACTTTTTAGGAGGAAAAAAGAAAGGAAGGAAGGAAGAAACTTCTGCGGGCAGCCAAGCGATCTGCATTTCATTTCAATTTAGATAGTTTTGCTCTACATTTTTTTCCCAAGGTTTCCCGGATTTCAATAATATATCTTTCATCACCAGATCACCAAAACGTGGTTATGTTGAGCTGTCCCAGGAGCTTCAGCCTGGATATCAGGGATTACTTCATAACCGGGAACTTAGGAACTGTATTGGGTTTACAAATGACTTGTTTTTCTCAATTTAATGGTTAGACCATGAAACTGATAACTTATTCCTAGAAGGGCATTTGCATGATATGTTAATGGGTCTTTGGGAACAGGATTTAAAAATAACTAAAACACACACACACACACACACACACACACACACACACACACACACACACACTCTATTTCTCTCTCTCTCTAACTAGCTTTAAATAAGACATTTGCTGAGTAGATGAGCTCTGACTGCCACAAATCGCAGGCATTAAATTTTCCATTTTAATGTTTTCCTGCATTGCTCTACCTTTGACCTACCTATTGCACTTACTCTAAGAGCTTTGGGGCTGAATTTTTTTAACCTCTTGGCAGCTGTCATTTGACCCTGCAGTACAAGTGAGGCATTGTATGGCCCAGTGGATCCCTAGCAGGAACCAACAGTGATGAAACCCTGAGTGACAGCATATACTGACTTGCACTGTGGGAGTCACTGGCTGGCAATGGGTGCTGGGGTTGGTGGGGTGGGTAAGGGCAAGTGAGCATGGTGTATTTCTGAACACATCTGTTTTATTTCATATCAGTGTGATGGCTGTGGCTGGGCAGGGGGTAGCAGGAGGGGGTCGATAGTTGGGGGGCTTCTGCAAAAGACATGTTTGGATTTCCATTTTATAGGGATGAAAGAACTTGTGTTTGCCAAATTGCAAACCCAAAGAAATATCCTTGGCTGGAAGTGGAGAATTCAACTGTAGCCTTTGAGGTGAAGGTGATTTATGGCTGGCCAAAGGAAGAGTCCAGGTCCACAAAATGAGGAAGGTGGGAATTGAGGAAGCTGCATGAGAAAATGAAAGAAGGATTGATATTTTTCTGACTCTCCAAAAGCTATCTCAGTATAATGTTGTGATGTGTTAGGTGTAAATGAATCAGAATCATATGGATTCAACTTCCTTTCAAGTAGGGGAAGTGCAGTCATGCCTACTGTAATGACATTTCAGCCAATGCTGGACTGCATCTACAAGGTGGCCCATGGTATTTTTATTGTACCTTTTACACAGAGATATGTTTAGATATACAAATATGAGCCATTGTGTTACAAATACCTACATTATTCAGCACAGTAACATGCTGTACATGTGTGTAACGTAAGAGCCATAGGCTATACTATATAGCCTGGGTGTATAGTAGGCTACACAATCTAGTTTTGTGCGAGTGCACTGTATGATGTTCATGCAAGAACAAAAGCGTCTCGTGATGCATTTCTCAGAACATATCACTGTCATTAGGTGAAACATGACTGCAGTTGGATACAATGGATGTCAAACTGAGGGCTAGGGACAAATCTAATGTGTGGACCTCGTTTAAAAATATCTCTGCTGACTGACAGTGAAAAAGGTCTTCCCATGATGGACTCGTTTCAGTTTTGGAGGATGGTTGCATTGAAAGCTGATAGTCACAATCATCTTTATTCTTCCCAAGATAATAGATGTTCTAGGGTTCACTTTCCCCTCTTCTGGCAGCCCTCTGCCTTCCACCTCTGTCTCCAGACTGCAAAATCTCTTTCGTTGTTCTGTTAGGACCACCCCTTGGCAGCCAACGCTATTACCGCTTTAGTTTTGGCAGATTTTCAACAAAGTAACTTTAACGTTAGTGTTTATTTTTTCCAAAGACACAGATTTTTTTTTTAAAGTACAATGTTTAAAGTTGTAGCATCTTTCTTTGGTTTGATTTTGCAGGTCTGCCATATGCATCATTTGTATGACAATTTCACTGATGCTAAAAAATATCAGAAATTTTATCTGCAGAGCTTTTGGTTCTGTTGACATGTTGCTAGGTCACTGGGGTGATTCTTGGGGTGAAGTACCCTCGAGGTGTGTTTGGAGGAGGGAGAGAGAGAAGACTGCAAAACAGGGTCTGAAAGACGAAAACGAGGCTAAGCACGGATGGCTGAAGCACTGGTTCCACTTTGGGGGGCAATGATTACCAAAGCATTTGTGAAGTGCAGTGTACTAACCTCTTCAGATACGTCCCATCATTTAGCCCTGAGAGTAGCCATTGGAGGGTGTATGATGCCCATTTCACAGAAGGGAAAACTGAGGGGGAAAGATGTGAATCATATATTTGTGTTCAGAGAGCTGAACTAGGTGAGGCAAACAAGACACTTGCCACAAGTGTCCCAAAACTTAGTAATCTAAATAGATCATACTTTAATGTTAAGTTTTTAGAAGTCCCTAATTGATGCAACATAATTCACATGGAATATACGATTAAGGTTTCAAATAAAGACAGGACCCGACCCCGCGCCTGCATGATTCACTACCCTGAGCTACCCCACTCAGGGCCCTGGTGCACACAGCTATGTAAGTGTACAAAGTTGTGACTCCCACAGTGTGTCCATAGCAAGTGGTTCGACCGCCCACACATCTGCCTCCCTTGCGCCCACACCTCGCAGGGACAAAGTCAGAAAGAAAGAGGTTTGAGCAGAGGGTGGGGCACCACTCATGTCAGAGGACAGGAAACTCATTGAACTGGGGTGATGGGAGAGGGGCGAGGCCTGAGGGACAGGATGCAGTACAAGAATAGCACCTGACTCAAAATTCCCAGAAAAGAAAGGAAGGGAGGTAAGGAATGCGAAAGGGAGCTTCAGGGAGTCACGTGTGTTTGTTGCGGTGGTTGATCCAGGCATTCCAGCCTCACTGAGGGAAAAAGAAAGTAGTCATGGTGGGATTGGGGACAGGGAAGGACAAAGGTCAACAATAGGCAAGCCTACAGCTGCTGCCAGAGTTCATTCGCCTGTGGGGTGGGGTGATGCAGGACTCCTGAGATAGAGGGTGAGCTGAAAGATGGTGAAGAAACCAGGAGGGGTCATGAAGGGCCTCTGAGGCAGATGCGTGCAGTGACCCAATGAGGAAAGTAGTTGCCCTGAACAATTCATATTTCTTTTTTTTTGAGACAGATCTTGCCTTATCACCCAGGCTGGAGTGCAGTAGCGCCATCATAGCTCATTGCAGCCTTGACCTTCTAGGCCTAAGTGATCCTCTCACCTCAGCCTCTGGAATAGCTGGGACTACAAGGGTACACCACCACACCTGGCTAGTTTTAATTTTTGTTTGCATAGGCTGGGTCCCACTGTGTTGCTAGGACTGGTCCTGAACTCCTGGCCTCCCAAAGCACTGGGACTACAGGCATGAGCAACCATGCCTAGACTGCTCCAACGCTCTTGATCACCACGTGGTATTGAGAGAAGCTGGAAGAAAACAGAAGAAACCGAAAAATCAAGGTGGAGAGTTTAAAACTTTAAATCATACTTGGGCTATTCTGAATACTTAAACAGTGTGGAGAAATTCTCCCTCCTTCCCCCCTCACCGGTCTGGGCTGGGGGTGCATACATTAGCTGTGCTTTGATTTTTGCATCAGGCGATAAAGACTTGAGTCCACTTAAGCTCCTGAAGCTTCACTCTTCTCATCTATAAACTGGGGAGCGTAATAGCTATCTGCAGAGAGCTGTGGTGTGGAATAAACAAGAAAATACAATTGAACATAGATGATGTTAGTCGTTGGACATCCAGATACAGTAGCTGCTCCAAGATCTGTGAATCTCATCAGGAGTTGTATAATCATAATTGTGATTATTGTCTGCCATGTATATAATACCAGAAATTATAATAGTAATACTGCCAATAAAAGTTAATGTTTCTTGAGTGCTTACCATGCACTTTGGCACTGTATTAATTCCTTTCACCATCAACAACTGCCTCCAAGCTATGTACTTTGCTATCTTCATTTTATTGTAAAATTACACTGAACATCGATGTTTCAGGCACTGGTCGACCACTGTGAGTTTGGCTCATCCATGACAGATTTGGAGATTTGAGAGACATTCTGTAGTAAAGTTGTCTTAGCAGAACAAACTCAATGTCTGTGCACTTTCAGAGCTAATATCAGCCCTGTTCTCTCTGTGAGTCCCTTGTGATCCACAGGGCTGCAGAATTCCTTCTGCCTGTGAACATATCCCACTGACTGTGATTGCTGTCACTCAGTTGGCCAGGATGCCATATGGTCTTGTCATTGCGCTTGTATTTTCTCTTGCTTCTATTCTATTTGCAGAGACCTATTATTGCCCCAATAGCTACCTAGGAAGGACACTCTGTTCTTATTACACTGTCTTCTTCACGTTTTAGATGAATTAATAAATGAATAAATAGTATATCATAGAATATTTCATGATTTACTAGATCTGTTCATATTTAGCTATGACTAAATGTTTGTGATTTCCATTCTCGACTGTCTTCCTCCACTGGAGGAGCTAGTGGTTTTGCTGTTTTATATTGTTTCATGTTCCCCTGCCAGATAAAAACACCACTTCTCACTGGAATCCTAGGCTGCTTGCCTGGGGTAACAGTTGCTTTTAAGTACTTCTCTTTCTAGTCTGTGTTCCATGAGAGACCATAGAGCCCATCTGAGGGAGGGCATCAGGGAAGATGCCAGAGAATGCAGTTCATTTCTCCTTGGCTGAGTGATATGATGTGAAAATACATCCTTGAGCCTTGGAAATGTCAGCATGCTGAGTGTATGACAGGTAATGAAACAGGACTTTTCCCACATATCACTTTTACAGGATTATTGGCCTAAGTTGCGGAGTAATAGTCATAAATCTTGTTTGATAATATAACATCACACTTCGAGGTAGACTTAACACCATGCGAACAGTCAGTGCAAGCTGGAGCTTGGCTGGGTGTGAGCATGAGGTAAGAGCTATTGATTTTAAATCTCCTTGAGTAACAGAAGACTATAAGAAGTGGCATGTATGCCCCCATTTCCCACTCTCTTGTCTGTGACAGACATCACTAACCAATTATAGCAATGTTTCCCACTTTGCCTAGTTCAGTCTCAGAATTCTTCTCATTACAGCTTTATAGGCAGTCATTCCCAATCAAATGGAATTGAAATGAGGAAGGAAACTTATTTGCCAACTATGCTTTTTCTATAGACAGGATCATGTTGAGTTTAGTATTGCTAAGTAGCTAAAATGAGTTTGACTTTTAAATGATAGAAAGTACCATCTATATACTATTGTTTGATGTTAGGACTGTTGCTTCATTTCTTTGAACCTTGGTTTACTCATCTCTGAAGTGGGGAAATAATTTCAAATCCTGCATGCTATTGGGGTGATTAAAAATTTTTTTTGATTTAATTATTTTTTTTAGTAGAGATGGGATCTCACTATATTGCCCAGGCTGATCTTGAACTTCTGGCCTCAAGTGACCCTCTACCTTGGCCTACCAAAACACTAGAATTGCAGGCATGAGCCACCCTTCTTGGCCTTATTGGAGTAATTAATCAGACAATATATTTAAAGAGCCTTGTAGAGTACTTGGGGCATTCAATTAATGGTAGCTCCTGCTGTGACTTGCTTTGAACCTTGAAGTGCTTAAGAACACATTTGGTCTGTGGCCCTGCATATAGACAGAATTGAGCTTATGTCTTTTCTTCTTTGAATATCACTCTAAATTGCTGAGGAAACTTCATCTGCTCCCTTCCTCAGCTTCCCTGTAAGTTTTATAAAGGTTTAGATATTAATATGAATTGGAGGGCACTCTGACGCTGTGTTTTCCTTTAAGCGGTCATTATTGGTGGGATAGACACAGGGACTTGAGTTTAATGTAGTGACAATAATCATTTGCATTAAATTTGAAAAATGTCCTCGTATGTTGAACAGCATTCCCTGCAATTGGCACTATGTTAATGGCCTTGGAATTGGTCTGCCCTCACCCACTCCCACCCACTTTAACGTCTTGTCTTTTTTAATTTTTATTTTTTTGAGATGTGGTCTCTGTCACCCAGGCTGGACTGGAGCACACTGGAACAATCATGGCTCACTGTAGCCTCAACCTCCTGGGCTCAAGCAATCCTCCCACTTCAGCCTTTCAAGTAGCTGGGACCACAGGCGTCCACCAACATGCTTAGTTAATTTTTAGAAGTATTTTTTGTGGAGATGGGGTCTAGCTATGTTGCCCAGGTCGATCTCAAACTCCTGACCTCAAGCGATCCTCCTACCTCGGCCTCCCAAAATGCTTGGGTTACAGGTATGAACCACTGCTCCTGGCCTCAACACAATTTTAAAATGCAAGTTGGAGTAAAAGGCAAATCTCCTTCTTCAAGCTTTTTAATGGCTACTGTACCAGTCAGTAATCTGGTTGAAAGGAGATGGTTCACTCAGATAGCAAATGTTTAAAAGTATGGGCAGGGGTGAGGGAAACCAACAAAGAATGATGTTGCACCCCCAGGGCCTCCCCTTGACTGAGGGTCAAGGTGAGGGAGCAGCTGTAACTCAGGCATTCTCAACAGGGGTGATATCATCCTTCCAGTGGGCAGAAAACGGTTTGGAGCATCGTTAAAAAATGTTCTTTGTTATGTGCAGAGCACAGATATACATAGACTACACAAAACTAATTTCATTGGGGACACATTAGGAACACAAAATGCATTACAAGGTTCCAGGGGTGGGGGAGCAATTAATGAAGAAAAAAAAGGATGAGAAACACTGCAATAACTAAAGGATCACACAGCTTAGTAAAGTTTATGGTCTTAGGTAGAGGAATTTTTTGCAGCCACAACCCACAAAGAGGGAGCCTGGGGAGCAGATGTCTTGACCTCCATGTTTGCCTGTCCTCTGATCATCTGTCTGTATGTTCCTTCTATTGGTGGAACCCAATTAGAAGTCAGAAGGTAGGGGAGCTTGTGGATACAGACTCTCCACGTCAGCCCCCAGGGCCCAGAGCACACTTGGAAAGGGTGGAGGATGGATTTGGAGCACAAAAGGAGATAACCAGTGGGACTGCCAATAGCTCTGGGGTTAAAGGTCCAAAGATTTATTTTGACTCACAAAGATCTGCACCACTGGGCTCCTGCCCTTCTCTTCTCTCATTCCATTCTTGCTTGACTCCATCATCCTGCCCTTCTGGTTTCTCCAGCACTGAGCTAGTCCCTGACTCAGGACATTTGCACGTGCTGCTTCTTTGATGTGGTACATGTTTCCTTTTCTCCTTCTCACCCTTCAGCTCTCAACGTCATTGACACTTTCTCAGGGAACATTCCCTGCCTCCCTGGCAGGGTTCCATTCTCTCTGTTACTGTTTTTTTCAGGAAGCGCTCAGCTGCTTCTTCATAGCACCAGTAACAATTATAATTCAAATGCTTTGTGGAATCATTTGTTTAATTTCTGTCTCTCTCACCAGACAAAATGCTTTATGAGGGCAGTAACCCATTAGCCTAGGCAGGTGCCTTGCACATAGTGAGAACTTAATAAATATTTGATGAATAGGTACATTACAGCAGGAAATAAATGTACCAAAGGCATAGAAACTCCCCGGAGTCAGACTAGCTGTGGAATCTTAAACAAGTTATTTAACCTCTCTGTGCCCCTAATTTTACTCATTTGTGAAGTGAGGAGAATAACAATAGCTATTTTGTGGGAGCTGGAGAGAGGGTAAGTGTGTTAGCACATGTAATGTGCTTGAAGAGTACATGGTAACTGCTCAGTAAATGCCACCATCATCAAGGCTTCATTGTGTAATCATACTACTGTTGACTGGCTGTTTGGTGGTGACATTCACACTAATCAGAGAGAAAAAAGGGCGTGTTAATCTTAGAGATCACTGATTCTAACCGTTTCATTTTGAGAGGTAAGAACCCAATTTTTCTGATACTAAATCCTGAAAGCAATTTAGTTTTTCTCTTGTCGTGTAGTTAGAATCTGGGGAAAAGTTATTTGACAGCTAATCTAGTTTACCTTGTTAAAAAGCAACGATGAATCTTTTTGCTACTGAGATGGGACGTGAAGGCCCGGGTTTTTTCTCAAGTCCTTGCGTTGGCTGGCTGTCTCCCAAGTTTTAGCTCTTAACTCAACACCAGACAAGGCAGGGACAAAGAGGGAAATAGGGCAGAAAGTAGCATCAGAATCATTCTGTGTTCCAAGAGACCTGGTCTTCGGACAGTCAGAACTGCTTCCTGGGAGGTCACTGGGAGATGTAGGGAGACATGTTGAGAAGCAGCTAATTATACAGGGACTGGGAACTAAGGATGAAGTTCAAGAAACGTAAGCAAGGTAACAAGAGCAATACCATGAGACAGGAGCACTGACTGCCCCACTAGATTTAGCCAATTTTTTCTGAGCAGCACATCTTTTGTCTGGGAATTATTTAACTAGATTGGGTGTATACACACTGGCTTTGGCACTCCAGCATTTTGCAGAGTTTTTCTGATGTTAGGCACAGGCTGGATTATAGAATCACGGGGTGGTCAGAACATTGCCATTCTATCTTTTAATAGCAACAGAAAGTGAGGTCTTAGGTCAACTGATTGCCCTCAAGCCATGCAGCAATAATGGAGTTGGTACATAATCTCATGCCCCCTTAACTCCAAGCCAATGTTATTGCCTTCCTTGACTTTCATCTCAATAAAAACCTTAACTTCTCTTGTGACCTTCGATTCATACTATGGCCATAACGAAAAATTAATTGCCATAGAGTCACACAAGGAAAAGAACTTCATTCCTTGAACCACACCACCTGAGTGGTCATCCCAGTAGTCACACAGGCACATATAACCTGTGATCCCAGCCCCATCTCTGGAAACCTGAACAATGTTAGTTCCATGTGCACTTGATTTTTCTGAGTGAACCATACACTTCACGTGGGTGGTGGCATGCATGGCTGAGCAATCACTGTCACAGAGAGAAGAATTTATGTTTGCATCTGTGTTTCACCTCTTTTCACATCTGGTCTTGGTAGGCCTTTGGGAATTTGTTGGAAAAACCAAAGGAGAGCAGTGAAAAGAGCTCTCAGTATGCCTGGAGTCAGGCTGAATACAGATGAGATCGCCATTCTTCCACTTGCAGAGAAGCAGTGGGGTTTTGACTGGTTAGTGGCTTGATGTCATTGGTCTAAGTGTATCTCTTGTCAGAATCAGGGCCTTAGATGTGTCTCATGAAGTTAGTTTCATGTTCTTCCAGCCAGGATTTTTTTTTTTCCTAATAAAGGTCACCAAGGAAAAATATCTCTCTCCTCCAGTCAGTTTAGGGATATGTCTTAAATGGCTCTGGTTTCCTTTATTAATCAGGGGTAGATTTATCACTCATGACTTATCCAGACCCATTTTGAAATAGTACATTTTCTGTATCAACTTTTAGATAAGCTCCCATTCATTTAGCCCATGTTGATAATGTAGATCTCTATTTTTCCTGCAATGCTGATAGTAAGCACAGTAACTCCAGAACTCAGGGAATGAGTGGCCAGGCCCTTTCAGGTTTTATAAATGCCCACTTAATCCCTCCTCAGCTCTTCCTCTAGGAATAAAGAGGTCTATGCCCTTTAATTAGACTTTGTATAACAGTATCCTGAGGCCACTGCTTATCATAATACCTCTCACCACTATCCTACCTCTTTTAGATGCCACAGACAGAAATACATGCAATATTCTAAGGGCAAGAAATTATCACCAGCTTGGAGACAAGAAAGAATAATGTCTTCTCCTTGGTTTATTTTCATCTTTATGGAAATGCTATACAATTGAAAAATATTAGTGTTCTTAGGATTTGTTGCCTTTCTTTGCTGTAAGAACAATGGTGGACCAATACATCAAGGAGTAAATGATTTACACTAATTTCCTCAATGCAGATAGGTTCAGAGTTCATCATCTTCCAAATAGTGTCTCTTCCACATGGGTGTCAGTTGGACACCCACCTGCTCACTCTCTCAGCACTGCGGGACTGCACTCTGGTGACCACACGACCTTATTGGATCAGTATTCTTGTTCAGCATTGTTTGCTTAGCTCAGTGTCTGAGAGCACAGTGCAGATGGCAACCTAGTGGTGAGGTTCCTTCTCCATCTGAGTCCATGACTTAGAAAAGAAAGACAATTTGCCAGCAGGCACCATTCTTGCTATAAGCAAATGACTTACAGTGGGATCTTATAGCAAAGTATTTCAAACTTTCTTGCTTGCAACTCACAGAAACAAATATATTTTACATTGCAAATCAGTATACACACATACACATGTGCATATACATACACACATATATGCCTGAAACCAAAATTTCATAAAATAATACTCTTGCTAAGTATGATAAAAGGTAAAAAGTATACTAGAAAAACCACATATTTACAAATAATATTTTTAAAAGATGTTAGTTGTAACTTACAAAATTGATTTTTGACACATGCTAATGAGACCAGAAGTTTGAAAAACAATAGATGACAGTACTTTTGTGTGAAGGACCAAACTTTTCTTGTCATTCTTTTCCTTTTTTAAAATTTCCTTTTGTTTTATTTCTTTCTTTTTTAGGAAATTTTGGAAAGAGATCAAAGTACAAAGCTAGCCATATGACATTCTGAACCCCACTACAAGGTCTGAAATTCTTGCTGTTTTCCCAATCTATGACTCATACCCTGGGTCATAGGCTGTTAGCTTCTTCAGCTTGACTTGATGTTGCCAAATTACTCCCAAAAGGGTTATACCAATTTACCTTCCCAGTAGCAGTATATGAGAGTTCCCAAGTCCCCACATACTTGGAAACCAGGTATACCAAAACTTTTAAAATTTTTTGATGCACTTGAAATTGCTTAACATTTCATTTTCATAATTATTAATGAAATTGAATATTATTTCCCACATATATTGTTCAATCAGACTTTCTTATAGGTGAAATGATTACTCATATTTTGGTCACTTTTTCTATTAGGTGATTTTTTTTACTAAAAATTTGTAAGATTTCTTGTATATTCTGTATACCAACCATCCGTGTTTATTAGTCATATGAAGAGCAAGTATTTTTTTCCAGTATATGAAGAGATGGAAATTGCAATCAATTTTTCCCCAGTTGTCCCAAACCACTGATTAAATAGTACTTCCTTTACCTTTTTATTTGCCATGCCATTCCTACCATTTACAAAGATTTTTCTATGCATCATTGTAAGGTTTCTACTGTGCTTCACTGACCTATTTGTGTATCTCTGAGCCAATGCCAAATTGTTTTAATTACCATAGTTTTGTAATAGGTTTTAGTATCTGAAAAAGCCAATCTTCCCTGTTGTTTTTGCATTTACTTGGCTACTGTTGGCCATTATTCCTCTATATGAGTTTTAGCATATTTTTAAAACTCCATGACAATTCTTTTTGTTATTTGAATGGAACTATGTTAAATTTATAGACTCATTTAAGTAGAATTGACATCTTTTGCAAATTGTTTCATATAGTCTATATTTTTATTTGTTTAGATTATCATTTATTCTCTTAATATTTTATAATTTTTCTGCATCAAATTTATTGAAAATATTTTCTGTTAAATTACTCCTAAAAAAACTTAAAATTTGTAAACTTTTAGAATATTATTTTTTCTATATTATTTCCTAATTTTGTTTTTTTGGTGTATAGGCATACTATTTTTTAATGTCAATCTGGAAATCCTTATGAACTCTCTTATTGCTTCAGAATTTTTCTTGGATTTTCTAATTTGATACTTATAGTATAAATATAAAAGCCATTTTATTATTCTCAAATTCTTATAGTGTTTGGCTATTGCAAAGCTGTTATGATGACGATTTATGTACCAATCTTTGCATGGACAAAGCTGGGATGAAGAGTGGAATGGCTTGATCATGTGGTAAGTGTATGTTAACTTAAGAAACTGCCAATCTATTTTCTAAAGAGGTTTTATGATTTTCAAGTCTAATTAGCCAGGTATATAATTTCCAGTTGTGCCACATCCTTGCCAACTTAATGCTTTATGAAGTTTTGTACTTCATATATACTTAATTGTCATCCAACCAACTTTTCTAATAAAGTGTCTGTTCACATCTTTTCCCCAGTCTTTATTACTGAGTTATCTGTCTTCTTATGATTAACCTGTAAAAGTACTTTATATATTCAAAATTAAAGTCCTCTTCTAGGCAGATATTTAGAAAATATTTTCCCCCAATTTGTGACTTTGTTTTCATTTTCTTAACTGTATCCTTGACCAGAAGGAAATTTTAATTTTATCAAGTTCTATTTATTGATTTTCTTCTTTTATAGTTCATTTTGCATGTGTGCTGTCTTGAAGAGATCTTTGCCAAACCAAAGGTCACTAAAATGTTCTCCTATGTTTTCTTCTCAAAGTTTTATAATTGTTTGCACATGTCTACCCAGTCGTTCCAGCACCATTTGCTGAAAAGACTGCCCTTTCTTGCATTAAATTGCCATGGCACCATTATCAAAAATCAGTTGGCCATAACTATGAAGTCTATTTCTGGACTTGAGATTCCATTCTACTGATCAATATGCCTATCTTTTTCTCAAAGCCACACTGTCTTGATTATAGTAGCTTTAAAATAAATCTCGAAACCAGTTTATTAAGTACTCTTTTAAACATCGTTTTGGCTATTTTAGGTCATTTGCATTTTCACGTAAAGCTTAGAATCAGCTTGTCTATTTTTGAAAAGAATAAGTGTTCTATGATTTTGATTGGTATTATGTTTAACACATAGACTATAGCAGCTTTTTCTGTAGTAGTCCCAAACTAGAAACAACCCAAATGTCTGTCAACAGGTTAATAAATAAACAAATTATGGTGTGTCCATATGATGGATCCTAACTCAGCAATAAAAAAGGAATGGAATGTTGATAACTGCAAAATCATGGATGAATCTCAAAATCATTATGCTGAGTCAAAGGAGCCAGCCAAAAGAGTATATGCTGCACGAACCCATTTCTACAGAATTCTAGAAGCTGCAGCTTAATAAACGGTGGCAAAAAGTATATCGGCCATTACCTAGGGCTGGGGGTTGGGTTCAGGAAAGGCATGAGGGAGAGATTACAAAGGAGTATGAAGAAATTTGGGAGTGAAGAAGAATTTGGGAGTGAAGAAGAATTTGGGGAGTGATGAACATACTCATCATTTTTATTGTAATGATGGTTTTATAGATGGTTTGACTATATACATGAAGTCAAAACTTATTAAACCGAACACTTTAAATATGTGCAGTTTATACTTCAATAAATCAAAAAATGAAATGTTATAGTAATTATTATTTTTCTTATCTTTTTTCTCCATTGGCAATTCTTACATAATATGGGATGATGGTAGGCCTCATTGTGTTGCTCCTGATTTAAAGGAAATGCTGCTACTGTTTTTTAAGAACTTTTCCTTTCTCCCTTCCATTTCATCCTTTTCATTTTCTTCCTCCTTACCTCCCCACTCCCTCCCTCCCTGTGTCCCTCCCTCCCTCCTTCTTCCCTCCTTCCTTCTGTCCTTTTTTCTTCCTTCCTGTCTTTCTTGAGATAGATAAAGTCTATCAAGTTAAAGAGATTCCTAAATCTCTAACATGATTTTAATCAGAAATGAATGTTGAGGTTTACAACTGCTTTTTCTTTGTATCTGAGGAAGTATCATATTTTTTCTTCTTCTGTTAATATAAATAAATAAATAAATAAATATATAAAAATATGTACACATACTGATGTCTAAATATTGCTGAATTTTTTAAATAGGCCTTATTAGTTTTGAAATATTTTTGTTCTTAAAATTGTGGATTTGATATGTTACATTTTATTTAGAATTTTTTGTTTGAATTTTCATAAGTGAGATTGAACAACATTATTTTCTTGCCTACATTTGTCCAATTTTGATGTCAACTTTGAGTTTTTGCCTCATAAAATGTGTTGGGGCACTTTCCTGCTCTTTAGATTTTCTGAAACACCTTATACAATATAGAACTTATTTATTCCTTGAAGGTTTGTAAAATGTCACCTAGAAGTATTTATTAATATTTTTTAGGGGTAAGGCATATTATTGCAGAGTCAATTACTCTAATAATTGACTTCTGAAAGATATATTTATACTATATTTAACATATATAAAAGTAATTACTATATAATTACTGTAATAATATTGTAATAATTATTATGAATTACTTAGGTTTTTAGTTTCCAAGTCAATTTTGGTGGTTTATGTTTTCCAGACAGTTAACTCTTCTAACTTGTAATATTTACTTAAAAAAAGATATTCATATCAATTACATAAAAATAAGTGTATAATCATATATAAATATAAATGAATATATAGAAATATGTATGCATACATGAATATATAAATTGCAAGAGAATATATGGTAAGACACACACACACAGAACGCCTCTATTGTGTCTGTAGCTTTGTCTTGTTTGTAATCCCTAATATTCTCTCTTTGTATTTTCTATTATTTGCTTGACTGGGCTCACTAAAGTTTGTCTTTATTTAAGCAACTAACTTTTAGTGTTGCTGATTTGTTTGGTGGATTTATGACTGTCTGTTTTTCAGTCCATTAGTTTCTGCTGATGTAACTATTCCTTCATTCTCTTTAGGTTGTTATTGCTTTTCTAATTTTTTGAACTGAAACATCATTTTTTTAAAATTACATTTTAAGTTCTGGGATACATGTGCAGATCATGCAGGATTATTACATAGATATACACATGCCGTGGAGGTTTGCTGCATCTATCCTCCCTTCACCTACGTTAGGTATTTCTCCTAATGTTATCCCTCCCCAATCCCCACACCCCCTGCTATCCCTCCCCTACCCCCCACCCCCAATAGGCCCTGGTGTATGATTTTCCCTCCCTGGATTCAAGTGTTCTCATTGTTCAACACCCACTTATGAGTGAAAACATGTGAAACATCATTTTTCAATAAATATATTTAAGGCTATCCATTTCCCTATAGGCATAGCTTTAGCCTCATTTTACAATCTTGAATATCTTTATCTTTCTGTGTTGAGTCTGGGGTAAGTCCTCAGAACCATCTTACATTATAGTTTGTTCTTTGTGTCCAATCTATAGTTAGTTTTGGAGTCTTTTCTACTAAGCATTGTCTTTGAATGTCTATACTTCATTTCTAAGATCTCTAGTAGGTTCTTTCTCAGCTCAGGTTTGTAAAAAAATGTTTTTGGTGAGAAGAAAATTCTAGGTTGGAACATTTCTTTTTAGCATCTTAAATATGCTATTTTACTATTTTCTGACTTTCATAGTTTCGATTAGAAAGTTACCCTTCAGCCTTATTGCTGATCATTTGAAAGTAACACACCCTTTCCAACCTTTCTTCATGCTTTAATATTTTTCTCTCTGCCTGTGTTTTCCAGCTACTTCGCTATGATAACCTGAAGTGTGGTTTTCTCTGTGTCTACACTGCTTAAGGTTTCTAAATCCATAGATTAATATTTCTCATAAGCTTTGCAAATTTTTGTCTAAAAATAGTGCCTATCCTTCTTCTCTCTCTCCTCCCCTGTGAGACTCTAGTTACAGCTACTTCAGTCCTTTACATTATTTCCTATATGGCTCTTATGCTTGACTTTGATTCTCCATTCGTTTTTCTATTTGAGCTTCAGATGGATATTTCTGTTCACTTATCTTCAAATTTCTTTCTGAAATTCTTAACTTTAGATATTGTATTTTGTAGTGCTAGAATGTTCATTTGGTTCATTTGTGTAGATTCACATATCTAGTAATTATTTAGTTATATGCCAGACATTTTATTAAAACAGATTGTAGAGGCTCCAGATAATATCTTTCACAAGCAAGAGCTCCCTCTCCCTTATGTTAGGCGTATTAGTAAAAGGCTGACCACCTTGATCTAATCACAGCATAAGCTAGGTTAAGGCTGGTTGCAGTTTTGCTAAGATTTATTTCATTCACCTCTGTTTCCTTTCCATTTCTTGGATGTCTCTCTCTTGAACTTTTGATTGACAGGCTACTGGTTTCTATCTTTTCAATCTTAAAACATTGGGAAAAATTCAGTCTCAACCTTCAAAGGTTTGGAGTTTTGTCCCTTCCAAATTTGGAAAATATTTTGGAGAGGAGAATAGACATATGTTTGAGGTGGGCCGCACTCCTCCAGCAGGAACATTTCTCCTAAATACTGTGAGATCAAGAGATTTCATCCATCCCACTTCGTCAAAATCCCATAGCCTTTTGTACAGCGTTAGAATTTAGAAAATGAACCATAGGGAAAGCCAGCTGTGCATTAATGGCTCCCAAGCTTTCTAAATTGTCATGCCAGCCCTGCGCAACTTCCAAAAGCTTTTCTCATTTCTCTTTTCTCTAACAAATCCCTTTGTGTTTGGTAAATCTGGTCCTCAACCAATACAAAATTGGCAAATGCACTCAGAGGAAAGAAACAGCCAATAACCGACTACTCTCATCAGAAAGACTTTTTCTTCTCTGGAATTTTAGTTCATTTAGTTCTCTTCATTTCTACAGCTCTCTAGTATCTTTAAAAGCACAATTTTTGCAATCTATCCAGATTTTTAGCTGTTGCAGTAAAATTGGTAGTCTACAACTACCAACTACAATCTTTCTCCGAACATAATTTTATATTTTAAAGTCACTTTCAGATATCTTTCTTATTCTCATTTTATCTGGGGCAAAAAAGTCTAATTTAATTTTCAATCATCATTTTTATCATTTTTTTTCATATTTCTGGTAATTTTGGTTTCCAAGCTCATTTGGATAAGATTTTTGTTTCAGTCTTGCTCTCTCTTTCTTTCTTCCTGCTCATCACTTAGTATCTAGTGGCTTTGAAATTACCTGTCTCTCTCTCTGGCAACCCCTAGACAAGAACTATAATTTTTTATTGATGGTGTGCGGTTCTCATTCCCCTAGAAGTAATAAGCCAGCAAAAATGCTTATCCTGAGTCTTGACTATAGACTTCTGTCCCCAGGTCAATGTGGACAACTTCTCCAGCTTTCTGTTATGGACAGGGATGATGTGCCTGAGTGTCTGCTACCAACCAAGGAGCTTAGTTCTGCTTTCCTGCTTCACGTGTGTGTGTGTGTGTGTGTGTCTGGAGTCAGGGGCATGTTTCCAGCCTGTCAGCCACAAGATACAAATTTCTTCTCACCTTTATCTTCTTCTAGACCTGAGGTTCAGTAGGTCCCCACTTCATCCTTTCTAACTTCTTTGAATTTTGTATTTCTGTTCTTTTTTGCTTTGTGAAAATATCTATCAGGTTTTTGAGCATAGCTTTATCTTTGTAATTTTTATATTTTATGCATCTTAGCTATGTATTTGAGCTAAGAGTAAATGGCCTTGACCAAAGCTTAACATTACAACACAATTTCCTCCAGAAGTTGGACTTGAGATTTTTTTTTAGCCAATGTTTTCTGGCTTTAAATAGCAAGTGAGCACAATCTTCCTTTGGACACCTAGGACATCACCTCCTAGTGACTCTTTTGTGTACTCAAGAAGCCTCAGCATCATTCAAGCAAGTTAGATCAGTCACCTGTTCAGAATAAAGGGATTTCCCTGACCCCCTGCACTCCCTGGGTGAGGTGATGACCCATCCTGCTTCAGCTCACCCTCCGTAGGCTGCACCCACTCTCTTAACAAGTCCCAATGAGATGAGCTGGGTATCTCAGCTGGAAATGCAGAAATCAGCTACCTTCTGTATTGATCTTGCTGGGAGCTGCAGACCAGAGCTGTTCCTATTCAGCCATCTTGCCCCATGAGATGAATTTAACCTTGATTTCAGTGAGACAGAAGTGAACATGAAGGGGAGCTGTTCAGAGTAGGGTATTTATGAGACTCATGAAGATACCCTGCATTGCTGAGAGATGGTCCCACCAGTCAGTGGAACAGACAGAAGATAAAACATCTAGGTTGAGAAGGAGGACTCTAAAATGAAAAGTTGAGGGAACATTACAGTTTTGCAGAGAAACAGTTATGACCTGAAACATCTGAAAAGAGCAGCTGGTACATGCAGATATGTGTGTGAAGATGTGCATATAATTGGTGAAATCAGGGAGAATGTCCTAAACGGAGACCAAAGCCAGAGCCAGTAGAAGCAGTGTGTGCATGGCAGGTGCTTCCACGCAGATGTGTACGTCCAGGCTCTGGGAGTCACCGCATCAGGACAGCTGGGTGGCTCGGATCCCTCAGTTCCTCCTTAGCTTCCTGGCCAAAAACACAGCTGTCTCTGGCATGAGCATGGGAATGCCTTTGGAATCCCATGCAAGCTTTATGGATACTGGTTCTGGTATAAAAACAAGTGTTGTCCAAAGTGTCATAACAGACAGAAATCGGGACAATTCTAGGTTGACTGTTCCCAGATGCAAATGATTTCCCAGAAAGAGAATAAAACCATGCTTTAAAAATTTAAATATTTCTTT
The DNA here is from genome assembly GCF_009761245.1 of Sapajus apella. NCBI lineage: Eukaryota > Metazoa > Chordata > Mammalia > Primates > Cebidae > Sapajus > Sapajus apella. Next base: position 3,069,839 of record NW_022437012.1, on the reverse strand, counting down.
TGTGCATAATTCATTTGTCAAGTTTTTCATTTGTTTTTCAGATATTTATTGTGCCTCCTCTGTGGTAGGTACTACAATAGGTGCTGAGAATATACATAGGGGACCCAAACACTGCTTGTGTCCCAAAGGGGCTCACATCCATTGGAGAAGACAGAATGATTAATGAGTAAGCAAGGAAGAGTGGGAGACACTCACGACACCCCCTCAGGAGGGAGGATGTAACAGTTACACACTGAAGTACTGAGTGAGTGAATTCCGAGCAACCCTGGATATCCAGAGGGGCTTCTTTTTGGTTTTCCCCAAAGACAGATAGAGAATAGTAGCCTCTCCCACACAATATAAGAAGAAAATCCAGATCTGTGCAGAGAATCTATGTCTTGGTGGCACACAGGGGTAGGAAACTCTCAGGTTTGCATCTTCCTTAGAAAACCAGATCTTCCTGCCCGCCATCCTCTGACCCCCACCTCCCCACCTCCCTGAGAGGGCAGTGGATGAGCAAGTATGAGACATATGGAACTTGTGGAAACTTGAACTTGGCTGTTGGTAACATTTATCCAGATATAAAGTGCCTTGGCTTGGCCCTCCAGGAACTAAGGCAATTCGCAGGATTCAGTAATGAGTACCAAAAGCGACTCTCTTCTATCATAAAGGTGTGGCAGATGAGCCCACATTGTGTCCCCACAGTCAAAAATAAAGTACCAGAAAAAAACCCAGAAAATGTTCATATTCTACTGTTCTTGTTTACGTAACATCAAATGTCTGACTGAGCATTCACAAATATCCCGAGGTTGAATATCCTGTAGAATAATGACATCAACTGCCATTTCTTGAGATATTACTAAATGTCAGGTACAGTGCTATGTGCTTTATAGGCATAGTCTCATTTGAGCCTCACCTGTTATTATGATCTCATTTTATATATTAAGAAACTGAAGTTCAACTGAGGTTTCTTAACTTGTCCAAATTCACACAATGTGTGAATAGTAGATCTTATAGTCAAGCCTGAGCTGGAGTTCTTTTCAATACACGATTCTTTCTATAAAAGCACCTAGCTATTCCTCTGAGTATTTTCTTATAGACTGATGTCTGGGTAAATGCATTATCTCATAATTTTCTAGAAACAGCTTACCTTACTATTAACAGTTGTTTTCCATGCTTATATACACTCTCCTGGACGGTGGATGACAATGTGCTGGAAGTCATTACCTCATCACTGTCTTCATACATCACATGGCAGCCAGTACAGGGCTGAGCCCATTCTAAGTATTCACAATTGACCGCAATCCACAAATTGGTGAAATAAAATGTTCACCACTGTAGACTAACAAACACACTCAGTTTAGGGCTATGCCCAATTCACTGAGAACGCCTTTCTTCTTTGTCTTTTGGGAAAAGCCTGAGCCATTATTTATTAAACTTTTAAAATTTCTTATTTACGGAGGCTCCTCTATTCAGGGATGAGACCCAGGGGTACGCAAACTAAGACATGATTCCTACTTTAACAAGGTCATAGAGCAGTTGGAGAAACAGACATCTAAGCAATTACAATGTGAGGCTGTGTTAAACGCCAGACAGGGGCACAGCTAGTCTTCTGTTGGAGTGCAGGAGGACATCCATACCACTGCATCAGGTGGAGTTAGGGCAGGTCTCTCTGAAGCAATGATCACTACAGAGGCAACCATGGCCAGGGAGGCCTCAAAGCAGAGCCGAAGCATGAAGTCTAGAGCTGTGAAGTTGGTGCCTCCTAGGAAATGAAAGAAATCCGTCATAACCAGAGTGTGCCCTGCAAGGTGGGTAATGCTGAGAGGTAGCAAGGGGACACATTATGAAGGACTAAGAAATGAGGCTTTTTCTGTCTATAAAACAAAGCTAAAGAGATTGAGTGTTTATCATCTCCAAATGTTGCCAGCCAACAGGAAGCTTTGACATTGTTACTTCTTTCCCATTCCTGAGGTTACTAATTTTTTTTCTTGTGCAGGAAATCCCCTCCAGTGAAAGGTTTTCACCCATGAGGAACCAAATGTGTCCCCTTTACTCTGTTCATCACCATGCAGGACAGGGTGGCATGGAGCTGCAGTCTGACACCTCCCCCGGCTGAGGCTAGAAAAGGGCAGGGCAGCCACCAGCCAGGCCTACACCAGGCTCGCCCAGCAAATGGTTTTCTCCAGGCCTAATTAAGGATGACTTGATGTCTATAAACCTACACTTAAGTCTTTGTTGGCCTGCTATTGTTCCCACTGAGCGTGACAAGGTCTAGGAACTTTAGTCTGGCTGTCTCAGCCAAGTGCCAAAGGCAAAATGAACAAAAAGAAAATCACTACTTTCATTCACTAAACATGCCCATTTACTTGTTTTTCTATTTTATTGCATTAGTCATTGCTATAAACCCGGCGTGGTCTCATTTTCTTTGTATTGTACTAATATCCCAAAGCCCGGTGAGCACTCAAGTCATGAGACAGTCCTATCACACATATCCAGAGATGCCAGTTAAAACTCCCACCAGCAGCTCCTCCATGGGCACCCCCAGAGGTTCCCAGGTCTGGCAAGCCTTTGTTGCTGCACTCTTCAGAGTCCCTCTGAGAGATCCATGTGATTGGTGGTATCAGTAATTATCATTCTAGTGTACGATGTGACCACATCACTGTTTTCTTTATTCTGAAAACTAGAGTTGCCAGATTAAGCAGGTAAAACTACAAGACATCCAGTTAAAATATTCATTTCAGATATGCAGTGAATAATTATTCAGTATAAGTGTGCCTTCTATGGTTTTAGGAATAAGCTTATACTAACATATTATTTTATGTACCACCAACTCTACTCTACAGACAAATATTTAGTGCCGTCTCAGTGCTGAGCCAGGGAGTCAAGCATGAATCAGATGCAGTTTTTCACCTGAGGGGGTTCAAGACTAGCGAAAGTAGAATGGTAAACGGCTGAAATATGTACATCCTGATACTGACACCTCACCCCCACCCACATTCACCTAGATACACATACACAGACACAAATTACAGGTAAATGTCGCTCATGAATATGAGTATAAATATATATATAAAGTGAATTATTAAAATATTAGCAGATTGTAAAGTATTCACGGTTACAAAAGTAAGAGTAATTTGCTTCAACCCACTAAGATTCAACCCTAGAAGGAATGAGAGTGTTTCAAATTTGAATATCTGTTGATGTAATACACCACATTATTACGTCAATAAAAATCTGATAATTTCAACATGTATTGAAGAAGAACTTGACCAAGTAAATATTTACTCCTTATTTTGAAAAACACTCAAAAGTAGGAATATATAGGTAAGTCCTTAATATGATAAAATATAGAAGTAATGTTCATTTCTAATTATAGAACCGCAACGAAAAAGTCTTAGAAAAATGAGAATAGATAAATATGTGTGTGTGTGTATGTGTGTGTGTGTGTGTACCAAACCAAAAGTGGGAATAATGCTTAGTGGTAAATAGTAGAATGCTTTCTTTAAAGCTGGGAATGGTTATCATTGTAATTATTATTTAATATTATACTGGAAGTGGTAACCAGTAAAATTAGACAAAATAAAGAAATCATAGATATAAGTACTATGTCATATGAAATATATTTATATAATAATATAAATAGAATTAAAATTCCATTAATAATGTTAACCAAAGATATAAAATCTACATGTTAATTTATTTAGTATACATGCAGGTCCTAAAAAAAGAAAACTTTAAACACAAGGGTCTCAAAAATAGTTATGTACCAACAGAAGACACACTAACCTCTTGGGATAGAAAGCCTCAATTTTATAAAGGCACCAATTGTCTCAAAATTAATTTCAAAATGGAAATGTAATTAAAATACCAGGAGAATTTTTGTTGTTGTTATCAAGATCTTTTTGAAACGTAGCAAAATTTATCTGAAAAAACAAACATCCAAAAAAGAAGAAAAATGAGAGGAGACTACTTTTACCAGATATTAAAATGCATTTTGCAGTTATGATAAATAAAATACCTAGAGAAAATAAATTCAAGGGTAAAAAGTATCAGTGAAATAGAATGAAGAGAACAGAAATAGATACAAATACATGTGGGTATTAAATATAAGATAAAATAACATTTAAAATCAGTGAGAGAAAAATTATTTTTAAATGATTTTGCAAGAACAAATAAGATAGATTATTCCTTTTAACAAAGGATATTACAGTTGGAGTGAAGATTTAAACATGTGACAATACATAGCTATGTAAATTTCAGAAAACAAAAAGTGAACAAGCTTTTATAAAGCAGATACATAATTGAGAAATCATAAAATAATCAAGTGATTTTCTGGTGATTTAAAATTTAAAATCTGGCCAGGCTTGGTGGCACCCACCTATAGTCCCCGCTACTCAGGAGATTAACCCAGGAGGATCCCTTGAGCCCAGGAGTTCAGGGCTACAGTACGGCATAGTACAGTGAATAGTCACTGTACTCCAACCTGGGTAACCTAATGAGACCCTATCTATTAGAATAAATAAATAAATAAATCTGTAAGCAAAATTATATACAGAAAGTAAAAAGACAAAAAAAAAAACTGATGTATTACACACATCACAATGGGCTAAATTTTATAATTAATAAAGAGTTCATAAAAATCAGTAAGAAATAAAATAACATCCAACAGAAACAGATGTGCAAAGTTTGTGAATAAGCAACTAATGGAAAACAATGAACAATTTCTCTCATATTTTAATAAAAGCAGCAGTAATTTTTATAATTTATCCGCTGGGCAAAAATTAAAGAGTTTCATAGTATCTGGTGCTGGCAATTGTGTGGAAAAATTGGCTTCATGCACTATTGATGGACATTTAAGTTAGTACAACCTTTGTTGACAACAATTTGGTGATATCTACCAGAAGTGGAAATGCATGCTTGCTTCTTTTGACTGCTAAGATCACTTGTAGGAATGTATCTTTGGAATATATGCATATTTTTGTAAACAATTCCAGAACAGATATACAAGTTTATTTACTGCCGTGTCGTTTGTAATTTTGAAGGCGGAGGAGGCAAATAAAGGTGGAAACAAAGTGTCCATCAATAGGGGGCTCATTAAAACTTATTTATGATATATCCATATGATGAGCAAATAGGCAAACAGTGAAAAGAATGAACTAAAAGGTTTATGCTTATGTGATATTAGCATGAAATATCACACAGAGATGAATGATATATTGTGGCATATTATAGTCTCTTGTGTTAAATATATGTTTTGTGTGAATATAATGTATAAGTATATTGTGCAAAAATATATAAAGTATGTGTTACATATACAGAGAAAATCATAAATACTGATACATGCATGCCTTTATTGTAAAAAACAAAAACTGTTACTCATGTTGAAAGTAAAAAGAGGGGCAGGTTACTTTCCATTTTCTGCCTTTCTCTACACTTTGGATTTTCTAAGCATGCTTGTGTATTTCTTTTCAGTTTTCCCCTATACTAACTGGAGTTATTTTGAGCTGTGGGATTAAAGGTTATTTTTTGTTTCCTTTAAAAAGTTTTTATCTCTATTTTTAAATTAGGCAAATTTTACTTAGGGCACAGTGTGATGACCACAGCCAAGGCAATGCTCAGGAGAGTGAGTCCCCTGATGCCATGGGGCTCCTGCTTGTTCTCTAGCTCCGTCTTTCTCTTCCAAACACGTGGCTCCCCGTCCATCAGGGTCTTAGGTTCCCTTCCTCTGCCCAAGTCCCAGCACAAGTGCAGAATTGCTGCGGTTGGATTAACTGGACCCAGCCACAGCTGGATATTAAATGAAATCGCTTATGACTTCAGTAGGTGATCAAGAAATGCTTGTTTTCCTTTGCTTTTTGTTTTCCTTTTTAGTTTTGTTTTTCCTCTTATTATGGTGGTGCGGAGAGGGGAAAGAAGTCTACTGCTGTCATAACCCTAAGTATTACCTCCCAATGTGATGCTTAGTTTTATGACAAGACATAGCAGCAGGAGCCTTCAGCCTCACATCCTCCAGCTGCAGAGGAGTTAATTCTTCAATCTATCTCTTCATGATGAGGTGCCCAACCTCAGGGAGCTGTGCAATCCCAGTGGCTGATGTGTTCCCTGCAGGCTCTCCTGGGGTGAGCCTGGTCTTCACCAATTCTTATTTCTTCATCGCTTGATTTACAGACACACGCCTATGACCTGCAGGGCTTTGGGCGTGAGCATCCAAACAGAAAAGAGTCATTAAAGTTCAATCAAACCTGGTGGGTAAAGTTCCAAGTCCGCTGTGAGCCCAGAGCTGAGAAACCTAAGCTCTCTATTAAGGAGTGCCAGCAGCCCTAGCCCTGTGAGGGTGGAGACAGTCTGTAGTACCTGTTTTGATTCTCCTACCAGAACTGCAGGGCAAGATCTTATTGTTATTGTTGTTTGGGAGAATTTAGCTTGCATTTTTTTTTCCTTTGGAATTTTACAATCTCCTTTAAAATAACTCAAGAAAATTCATAGTTTTAAAGCTTTTTACTATTCAAAAACATATGAAGACAATGAAGAGGGTCTGCAGGACACAGCCTCTGGAGCATACACACTTGGATGAAATCAGGATTTGAGTTTCCAGCTTTAGCTGGCTCATTTGTCAATAAGGATAATAATATTCTCTGCTTCAGGATTAAATTAGGCAACAAATGCAAAGCATTTAACAAGGGCCAGGCATATACTAAGACCACAAGTGATGTTGGCTGTTACTATTATGGGTTGGCACACAGGTGGTGACCTATAGGTGAACTCTAGAGGCAAAGTGCCCAGGGTTTCAATCCAGCCTTTGCCAAGTACTGTTTGCATGATTCTGTGAAGTTACTTAACATTTTGTGCCCCAGTTTACTCATCTGGAAAATGGGAATGATAATGGCACCTGCATCATTGTTGTAAGAATTACAGAGTTGTTGTAAGAATTAAATTAGTTAATATATGCAAAGTGCTATTGAAGGCCTATCACATTGTAGGTAGTATAAACATGTTGCTGTTGTGCATCAACTATTTACTTTTTACATTTATTTTAGAATTAGGGAGTACATGTGCAGGTTTGTTACAAAAGTATGCTGCATGATGCTGAGGTTTGGAGTGTGACTGAACCTGTCACCCAGATAGTGAGCATAATAACCAACAGGTAAGTTTTCAGCCTTTGCTTCCATCCCTCCCTCCTGCTTTAGATATATCCAGTGTCTATTGTTCCCATCTTTATGTCCATGAGTACCCAATGTTTAGCTTGCACTTATAAGGGAGAACGTGGTATTTGTTTTGCTATTCCTACATTAGTTTGCTTAGGATGAAAGCCTACAGCTGCATCCATGTTGCTGAAAAGTACATGATTTTGTTTCATTTTATGGCTATGTCATATTCCATGGTGTATATGGACCACATTTTCTTTATCTAGTCCACCAATGATGGGCACCTGGGTTGAGTCTATGTTTGTGTTATTGCGAATAATTCTGTGAGGAACACACAGGTGAATGTGCCCTTTGGGTTAAATTATTTTTCTTTGAGGTATATACACAGTAATGTGATTGCTGGGTCAAATGGTAGTTCAATTCTTAGATCTTTGAGAAATCTCCAAGCTGCTTTCCATGGTGACTGGACTAACTTATATTCCCACCAGCATTCTCATTGTTATTTTTTTGACTTTTTAACAGAATCCATTCTGATTGGTATGAGAACAGTATCTCATTTTCGTTTTGATTTGCAATTCTCTGATGATTTAGTGATGATGAGCATTTTTCAAGTTTGTTGGTAACTTATATGTCTTCTTTCGAGAATAAATATTTTTAAAAGTGTTATTGACAACAAAACTCATATTGAAGAAATCCAAAATAGCAAAATAAAAAATGCATGCACACAATCAACCCAAGGAAAGCAAATAGGAGGCAATGATGAAACAAAATCAGAAAATGAATTTTAAAAACAGAAAAACAGAATTGGTAAATAAATTCAAATGAAATACTTCCCCCTAACACACACACACACACACACACACACACATACACACACACACACACACTACACACGAGCCTCTGGTGAACAATGAAGGGATATGAGCCGTAAATAAAATCAGCAACTATAAGCTCAGGTTCCCCAAGACTGAAGATTTAGATTCCTTTGGGTGGAGGTGGGCCTGGTGCAGCCAGTAGCTGATGGAGTCCTTACTGGCAGAGGGTCTGCTTTGGTGATATGTGATTTATCTCTAGTGGAGTTGTTTCCACTTCTGCCAGCCTGGATATCGGCCACCTGGTGCCAGCCATCCTGCCCACATAACCCATCTCTCTTTTGGCCTTTGAGAAGAGCCCTGATGTCGGCACCATCCTTTCTGAAAGATCTGACTCAGACTTCCTCTTATCATCTTAGCACGGCCTAGGACACCCCGCTCCTCAGCCAGCTTCCTGCAAAGCAGCCCACCTGCTAGTCCACCTATGGGCTGTCTTAAGACTTGAGACCAAATTTGAAAAATGATGAAAGAGATTTTCACCCCCCTCATGCAGTATGGTCTTTTTTTGGCAGGGTGGCATCCATGGGTGATTGTGAATGCCAAAATCCTCAGATGCTCAAATCTTTTCTATAAAATGGTATAGCATTTGCATACAACCTACACACAGCTTCCAATATACTTTAAATCATCTCTAGATTACCTATAGTACCAAATACAATGTAACTGCTATGTAAGTAAGCATTATACTCTATCGTTTAGGGAATAATGACAAGAAAAAAGGTCTGTACATGTTGAGCAAAGATGCTTTATTTCCACACATAATTGTGGTTGAATCCATGAGTGCAGAATACACATATATGGAGGATGAACCATCTATTCACTGGGTCCCTTCTGCATCAAAGACCTTGGGAAAGAGATGTTATTCAATAAGCATGAAAATTCGTGCTGGTACCCCTAGAATACTGGGCTGGTATGGTAGTATGTTATGAAGTATATAAAAAAATTGACTTTCTACTGCTCTCCAAGAGATAAAAAGAGTTGAAAGGAGAAAAAAAATCCAGATATTGGGTACAACCAAGAATATGTTAATAGAGCAGACAAGAGAGTGGATGCAAATTCCAAGAGCCTTGCCCCATTAGTGAAAGTCGTGAGCAGACAGGGAAGGGAAGAAATGGCCCTAGTGTAGTCATGGATGTAAGCCGTGATGGCAGAGAGCCAGGTGACAGACATCCAGAGAGCAGAAGAAGGGTCGTCACAACCACTACTACATATTGAGCACTTCGTCCACTCCATGCACTTCAATGTATTTATTTGTTTAGTCTTTACAACTTCCCTATGTGGAAGGTGCCACTGCATGGCCATTTCACAGATGAGGAGACTGAGACAGAAGGAAGTTAAGTGCTTAGGCCTGTGTTCTTTTGCTTTTCTTTTCTTTCTTTCTTTCTTTTTTTTTTTTTTTTTTTTTTTTTTGAGTCTTGCACTGTTGCCTGGGCTAGAGTGCAGTGGTGGGATCTTAGCTCACTGCAACCGCTGCCTCCCAGGTTCAAGTGATTCTACTGCCTAAGCCTTCCGAGTAGCTAGGATTACAGAAGCCCATCACCATGCCGGGCTAATTTTTTTGTAGTTTTAGTAGAGACAGGGTTTCACTATGTTGGCCAGGTTGTCATTCACGCCTGTAATCCCAGCACTTTGGGAGGCCAAGGCGGCAGGCCTGTGCTCTTAGCCACCCTGCAGAGCTGCCAGGTAAGACTGCGTTTGTATTCAGAGTTGGCCACTTACACACAGCCTCAGTTTCTTTATCCTTTAAATGGAGGTAGTAATACCAGCCTCATGGTGCTGAAGGGGCCAAAATGAGATAACACAGGTAAAGTCTCTGGAATACTGTAGATGCCCAAACATCCCTGGCCATTGCCTCTCAGTCCCACCAAACTACCTTTGAGTATTATTTACAGACATGTTAGTTCATGCCACGTGTGGTCACCATTTCTGAAATACCCATGAGGTTTCTGACTCACTGGCTTTGCTCTCACTCAAAGGCTTTTCCAACTTGAGGGCTTCCCAATTTCTGGAAACCTGGTGATAGAAAAAGGAGGCATCCCTTCCCTCTAGCTGGGATGCCTTTTCCTTCTATTTCCAGGTTTCCAGAAACTTGGGAGCCTCTGAGCCCCCACCTGTATAGTAGAATTTACCCTGTGAAATCTCATCACTTCCCTCCAGTGTGAGTCATGTTTCTTCCCTTTGTTTTCCCCAGGCTTTGTGTGGGCTGTTTCTGAGAGCCCTGGGTCTCAGGTTTGCCACCTAGAAAAGGGGATAATAACATCCACCCTGTAGGAACTGTGTAAAGTATGCAAGCTATGTAAAGTTCTTTAACTTTCACAGAACACAATTAGCACCTAATAAGTCGTGCCTGTTATAATCATTATTGCTGGACAAAGGCTTTCTCCTATTACAGTTCCATTGGACCAAGTTTTTACTTCCTCCTAGATGAGGGATTAGAGCAGGAATGTTATTAAATCACATTTTGTTCTCTCCGTGGTGTCTGGCACACGGCCTGGAGCATAATAGATGCTCAGGAAATATGGAATGAAGTGAACAAGTGCGAAGCTAGAGATCACACAATTAGGGAGGCTGATCCATATAACAGGAATGAGGCTCTTTCCGCATTTGCTGCGCACTGCATGCTCACAGTCCACAAAGCCTTGTGCTACATGCTCTAGAGGGTATCAGAAGGAACATGTTGAAATGCTGTCTCGCCCCCGGGGCTAGCATTGTGGTTGAGCCTAAGTGAGAGGGCACAGCACGGGGTTTATCAGCAAAGCACAGAGATTCCAGAAGCATTGAGGCCACCCATGGGAAGTTTGAAAATGAGGTCAGGCAGGAGGCAGCTCCTATGGCTGTAGGGATCGTTATCTTTTTACCTATTCCTGTGTGTCCCTTGTTTAGCCAGGTATTATGGTGGCTGCTCTGATAATGACATTTGTTAAATGGATGAAATTTGCAAAGGCTTCCTGAGGAGGATGAGAGAAATGGTGTGGGGTGTTGGGTAGGAAAACTTCGATGTCAAACTATTGGGAAGAAATTATATGTACAACAGTAGGAAAATGGTTGGGTCAATTGTGATACTTCATTTAATGTGATTATTTATAGTCATTTAAAATTAGGTTTACAAAAGTCTTTATACAAAGGAAGAATGTTTTTGTTTTATTTTTGGTGAAAAAGACAATGATAGAAAATTTCATAAACCCTGACATTGTAACTACTAAAGCTATATATAAAGACTAGGAGCACACTAGACGTTACTAGTAGCTTGCTCCAAATCCTAGATTTATGAATAATTTTTTTCTCCTCTATTTTGCTCTATTTTTCAAAATTTCTAATGACCATGAGCAACTTTTATCATGGAAAAAGAATGAAATTGTAAATTGTATAACATACTTACATTGATTAAAGTATTTCCTAGAAATAATTTATGAAACCTACCGGATTATCCATAATTGGTAATCCTCTCTCTTTCCTGTGATTTTAATAATTTAGAAGATACTGAATATGTATTGTATACAATATATTTTGGGTGCGTTTGTGTGAATCTCTGCAAATACTCTTAACATGAGTCTGTACTTATCACATATGTTTATATCCATCTGAAACACACACACACACAGAGGAAGGAGATATAGTTAGCATGAAGGGAGATGAAGGTGGCTAGATTGATGGGGAATAGAATAGAGATTTTTGACTCTCAGTGTGTACTCACAAGTTCAAAGGTGTGTTATAGAACTGAGAGAGTCCAGGATAGTCTACCAAAAACACACCCTCCCTGTGAAAGGAACTGAGGATTTGGGAGAGAAATGAGACAACAGAGACATGTACGAGTCCCTTCCTTTCCATTCTCTCTTGCTCTCTCACTCTCATCTCCCAGGCTCTGCCCCGCCCAACATCCCTTTTCCTCCCTCTCCCTCCTCCTGTCTCTTCTCTGAATGCCGCATGAGCTGTCCAGCCCCAGGGGCTGCCGCCGCAGAAGACAACATAACGTGAGCATTTTGCCGGCTGGGAAGAGGCAATCAGGACTTTGGCAAAGTGTTTCTGACAATGACAAATGCCAAAAGTGGTCAAAATGGGCTGATTTTTGAAAGAAAAATTCTATTTTTAGACCTGGCTGGGCATTTCAGGGTTGTGTTTTGAAAATAGGTATTTAAGGTTGTATGTAAAATTCATTTAATGTGCAAGGAAGTTGCTAATTTTATAGAGAAATAAAGATCCACAGAACTCATGTTCTTCTGAACTCTACCTCAGCCTTAGCCTGGGGTAATTACTAACTCTTTTGGTGAGAAGATAATTTTATTTTAATTCTCATGCAATAGCTGAATAAATTCCATACAAATGCCAACTACTAGTTTTTATGAGTAAATTATTGTCTTCACTATTAGGGTGTGGTACAGGAGAGAATGACATACTTTGGGAGTGATAATGCTTCTTGGATATGAGTTCTTTCTAGGCCATTATAAACATAACAACCCTGTTTTAAAAATAGTTTAGGTGAACATGTTGAAAGAGCACAAATAAGAGACAAAAAATTATCATTTAAAAAATAAAACAACAATGCAGATACTACTTTGATAAAGGAGGGTAAGATATTGACCTTTTAGTTCCATCTCAGAGAGAACCATGGTGTTCTGACTTTCTGTGCTTTGGGTCCCCACTGTCCCCAGCCTCTCATTTCCCACTCTTTAGACCTATGTTACTCACCCAAGGGACAGTTCCTGCCTTTAGTATCCTTGCTCTACATTTACAAAATGTGAAATATGCTATTTTTTAAGAGACAGAAGGCAAAAACTAAATGGAAGAGTCTACTATTTGTGCCAAACACTTTGCACAGATATTTTAATGCTTTTTTGATGTTTGTTTACAGAGACCTGTATCAGTCAACCCAGGAGTATTCTCCAGCTGGAGGGGTTTGGCTGTGCTTTTTAAAAATTTAAAATTCTCTTTTTATTTTTTCTTTAAAGGGGGAGGGCATAAAAACTAATAATCAAATATTCAATTTTTCCATTAAACACTTTGCACACATGTGCTCACATTTGATTAATATGAAAACCTGATAATGTAGGCACTAACTCTCTCAAATTAAAAGCACCAATGCTAAAAGATAGGAAGCAGCTTGCCTAAGAAGAGCAGGTGAGACTAGTGAGTGAGAAAGTGGGATTTTGCCTGACTCCAAAGTTTATACGTTTCCTCCCCAGTTACCACCCTGCTGTAACCACCTACAGAACTACCCAGTTTCCAGTTCTGTACCTTATTTCCCAAGTTTTAACACCTGCCCTGGGACTGAACTAGAATTCTGGCTGCAAAACCTTGTTATCTCAAAGGGTTTGTGCTCAGAATTACAGAACTGGGGTCTACGGTGGATTGATGTTTTTGTTTTTTTGTTGCCGTTGTTTTCATTTTTGTTTCTGAGCTGGAGTTTCACTCTTTTTGCCTAAGCTGGAGTGCAGTGGCGCAATCTTGGGTCACTGCAACCTCCATCTCCCAGGTTCAAGCGATTCTCTTGCCTCAGCCTCACAAGTATCTGGGATTACAGGCGCACACCACCATGTCCAGCTAATTTTGTATTTTTAGTAGAGACAGAGTTTCACCATGTTGGCCAGGCTGATCTTGAACTCATGATCTCCAGGAATCCACCCACCTTGGCTTCTCAAAATCCTGAGATTACAGGCATGAGCCATGTGCCTGTATGGATTGATGCGTATCTCCATAAATTTACTAGGTGCAAAGGTAGATGGCAGTTTAAAGGCAGAAATGTTTGTACTCCTGGCTGTGACACTATCTACTTTTTCAAGGACCCTCTCTTTTGTTCCAGACCCCTGTAACTGGCAGTTCTGTGAGCCACTCCTCTCACCACCACCAACATTTTAACATGTGAATGAATTAATTTTTTTACTTTAAAATTCTCTTGACACTCCTTGAAGTAACTGGAGTCATCTGTGATAAAAATCAGATTTGCCAAGCAGATTTTTCCAAGCTTTCTATTTTTATTCTTTGCTTTCTTTCTCAGCAGACCAGTTTGCAAGGCCCCACCCATCCACTGTCCCAAATCACTGGAGCTATACTTCTCCAGTAGAGAAGATACCCAAGCCTGAAGTCCAAGCCACAACTTCACTGGAGAAATGAACACTTGGCTTATTTTAAGGCTCTTGGCTTTGGGGTTTTATGAAAATCATAACCAGAATTACAAAGGACAATGGAAGCCATATGTTTTCTGGTTTTTAATTATTGATGAAGAAATTAAAGCTAAGGAGCTCAAACAGCCTTCCAGAATCACCTGCTATTAGTAGCAGAGCTGGGACTAGAATGGTGCTGTGGCTTGGAGCCCCAGGCTTGGAGGGTGCAAGCACTATTTCTCCTCCAGTGCATGAAGAAAGCTGCTCGGGAACCAACTCAGGGTGGTACCTATCCCAGAGGGTTATGGGAGATTGAATGAGTCCATACATGCGAAGTGTTTAGAACAGTGCCTGGGGCATAGAAAGTGTTCATTCTTCTTCTTATTTGATTAGCTCAGATGAATGTCTTTCAGAGCAGGAGAATGAGGCAGTGAAAGGCTTTTAGCACTGACCACCAATGCCAACATGTGGATGCCAGAATAACTGCTGGTCATGTGTTGGAATCTGTACAAGAATGCAAATCACTCACTCTTTCTCTAGGTTTTGAACTTCATTAGGCCAGCATTTTGAAAGCAAAGCTTTGAAATTAGAGTTGTTTGCTTTGAAAACATTTAAGTGTCCTCCTGAATCTCTCTGCAAATGAAAAGAAACTGGCCTGATACAGGGAGGATGGAGTCATGGCCACAAATACTATAGAAAAGCAGTTTACTTCCTGTGTTAAAACGTAGTATAACTTAAAGACTATTTGGGCTTTTTTTCCTGGAGAAACTGGATATTTGTTATATAGAACTGATAGTCTTTCAGCATCCGGTGTAAAGCCAAACCTCTATGCAGCTTATGTCCTTATTTAAAAGGATACAAGGGTATGCTCTTATTTCCTGGACATGTAAGAGAGTTCCAGAGAATTTGTTGTTGTAAAAGAAATTTGCTTTGTGAAGATGAGAGCTGTATTTGCATTTCCTGTTCTAAACTCTTTTCCTAAAATTTGGACATTATGCTAGCACGCGGATTGCTTGCTAAATTTCCGGAAAGTTGTCAGCTCTTCCCCTCCCCATTCTAAAGTCTCAGAGTTAGCCCCACCCTTTCCCACTCTTTATCCGTCTGCTTCATGCCTCCACTCAGAGCCACAAGGCAAAGACTGAAAGGGCCGAGAGGCTGCAGGGACTGCTCTAAGTGGAGGTACCAAGGACTACTCCATCACCTTAGAGGGACATTTGAGGGGAGACTGAAAGGGTGACTTAGGTCCGTGATATGTGGTTGGCCTCTGTGCATGGGTGGCACAACTCACCCCTGAACAGAGGACTCTGGCTTAGAGATTTCTGCTGGGTCAGTAACGCTGAATCTTACAAAGGAAATGACCCAGGCTAATTGATAATAACAGCTGTCATTATGGAGGGTTTACTTTGTGTTAGATGCAGAGTTAAGTGTTTTGCACACATTATCCCTTTAAATCCCTTGTAGCAACCCTGCAGAGAGGTCGTTATCACCCCCATTTCTCAGGGACTCACAAGATGAAGGAGGGGCAGAACTAGAACTTGAGCTGGAGACCCCTTTCCCCACACCCTTACGTGTGGACCTATTCAGGACCACAGAGCTGTGTCCAAATTTTTCGTTTTTCTCCTTCATGAGAGAGAGAGAAGTTATGTGTGAGCTTCAGCCCTGGAAAAGGGGCTTCTCTGTATTACTTGGAGCAAAACGCCCAGTTCATCTATGAGATAAGGTATTCTACTGGATCCTGCTTTCTTGGATTGTTATAAATTCTGTCTAGCATGTTGGCGTTTGGGACAGTCTCAAAAACGTGGATATTGAGACTCTTGGTCTAAGATGTTGTCTTCTGCTTGTGCTTTGCTGAAGTTTGCCTCAAATGGAGGATTTAGTGAGATAAAGCCATTTTGTCTTTCAATTTATTTCATTGCATTTAGGCAAAATGAAAATATGCAAATTCGCTTCCATAGGGCTTGCCTTTGTCCCAGCACCAGACTCCGAATGCACAGTTGAGGAAAGAGGTTTGAAAGATTTCGAGTTGGGTGCAGTCTCTCCTTCACATTCCCTGTGCCCTGGTGTCCTGCCATAGGTCAACTGGGTATCCCGGCTGGTGTGCTGCAGTGTCCTCACATCTCCCATGACTTCCATCCCATAAACACACTAGGCACAACTTCCTTTTGAAGTCCCTCATTCTCTTTAAGATTGGGGGTCAAAACTTAGTTTCTTTTTAAGTAAGTCACTGTGACTTGACTGTTGACCCTGTACCCGTTTACCAGAACCAGTTCCTTTCCTAATCAGTTTCCTTGTGAGTGGAATTTTCAGTTTAAAGTTCGCTTTGATTTCAACTTCAGTTTTTAAAGACACCTGTCCCTCCTTCTTTCCCCCACTGAAGTCATGCTGTAGTAGGGGTGAATGGCATTGCCTGCTATGTAGGGGAGCCATTTCGGCATCTAATTTGACTATACCAGATGATTGTATCAAGAGACAAAATTGGACCCTTGGTAGAGCGAAGTCAATGTCATGAGGCAGTTGTTTCTGGAGCTCTGATACAGAATAAGGCTGCGATCCTCAGTCCCACCTTCAGTATCAAGCAGGCTTAGACCCCCTTTAAGGTGTGCACCTGAATCCTGTATATCATCTATTTTTTAAAACCCATATCCCAAGAGAAGCAAATACTTAATTATCACCCTGATTTTTGAAATGCAGCTCGGTTATTGGTTTTGACTTAATGAAGAAAATAGTTGGTGGGAATGAATCAGGCTCTGAAACACCAGGGAAAGAGCTGAGAGCTCTGAAGGGGAGGAATGGGTGGCAAAGAATCAAATCTATGCAACTAAGCACTTTTCACATTTCACATGAAATAGTTTGATACCATTTTTTAAAAGAAGGAAAGAAATATTTTAGATATTCTAAGCATAATGCTTAAACCATAAATTCTGTAAAAAATGAACAGCATAAGCTATTAACAGCCGTGTGCGTCACAAACACCTTAGGCGAGACAATCAGATACTAATGCCAAAAGCACCTTGGAGCCATCAGTCTGCACGGGGCTCGACTTCTGCAATTTCATAAGATAAATGCCTCTGCTGTTTTAAGATGATGAAACTACAGCTGAGACGAATCTCTGTGTTTTTCACCAGTGATTTAATAAAGGCCAGCTCAGAATAAATATGGAACGGCTACTCTAAAAGCTTTTTTAGCTTTGTGCTGAAATGTGTTCAAACTTTCTTTTGTAAATTGATTGTATCCAAAGTTCCGATTTGTCCACGCATGGAAGAAAGATGTTTACTAAGTTGTGGACTTTAAATGTTTCATATAACGCACTGTGGTTTTATGGGAAATTTAGGGAAAGATGCTTTCTTGGGCAAAGCCAGGGGCTGAAGATTCAAAAGTTGATTCTACTTTTTCATGGCGGGAAATGGCTGCCAAGAGAGCCAGAGGAGAAAGGTGTCCACATCATGGATTTTGCTGTCCTTAGAATTAGGTTTCTTTCTTTTTTTTTTTTTTTAAGTGCTCACATCCATATGATGTCACCCTTGCCCTCAGGTTTATTTTTGTGTCTTAAGATGTGTGTCTTAAACACACATCCAATCAATAAGCAGGTAGACAGTGAGATGGATATGGAGATGGACAGTCAGCAGCTCAGATAGCAAGATAAACACCCTTCAATATATTACAGGCAATTACTTCCAAAAGTATTTAAAATCCTAGGGGATAAGACTGAATATAATTTTAGAGGATCTATTTAAATCTTATATTCATGAGTAAGAATTTTTTTTTCCATTTTTGATGAGCAAGAGAGCACAATCCAGCAAGACAGCAAGCAAGACAAGCCTGATTTATTAATATTTCTTTGGGTCCCTGTGCCTGGCAGCTGACTCTCTTGGTATGTCAACCAACCTCTTCCAGAATTACTGATGAGGCTGTGTGTGTGTGTGTGTGTGTGTGTGTGTGTGTGTGTCTGAGTATATGTGATTGTCATTGGTCTGCCAGCCTACTTTTCAGAATGACAAGAGCCTGTTGGGAAAAAGTCATGGTCCTTGTGCAGGTTTGGCTGGGGGACTGACACAGTTGACTCTTCAGACGTGGTAGAAGCCCCCTCCCTGCCGTCAAACACTGCAGCAGGGCCTGTGTCCGCCTGCCTGCCTGCCCCCTGCACTGGGCCCTTCTGACTTTAATTACGTCCTCCTTGGCTGAATTCACAGGTGGCTTTTCTTGAAGGAGGCGTTTACCTCTCCCCAAGCCCCCGGCTGCTCATTTCCTCAGTGGATTAGCAGGGCCATGATGAAACAGAAGCTTGTGCCTTCTCCATTCTTTACACAACCTGGTGTTAGAGGTTGACCTTTCACCCCTGGAGATTCGGAGGATTAAGGCTGCTTTTAAGTCTCGCTCTGGTTACTAATCCACCACTTTCACTTGATGTTATGTAAGCACTTCCTGACTTACCCTTTAAATCCTGTAAACATAATAAAACAGAGTTTAACCTTTACCTTTGGATTTCCCCACTATCTTTTGCGCCATCGAATCAACTGTGGAAGGATCCAGGAAGAGAAAGCTAATAAGTGATAGCCTGGATTTTTTTTTTTGCCCTGGGACATGTAACAAAACATTACAATATTTAATATATTCAGGTCAAATAGTTGTGGGAGAGCACCAAAAGCTTCAGACTAGGCAAATACTGTTTTCCCCTTTTAACTGCATATATTTTCCCACAAAACAATGAAGCAGATGGTATTGGGTGTTTCCTCCCAAAGGGAAGCCCCTTTAAGCAAATTAGAACCAATAAGATCCAAAAGATAGCTGGAAAAAAATAAGCTTTTGAGGCAGTTTGCAATAATACAGACTTTCAGTCTGGCTGTCTCAACCCTGCATCCTCCCAGTGCTAACCTGAGAGCCCGTCTCTTGAAGGTTGCTCTTTAAATAGGAATATTGTTAGCTAACCCTGATTTTGAGACCCAAAGGCAAATTCAAGATTGTTTTGAACAAACATAAAATTCATCTTTTCTGCTTTCTGCTCAGGTGGCCAGATGTCTCTCCTGAATGTTCATTTTTAGGGACTAAGTTGCAAAGTCTCCATAAGCTGTGTTTAAAGGCTCCCATGGGTAGTGAATTGTCACCAGCTCCCTGGTTAGCAAGGACAGACTAGCACGCTGCGGCTCTCATTACAACATCCACTACCAGGGCGCCTGGGCCGACCACCTTTATAACACCTATACAAGAGAGCACTATGGATTTGATGAATTCTCATTTTGTTTTTGTTTTTGCATCTGAGGGAATCCAGATTAACCCAGGTGGCAGGTGGCAGTCAAAGGGAGGCAGTGAAGTGATGGTTCCATAGACCCCAGTCCAGGTAATGAGACAGCTCTGTGACCAGCCAGACTGTGTCCTTGTGGATGTCACCAACCATTTGGCAGTCAGTTTTTTTTTTCCAACTTCACCTTCTTTCTCTGGATGACTGAATGAAAAACCTCGGGTAGTGCTTTTGTAATAACACATAATTGAATGTTCCCGGAAACATTTGTGGTTGGCTGGATGAAGAACATGAAGAATGAATATCCTTTATCATTAAAAACTATAATAAACTAATTAAATAATGAATATGACTTCCCTTTCAGGTGTCTAATGTGCTAAGCTAATTTATCTTATCTTTACTCCACATGGTCTGTGGATGAAACCAAAGTTCTGAGATCTGTACATCTCCAACTTCAGCCTTCATTTCTGGAGCACTTGCTACGTGCTGGAACCCATGCTGGGGAATACGGTTGTCCTTTGATATATGTTGGGGATTGATTGGTTCCAGGACCCCTGTAAGTACCAAAATCTGTAGATGCTTAAGTCTCTGATATAAAATGGAGTAGTGTTTGCGTATAACCTATGCACCTCCTCCTGCGTAATTCATTTCTAAGTTACTTAGAATAGCTAATACAATGTAAATGTTGTGTAAATAGCTGTTATACTATATTATTCAGGGAACAATTACAAGAAAAAATCTGTATCTGTTTAGTACAGATGCAGCTGTCCATTATTTTCAAATATTTTTGATTTTCAAGTTGGTTGAATCTACGAATGCAGAATCCATGGACATGAAGGGCCACCATACATGCTTGGTGTTAATTTAATCCTTACTATAACCCTGTGTAGCAGGTGTTCGTAGATGTCCTCATCCATTTTTGAAGATACTTAAATTCAGAGCCGTTAAGACAGAACTGAGGTGCCAGCCCACCTCTGCCTGGCCCTGCCCAGCCATGGAGCCTGCCCTGCTGCTGACCCACTATCAGGCAGACAAGCACACACTGTGCCCTCTGTCGCTCCTTCTCACAGCAGCTTTTTCAATCCTTGGAGCTTCTGGGGCAGGTAACAGAGTTGCTCCCATTTGAGAGTTGAGAACATGAGGAGCCATAAAAGTAAAATATTAGTTTTCACATATGAATATTTTGAAACATTCACAGTAGAAAATGTAAAGTGCCCTAGGAAGGGTGGAAAGCAGGGATGCAGGGGCTGCTGGCCCATGCAGGTGGTGAATCTCAGTTTCTATGGGGGTTCCCTGGGATTCCCTTAGACTCTCCACTCATCTCTATCTCCAGCCCTGGAGGCTTTCTGCAGGAAGGGACCTCTGCCCTGTCTGCCTACTACGAAGACTCCTTGTCAGTGTTCTCAATGGGGAGGTGATATGGAAGCTGAATGCCAAGGAGTGGGTGGCCAGGGCAGCCTGCTGCTCCACCATGCTCCTCACAACCTGCCGTCAGTCTTGGATTTTACTTGGATTTTCCTCTTCCCATCTGGTAGAACCGTTCAGTCCTTCCTGGGTTCTACCAGATGGAAGGAGGAAAATCCAAGTAAGTCTCTTCATCTGTGAAATGTAAGATCAGTACCCACCCTGTCTACTTCTCAAAGTTTTGTGAAGGTCACATGAGGATGAGCGTGATTAAATTTTGTAGGCATTTTAAAATTGCAATCCAAATTTTAAAACCCTAATAGGATATAAGCTCCATGAAGGCAAGGCCTTTGTTTTGTCCATTACAATGTTTTGTCCACCCTAGAGTACTACCTGGAACTGAGTAGGTGTTCAATTAATATTTGATAATCAATATTTGATAATCAATAATCAGTGAATCAATAATTGTATAATACCAATAATAAGTTAACATAATTTATCATAAAACCATGGAGTCCCATGACCATTTTAGGTATACTTGCAATGGAATATGCTATCAATGAACTTACCATGTAACAGAGCCTTTTTGGTTTTTGCAAACCAATATTCCTGTAAAAGATACTAGGCAGCATCTGAATATTTGACAAGATATAACAGAAGTTCTTGCAGTTGAAATGGCAGCAGTCATAGCAATTACGGTAAAATATCCTTAGCCCAAAGTTGCTTGCCCCGCAAGCAGTGATCTGAAATGCAGCTGGGGACCCAAGAGGAAACAAGCTTGAGTGGATGACATGGCTGTCCTAGAGCTCAATATGTTTGAGCTCAATTGTCCCCACTTGGAATCCATTAGCTCTTACTTTGCACCTAATCATAACATACACAGTGATTTATTTCCCCAAACTAGAAGTGAAAAGAAAAGGTGAGACAGAAGGCAGAAAACCTACTAAAAATATAAATTTAAAAAATGCATACTAAAAATATCTAACTTGGGATCAATTGAGGTAGAGAGCAACTTCCTTACAAAATCTCACAGTTCTTTAGTATTCATTCACTTTTTAATTTTTAAGCAACTTGAAATTCTTAATAATAGCTCATTATTTCCATGAAAAGCTTAAATGGTTTTCTGAATATGCTTTTAAAAGCAAAAGATGTGATGTCTAGCCAAGAGGTACTCTAAAGCCATATAAAGGGATAGCTGGTCCAATAAGGTGACGAAGAACATGTATCCCAGAGTCAGAAAAAGCCAGGTCCAAACCCAAGTCCTCACCCAGCTGTGAGCCACCAAATATGTGACAAAACATGATGCAGCTTCAGTTTATTCACCTACTAAACAATGGGGCTGATTAAGAGGATTAGATTCAAAGGTATTATGTAAATAAGGTGCTTGGTGTATAATTTAGTAGCAACAATCCTTTACTATTTTTACCTGGAATATTCAATTATGTTGAATGTCCCAATCTCAACATCACCATAATAGTCTAAATACCATTATATAGAATACAAATATATAGAATTATAGCAATATATAGTTCCATATAATTCTGTATATTAGTGTATAATAATATTAATATTATAATAATACTAATATGTAGAATTATAGCAATATGAATACTATCAGTTATCATCCTGGGGATGACCTAATAAAAGACTCTTAGCAAAAATTCAGCTCTCAGTGTTAACAGGACTTTTTTTTTCTGGAAATTTTATGTCAAATATTTCTAGCAGCAGATGCATTTGCTAAATTTCATGCCATAAATAACCATAACCACTTAGAATTGTTGTTACATGGCTTCCTTGTAGTTCACACTTATCAATCAGTAGGGGTTGCTAGGGCCAAACAGTTCCCAGATCAAATGGCAATGAAGAAGAGAATCAGGGTACATGTATTTTATGGCATAAGATTCTTTTCAAATTGAAGTGTGAAAAGAATCAATTTAGCCAGGTGCCTAACTGTCCCAAGAGTCCAGATAGAGCAATTACTGAAATAACAAAAATGAATGCAAAAGAGAAAAAACAAAAAAGACCCTTCCTATCAGAGTAATGCTGGGAAGGCAGTTTATATCTTATAAACTTTCTGTTTCCATAGTTCCTCCACAAACAATGGCTTTGAGTCATGAAAAACTGCATGATCTACAGTCCAAACACTCAGTGCAAAGATGCCTTTTCTGAAAGGAAATATGACGGAGCTGGGATATTGAGTTTCTAGATAATTTTCTTTGCGTAAAAGCCGTTTAATATTATTGTGGGTGAGAAATGGCCCTTCTTTGGCATCCATCTTGCCTTCTACAAACCAATGAGTTGGGTTAGTGTTTGTTAAATTCTTTTTAATGAGGACCCCTTGATTCAGTATGTGCCTGATAAACAGATAAACACAAGTTGCTCTAGTGAGATCCGGGTTGGGTGATCCTGGAGTCCGTTCACTAGCTGCCCTCTCCTCCACCCAAGAGGCCCTAAGGACACCTAGAAGAACCCCTGGAATTTGATGGAGACCATCAGAACATACTTCCTCTCCTTTCCCAGGTCTGAGAGTCTAGAGTTATATTATTATGTTCAAATGCAATCCTCTCAGTCAGAAATTTTCCATGTTTGAAGACATGGTTAGGGAATCAGGACTGCTCCAGAATATTTTAAAGTTCATACTAAGAAAAAGTCAGCTTAAATGGCAGTTCTACTGATGGAGAGCACATAACAACAACTAAGCTCTTAGGAAACCCAGAGCGGCGAGGGCTGGGCTTTAATCAGGGCATCGCTAATATCCATCTCTGAGGCTTGTCCTTCAAGCTCATTTAACACCCAGTTTTAAGAAACCCCAAAACTCTATCTGTTTTAGGGACAGAGCCTCAACTCATTAGTCCTGGAATACCCAGTCAATAACAGAAGAGTCAAGTTGAGGGGAAACTTGAGTAGTCAGAGGGCACATCCTCTGTGTCTAAGCGGTTTTGTGCCATTTTTTTTTTTCTTTTGAGACACGATCTTGCTCTATTGCCCAGGCTAGAGTGCAGTGGAGTGATCACAGCTCACTGTAGCCTCTGTCTCTTGGAATCAAGCAATCCTTCTGCCTCAGCCTCCTGAGCAGCAGGGACCACAGGCACGTGCCACCAAGCCTGGCTATTTATTTATTTATTTTTAGTAAAGATGAGGTCTATGTTTCCCAGGCTGGTCTCAAACCCCTGAGCTCAAGGGATCTTCCCATCATGGCCTCTCAAATTGCTGGGATTATAGGGATTATGTGGCTGGCCACTGTTGTTTTAAGATTTCCAGGTAAGAGCTACTGGGACACGCCCTAGTCACTATTACGGGGCCTTGTAACCTCCAAGACTGAGAAACTCTTTTTTGATAACAAACATAAACCTTTCATACAGGAATCAGTACCCATTTTTTGTCTCTACAGAGGCAGTGAAGAACTGCTGATGAGTATTCTCAACACCTTGGAGCTTTCTCAAGTCCCATAACTTTATTTTTTCCTTGGTGTGGAAATTGCAAGTGACTTCAGCTACAGACGTTGTGAATTAATTTCCTATGCCTGCCCCTAGGGTCCTGGAAGGAAATGGGTGCACCTGCCCCAAATCAAATGAATAATTCATATCGCATCTGGGTCTAAAAGGTGATAGGCAGCATAGAAATACAGAAACAGCTGGAAACAAGGTTAAGGATGTCCTCTCCAAAAACACAGAGGCTGGAAAGCAAACTTGTTTGGCTGTTTACCTTGGTACCACTCTGCTGAGCTTGATCAGCTTGATCTGTCACCTGCATTTCCCTGAAAGCTCTGGTTGGGGCTCAGAGGACAAGGGAGTCAAAAGAAGACAAAGATCAGAGAATGGCCACCTTCTCCAAATAAACAGAAGGTCACCCAGCATGGGAGCCTCTGGGTACGCAGACATCTGTGGACAAATGTGTCCCCCTCCCAGCAGCAGAGCTGGTATTGTGAGAAGGCAGGTGTTTCGGTACAGCCACAGCAAAGATAGGACCCCAGTTCATGTCACTGCGGGAGATTGTTTTTGCAAAGGTTTCCAATATATACTCCATTCCACATACTCTTTTTAATGCAACATTGACACTGATCTTGGAAAAGTGAGAGGTCTTTTTTTTTGTTTTTTGGATTTTTACCCTCAGGTCTGGATGGATGCCTATAATTGTTTCAATGAAATTAATATAATGGGCTAGGTGCGGTGGCTCAAGACTGTAATCCAGCACTTTGAGAGACTGAGGTAGGCGGATAGTGAGGTCAAAAGATTGAGACCATCCTGGCCAATATGGTGAAACCCTGTCTCTACTAAAAATACAAAAATTAGCTGGGCTTGGAGGTGTGTCCCTGTAGTCCCAGCCCCAGCTACTCGGCAGGCTGAGGCAGGAGAATTGCTTGAACCTGGGAGGCAAAGGCTGCAGTGAACCGGGATCCCACCATTGCACTCCAGCCTGATGACAGAGCAAGACTCCCCCAGCTCAAAAAAAAAAAAAAAAAAAAAAAAAAAAAAAGGAATATGGTGGATGTGGCGTGCCATGACCACTGAGGTAAGCTCATGAAAGGCAATATATTTTGCCTGGCTCTTTTTCTTTCTAGATGCTTGTTCTTGGAATATCACCACCATGTTGTGAGGAAGCCTAGACCACATGCAGAGGCCATTCATAGGTATTCCAGCCAGTAGCCACAACAAAGGGCTTTGGGCTTTGAAGGCCACCAGCATCAAACCTCCAGGCATGTGAGCGTGTAAGCCTGCAGATGATTCCAGTCCCCTGCCATTGCATGTTCCAGCAGAGGCCCTAGGTATCGTGGGAACAGAGACTAGACATTTCCGCTGTGTCCAGACTGAATTCTCAGCTCACAGATATTATAAGAGATAATAAGTCATTATTGTAGCTTTAAGGCATTAAGTTTTGGGGTTATCTGTGAATAGCAAGAGATAACTAATTCATCCACCTTTGGCAAATTAGCCTTTTCTGCCTCAGTTTTCTAATTCTCTACAAAGTCTGCTCTTGAAGGTTGACAGGTGAAATTAAAAAGCTACCAGATGTAAACAGTCTTCTGCATAGCGTGTGGTGTGTGAAAGGGAGCTGATGTTATATTATGGGTGACCAAGACAGAGACACACTCAGCAGGCTGATACCCTTTGGGCATCTGTGTATATCACCTGGGGCCAATTCTACTTCCAGGCCACACTGTGCACACAGTACCTGCCCTCATCCTGCTGCCTTTGTTCTCATCATTTGCCCTGCTGAGTTCTCAATCCCTGAGTTAGAGGCTGAGCACCTGTGGATTGAACCAACATTCTGAGCATATGAGGCATGCAGCAAGTACTGGGAGTTCTGCTTTGCTTTGTTTTTTAACTCAAGAGTTTTGCCAGTCCCAGGGAGGACCTGTGCTGGGGCAGAGGTGGGGTTAGAGAAGGAAGAGGTGGCCTTCCTTTCCTGCTTTCCATGCTTGATGATTTGCTTTTCTTTTTCCAGACTTACCTCTAGGTTCCTTCTCCTTGAAATCTCTGCTGACCTCCCTGCCAGCTCCTCTAAGTCTTCTAGGGCAACCTGTCTTCTCCTCTGCTCACACCACCACACTGTCTACATTATCTCCTCATTAGCCCGTGAGTCCTGGAGAAATGGGATTGAGTGTCTAATACCCATATCACCAGTAATTTACACAATGCCTGACACAGAGCAGGTGGTGAGGCAGATGAATATCAACACATGAATGAATGGAAAAATGAGTTGATAATGCCAGATCTGGTTCATTTGCCATTTGGTGCCATGGTAACCCAGGAAAAATCTATTTATTATTGGGGCTATTTTACTCACCTTCATATGTCAAAAGTGTTAACACCCTGTTAAAAAGGTAAACTGAGGCATAATACAATTTTTTTTTTAAAGAGTTTATTTGATAAAACAATGATTCATGAATTGGGCAGCTGTGAGCCAGAAGCAGTTCAGGTGCGCCACTGAGGGAATACAAGGAGGTGGAGCGGAGTGCAGCTTTTATAGAGCAGGCACAGATGTAAAGCAAAGAGCGTATTTGATTGGTTACAGTTACACCGTTGCTGCACCTGGCCTATCCAACTGGAAAGTCCCTAGTTATGTAGTTACAAGTTTGTTGGCTATTTCTGATTGGTTGAACTTAAATTCTCTCTCTCTCTCTCTTTTTTTTTTTTAATACAAGAGTTTACAAGAAATAGCTCCGGTTAAGTTTCCTTATGTCTGCAAATCAAGCAAGGCTTAGGTTACTTATGAGGCCTTACTGGTTTTGTCCACTCAGGGATTCCCCATTTTGATTTACTTTAACAACCAACCCCTGCTAAAGACCAAATATATATGAAAGTAGTCACAAACTGTAAAGTGTTGTTCATATAGGAAGACTATTATTTGTTTACTCTGCATAGAAGAAAAGAAGGGCTGAGAAGAAAGAGAACAGCATCATCAGCAACATCACGATAGTTGCTCATACCTAGCACTAGGTATATGCCATGCTCAGCAATACATGTATTAACCCTTAATCTTCTGAACAATTCAAGGGGCTAAGTACTGTTATTTGCATTGATGCTTTACAAATGTGGAAATTGAGTCACATAGGGCTTAAGCAACTTTCCCAGAGCTGCAGAGCTTGGATTTGAGCCCAGGTTACTTGGCTTTAGGGTCTGTGCTTTTAACCACAACCCTGAGCTGTCTCCTAAAATTTGCCTGCATAGGGAAGCCTCTCAGATCTCCTCCCCATCTGCCAAGAGGTCCAAAGGACTCAGTACCCATTAGACTCAGATAAAACATATTAGCAAAGAGACATTAGGAGGGAGCTTTATAACAGGCTAGAAGGGATTTATCTGAAACATATTCCTTACTGGCCAGGCGCTGGGTTGGGATTGCCACCATTAGAGATTTGACTTACTTGGATTGACTGACCTTCAGAAGACTTGTTAAAGTGTAAATGTTGGCCGAGCATGGTGGCTCAGGCCTGTAATCCTAGCACTTTGGGAGGCCGACGCATGGATCTCCTGAGGTCAGGAGTCTGAGACCAGCCTGGCCAACACAGTGAAACCCCAGTTCTACTAAAAATACAAAAATTAGTTCAGCATGGTGGTGGGTGCCTGTAATCCCAGCTACTCAGGAGGCTGAGGAAGGAAAATCACCTGAACCTGGGAGGCAGAGGTTGCGGTGAGCCAAGATCACACCACTGCACTTCAGCCTGGGCAACAGAGCAAGACTCTGTCTCAAAATAAATAAATAAATTAAAAAGCGTAAATGTCCTTGGGTTGATAGGGCAAGAATTTGTTCTCAGACTTTCCAGTTTCATCTATTTCTCTCCTGTCCACACACACTCTAATTAAACCAGGCTTTATTCTTTTCCTCATCTCTAAGGCAGACCCCTTACTGCCCCTTCACCTTTGCTAAATCCCCTCACTTTGTCAGGGATGCATTTCCTGATATTCACTATCAAAGCCTTGCCCTCGGTAAGATGTTGCTCAAGAGCCACCTTCTCTAAAACATTTTCTGTTATTTTATAGTAGCAGCACCATTCTTTTCACATAAGGCTGTTAGACGGACTGCATTTTTAAGAGTGGCAAATTACACTTTAAAGTAAAAGACTTAAAAATCATTCCTTAAAGATAAATTAGGAAAGAGAAAAAGAACAAAAGTGAGTCAACATAGTGGAAAGATTTCAGGGTGAGAAGTCCTCGGTTTTAGTCCTGATTTGCCCCTAGTTAGTGGAGTGATGCTCGTACTGCCTCTACTGTGAATGAGAACTTTCAACTAAATGACATCAAGGACCCTCCCAAACTTTGAATCTAGACTATCACGAGGAAGGCACAAGGGCAGAGGAGGTAAAGAATGCAAAGGGTGAAGCTCTTCTTATCCTGGGGAAAGGGTGCTGAAGAGCCTGTCTTCTACTTTTTAATTTTGCCAGGGCTGCTAGGCTGGCTGGAGTGATGGTTTGATCCAAAGCAATTATTATTTTTTTTTAAATGCGAATGCTTCTTTCTTTCTTTAACTGGCAAATAAAAAGTGTGTATATTTATGGCGTACAGCATGATATTTTGATGTATGTATAAAAGTTGAGTTCACAGAAGCAGAATAGAGTGGTGGTTACCAGAGCTGCGGTGGGGAGATTAGGGATGTATTGGACAGAGGACACAAAATTTTAATTAGACAGGAAGAGTAAGTTCAAGAGATCTATTGTACATTATAGTGACTACAGATAATACCAATATATTGTAAACTTGAAAATTGCCAACAGAATAGATTATAAGTGTTTTAAACATATACAAAAGTCAGTTGGGCACAGGAGCTCAAACCTGTAATCCCAATACTTAGGGAGGCTGAGATGGGAGGATTGTTTGAGCCCAGGAATTTGAGGCTGCAGTGAGTCATGACTGTACTGCTGCGCTACAGCCTAGGTGACAGGTCAAGACTCTGTCCCTAAAAACAAACAATCAAAAGACAAATATGTGAGGTAATGCATGTGGTAGTTAGCTTGATTTAGCCATTCCACAAAACATTCATGCTAATGGACTGCTTACCGGGGTCAGCTTCAGCCTATGGGCTCCATCTGCTTCAGTGAGTTTGATTCTGGGGCTTATGCTGCCCATTTCTCCCTTTTCGAGCCATGCTCCTTTGCCCTTTGGGCTTATGTGGCTCTCAGGCAATGTCCTGAAGGTATGTAGGACCCAGGTTCCAGGACCCACCTGGAAATGTGCCCATTCTCTTCACATTTGTATCTGGGACCCAAAGATGAAGAAACAGAGCAGGGAGCGCCATCTTCCATGGGCTATAAAACAGGAAGGCTCCAAATGACGGATTAGAAGACCCGTTCTTATTCTCCCCTTTTTTCCACACTAATATTATTAGCGTTGTCGTTGTTATTAATGATTTGAAAGCAGCCCATGCATTAGCCTCAGATACTTTGCTGCTTTGACGCCACAAGGGCTTTGTCATTAAGCTGGGGAATTATTTTCACTGTGGATTCAGTGGGACCAGGTGTTTCTCCATGTTCCAGAGAGATGTCAAGGACTTTGGGGCCTGGGTAGAACAGCAGTCTGCCACAGGTCAAGGCCGAGGGTTGAGACCTTTCCTATTTCGCTCCAGCTGTGTTTAGAGCTGAGGAAACCAAAGTGGTTGGAAGATAGCCTTAACTTTTTTATCTCTCTTTCTCCGGCTAAACTCAGCGCATTCCTCAGGGCCCTGATCAAACCAGTGTCCTTTCAGTGGCCTTTCCCAGGTACAGTGTCTCTTTTTATCTTTCCTTTCTTTGAGCAACTTGTGCCAGTACCAGAACTGGCAGTATGGCACCACTGGGTGACCAAAATGGAAAAAGGTTACAGTACATACATAAGCAACTCCCAAAAAGACCTCTATCAGCTCATAAAGTAAAGGCAAGAAAAGCCAATACAGTTCAGATTTCTCCCCAAATTCCTTTACAGACTTTCAAAACGTCAAATTCTACTTTTAATGGTGTTTTCTTCATTTCATTGGCACACTGTCTTTGCTGATCTCTGAGAATGGGCTGTGTTGTCTGTTGGGGAATTCACTATAGGCATTGCTGCTAAGGCAGAGAGGAGGGTGAGGAAGAAGAAGAAGAGAAGGATGGTTCAGAAGAAGAGGAATTGTTGCCTGTTGTGCAAGGCCCTCCACCTTTTAGTCCTAAGAAAGCAGCCTAGAGAAAGATGAAAAGGAAGAAGAAAGACAGGTGTGAGCTCCTCAGGGAACAGCGAGAAAACGGAGGAAGGACAAAAAAGCACTTTTAGACTCTCATCTCTGACTGCTCCTCATGCACAAACCTTCGGCAGCTCTGGGAAAACGCAGAGGTACAGCATGGCCAGGGATGACTCATGCAAGTTAAAACATTCAGATCCCAACTACCAGTGACCAGTGATGACACCAACTAGAGCAGTCACTCTTTTTCTCAAAATAGAAGTGCCTGCGTTTCCGCTTTCTTGGGTGTAAAGCAACTTTTATAAGATTTTCCCAACCTAGGTATGTTTTATGGCTTCTCAACTCAGCCTAAAAATATTAATCAAGGTTTTAAATATCTGACATGGAAATGCTTATAAATGTTCAGAGCTGTTGTGGAGGTGAGAGAAAGGACTGCAGAATGCATCCCTGAGGATTTCACTGAAAGCTGCTTTCTGCATGAAGGCAGGGCCATTGACATAGAAGCAAGAAGTGGATCCTTATAAGTGAAAGGTCTAGTGCAGCATATGTTATCTATTAAAGAGTTTTCCATCGCAGTACTAATAAGCATTCTGGAAAAGAGAGGTTCTGCTGACAATCCAGAAAAATGCTGAATGAAACAAGTAAGGTTTTTAAAATTTTATTTTAATTGTAGGACTGCTCATATGTGCTCACTGCATTGTGACTCTGATGGAAAATCTTGTGTCAAACATAAATAGACATTGAACAAATGATGGAACACTGGGAAAAGATCAGATGGCCCAGTAGGTGGAGGGATGCCTGTCTAGCTGGTATGGTGTCCTCTGTACCAGCCTACATTGCCAACATAGATTAGTTACTGGAAGATGGCATGAAGCATCATTTACAGTGCAAGATTCCTGGATAGACTCAACTTAGATTTTAACTCATGAGTTGGAAGAGAATGAGCATTTTGATGGAAGGAGGGATACTGAATTTGGACTATTTAGGGGGACTTGTGTAGAGAGCCTGGAGAACCTAGGGATAGGGTTAGTTCGAGAGGATGTGCCAGGGAGGAATGGCAGTCAAGGAGAGAAGAACAAGAAGAGACAGATGGCCACTGCTTCAGAATCACCTGAGGGACTTCCAAAAAGACTAATGCATAGGTCCCATCTCAGACCCATCTAAGGTGTGACCCAGGTCACAGTACTTTTCAAAATCTCACCAGGTGATTCACCTGTGCCACCAAGGTTGAGAACCATCCTTTAAGGTTTTATAATATGCTTGCAATTCTGATAGCTTCCACAAGGTGGTGGTTGATTTTAGTTTCATAAGCAAATAATTAGATTTGCTTCTGACAACTGAGAAAAAGCAAGATTAAAAATTATGCAGACATGTACTTTCTATTAAAATATATTTCTTCATCAAGATAAAAGCATGAATTTAATTAAACTACAATGCCTACCTAGAAATAACAAACAATAATTTAGAGGATTTTAAATAAATGCAAACACCTAAATTCAAGGTGAATGCTCACCAAATTTTTAATTATAATTATTCACTGCTTACCTTTTCTCTGGTTTCCAGGGAAGATTTCCTGTGTTCAACTTCCTACTAGGATCTTACATTCAACTTGCACTGGGAATTCCAACTTTAGCTCACCAAGAGCAACCAAACAGTGAAAGGGGAGCCACTTCACACTGTAACTGATGGAAGTAGTGGCTACAGCAAGCCAAAGATTGTCTATGACAAACACTGAGCATCATATCAGGGCCTCTAACCCTGTCTGTATGCCCCAAAACAGAGTGCAGGCAATTTAAAGGTCATGAGAAATCTCAGTAGTGCTTTCCTATCTGAAAAGAAGAGAACCAGAATCAAGTGGAGCAGCTCTGAGGAAAGTAAAGAAAGAGTCATTGAGAGTAGGGACTTTGATGGGCTGCTATTGTCTCAGCAGAGGGAGAAGGGTCAGACCAGGGCAGGGAAGGCCACCAGAGCTTTCCATAATGCAGATCACTCTGCCAGGTGGGGAAAGAGGGCCAACTAATCCCACAGAATGGGATGCACCTTTGGCTGAGCGGGATGGCTGCTGTTACAGGATGTGTAAAAAGATCTCAGAAAAGAAAGCAGAACCTAGACCATCTAGTCAGAGCTGTACTCAGCTACCATTAATCTTTTGTCTTTACTTCTGCATTATTGAGCCACAAAGGAGCAAGTGAATAAGCAGCACTCTCCCCTCAAAATTCAGCTCTAAGGAAAGACCTATAACTGTAATAGTTTCCTTGCCCAGTGCATACAGCAAGCCAATATGCTAAGACACTGAGTTGAAGCACAGAAAGAGATTCAATGGTAGGGTCACTGAGAGAGAAGATGGCAGAAAACCTCAAATCCATCTCCCCAAGGAGATTAGATGTAGGATTTTTAAGAGTTTGGGAGTGGGTCAAAGTGTGGAGATCATTGATTGGTTAAAGAGTGCAGGTGTGAAGTCACTGGATAGGGAGATGAAGAAGCTGTATTCTTGTGCTGATTATATTCCTCTGTGGGAGGTCTTTAAACTTTTTGCTTCAATTT
Organism: Sapajus apella; assembly: GCF_009761245.1. Taxonomy (NCBI): domain Eukaryota; kingdom Metazoa; phylum Chordata; class Mammalia; order Primates; family Cebidae; genus Sapajus; species Sapajus apella. The sequence goes on along the minus strand of NW_022437012.1, from coordinate 3,036,931 downwards.
GGAGCCTGAAAAAATTTCTTAAGTGATCTTTAAACAAAAGCCTTATGATTTTAATGTCAGAGATCCTGTCTACAGGAACAATGAGGATGCTTGTTAGTTCCTAAACAGTCTTATGACCCTATGTCAGAAATCATACCTATAGGAATGATGGGGATGCAAATAGTCACTGTCTAGTGTTATGTGACTTTTAGCAGCAAGGAAGTGGGCCAAGGTGCAGCCTGATTAGTGCTTCATTATAAGTATATTTCCATCCAGAACTAGGCATGAAATTCTTGTCACTCCTGTGGGAATGGCTTCAGACAGAAAAGCTGAGAAGGATTAAAAAGAATGAACTCAATATTTCAAACAAACAAGGTCTGGACAAACATGGCCAGGTTAATATTGAGAAAGAAAAAAGAAAAATGGCATGAGAACTGCTGAAACATACCATACCAGAAACACTAATACAACAACAACTGATAATCAAATGAAAAACACATATAACCTGCAAAGAAGCAGATGAAGAACCCAGTCTGGAAGAAGATATGACTGAAGAAATAGTAGCAGGTTTCCCACAGGTACTTTGTGCTACAGAAGAGCTTAGTGGGAATACTAAGAGTGCAATGGCAAAATTATAAAGTCTTTACAACATTTGGTTTTGTTGCCCATAATAATAGCTTGAAAATACAACTTTATATTTGTTTACATTTTGCCCATCCTAAGGACCTAAAAATTCTGCAGCATCTTTTCTAGGAAAGAACGTTTTCCCATGTGGTTCTTTCCTCTTAAAATCCAAACTTAGTCTCTTAGAAAAAACATCAGTCTATAGACTGATTCCCAGATGTATACATCAAACCCTGTTATAATTTTCAAAATTAGGAGTTTCTCCTGTACCCATCAGCCTACTTTACCCTCATTTTTTAAATCAAACAGTATATAGTCCCTTCATTAAATTATGATGGTTTCTGAAGTTATTTCAGCACTTGAGATTAGACATCTGCTTTCTTTTTTTAAAATATATTTTATTGCATTTTATGTTTTGGGGTACATGTGAAGAGCTTGCAGGATTGTTGCATAGGTACATACATGGCAATGTGTTTTGCTGCCTTCTTCCCCTTCACCTATATCTGACATTTCTCTCCATGTTATCCCTCCCCAACTCCCCAACCCCTTCTGTCCCTTCCCTAGTTCCCCGCAACAGACCTCAGTGTGTAATGCTCCCCTCCCTGTATCCGTGTGTTCTCATTGTTCAACACCCACCTATGAGTGAGAACATGTGGTGTTTGATTTGTTTGTGTCAGTTTGCTGAGAATGATGGTTTCCAGATTCATCCATGTCCCTACAAAGATCACAAACTCATCATTTTTTTTGTGGCTGCATATTATTTCATGGTGTATATGTGCCACATTTTCCCTGTCCAGTCTATCATTGATGGGCATTTGGGTTGGTTCCAAGTCTTTTCTATTGTAAACGGTGCCGCAATGAACATTTGTGTGCATATGTCCTTATGTAAATAAAACGATTTATAATCCTTTGGATATATACCCAGTAATGGGATTGCTGGGTCAAATGGAATTTCTATTTCTAGGTCCTTGAGGAATCGCCACACTGTCTTCCACAATGGTTGAACTAATTTACACTCTCACCAATAGTGTAAAAGTGCTCCTATTTCTCCACATCCTCTCCAGCAACTGTTGTCTCCAGATTTTTTAATGATCGCATAGGCAAGGGCTTCATGACTAAAACACCAAAGGCGTTGGCAACAAAAGCCAAAATGGAAAAATGGGACCTAATTAAACTCCAGAGCTCCTGCACAGCAAAAGAAACAATTATTAGAGTGAATCAGCAACCAACAGAATGGGAAAAAAATTTTTGCAATCTACCCATCTGACAAAGGGCTAATATCCAGAATCTACAAAGAACTAAAACAGATTTACAAGAAAAAAAACAGAAAAGCCCATTCAAAAGTGGGCAAAGGATATGAACAGACACTTTTCAAAAGAAGACATATATGAGGCTGACAAACATATGAAAAAATGCTCATCATCACTGGTCATTAGAGAAAAGCAAATCAAAACTACATTGAGATACCATCTCATGCCAGTTAGAATGGCAATCATTAAAAAATCTGGACATCTGCTTTCTGAAAATATCTTCTTTTTGTCTTTTCTCTCTAAAATTTTGGAAACACATTTAATCAGTATATAAAAATTAATAAATATAGTTCCTCAATGGTTAAATGGTAAAAATAAACTTCAGATTGAATCACTATGAAAACTCTGCTAGATTACATATTAGGTCTAAAACATAACTTTTTTATCCTTCTTTCTCTGGCTCAGTGCCCTGAGCAAGAAATTATATAAACGTATCACCATGTTAATAAAGAGAAATTATCTGTTCTATATTTCTGGACTTAGAGGGCATTTGTAGAAAGGGCAATTGCTCAGTCTAGAAAGTATCACAGTCAACTCTTGCTCATCAGTTCAATGTAGGAAAGAAGACAACTCAAATTTCATTCTCCTGTGCTTTGAGCTACACATCATGTTCTGGTGAGACAACCAATCAATCAACAGACATTTGGTGCCTGCGGTAGGTTCAGCACGAAAATGAACACTGCAAACCAGCTTGACATCCTAGTTAAAGTTACACAGGTAAAAGTTGTAGGAGTCTGAATGTCATCCAGAAAATGGGGAGGAAGATCCAGAGAGGGTGGGGCAGTGGAAAAAAACAGGCTGGAATTAAAAGTCGGTCAAACGTAATCCATAAACAGGAAAATCCTCTCCTGCAGAGCTGAGAGTTGACTACCTAGAAGCAGACCAGGCCAAACCAGTGTAGGCCTGCCCTGCACTATGGGGAGCTCAGGTCTTGAACATAACTGAAGTCATTATGTCTGCAGCAATCCCTTCTGCTCAAGAGCAATATTACATTCTACCATACAGGCATGAAATGCTGGGCCAGAGGTCATGAGCTTTGCTGTTCATTCTCCCATCCCTGAGCTGCTAGACAATGGAGATTCTGAAGGAAGTGTTGTTATATTTTATGACTGGCCCAAACTATAGCATTTAGATTGTGCTGTATCCCAGTGGAAGCATTGAATAACTTGGGGAGGCTTCTAAGGAGTTGGCCCTCTGACATTTCCTTGGCTTGACAAGTTTTGCTGCTGCTTCTACAAGGCTGCCTGTTAATATATCTGAGCTTGGGGGAGCCTTCCTAGAGACCATGCTAATGCCTGGTGGAGCCTAAGTAGCCACCCTTCACCTTTTTCCTAAATTGGGAATTTTAATCCTTGGGACATTTAAGAATATCCTGGGAAGATTTTTAAATATACCTGTACCTGTGCCCACTTGAATCTCAGTCTTTGGGGCTGCAGGCTAAACAATTCTAATATGAAGCCAGGGCTGGGAACTGATTATTAAGGGCATTCTTAAGCAAATTAACCTCTTTTGGCTGTCTTCCAAAAGTGTCCTCCAAATTCCTTCTCAAAATTCTGCTGGAGGCCAATCCACTTGTCTGAAGCCCTGGGTCACAGCCACCCCTCCCTCTGCCCCTGGGTGGTGGCACTGCCATGCATGGGATCTTCACTGTGCATCTTGCTGTCTCTTGGTTGCCTGGAGCCCACTCCCTAAGACAGAAAAGAACACTAGTGGAAGATACCCGGCCTGTTATTCTACTAGTGAATCAGCACCTTCACTAGTTCTCACTGCAGTCCTGTGAGGAGTTACTCCACTTACCAAATGAGAAAACTGAGGCCCAGAGAAATAGGGAACTTGGGAACCATGTTCTTCCACCTGTTACCTCAGTGCCCTGAGCCAAGATGTCACAGGTGTCTTCTCAGCTGGAACCTTTCTTATGCCTGAGATCTCCTCAAGGGTCCTGTTCTTCATGAATCAGAGAGCCCCCTCATCTGCACCAGCCTCCCTTGAATAGCCACCTGTTTTGCTGGCTTGCAGTCACTGTCCACGCTGTCTTCTGCAGCTGTGGGATGTGGCCTCACTGGAAGCCAAGCCTTCTCCACATCTGGGAGAATACTAACCTCAAAGGAGCAGCCCTTTCCTAGAGCGGTTACAACGTAAACTTTACATAACACGTAGCCATGACTACTCAAAAAACTGTTACATTCTCCCACAAGCCCCACACTATGCCCACCTGGGAATGCTCCAGTATGGGGGCTCTGACAGTTCCCATTGAAGATATGGAATGAAACACCACAAAGTTACAGGACTCGTATTGCCCACTTCCTTGACAATGAGAATCAAGGAGGAAAATGTTCCCAAGTTCAAAGCTAACACCTTCCACTCTGTGGCTCTGATATGTAACAATCAAAGCCACCTTTTCCTCATCTGTAAAGTGGGGATCATAATGGCATTTTCCTTATTGAACTGGTTTGAGGATTTAACAAGGTAATTAAAGTTATCTATTACATTTTGTATAGTTCATGGCAGGCAGGCATGCATGCAGTAGGTGCATAATAAATGTGGGCAGTGGAAGACAAGTGGAAGACAAGAAAAGTGGGTAGTGGAAGACAATTATCTTTCATTCTTTCCTGCCCTGTAGGAATGGGGTACCCCACCAATAATATAGCTGTGATTTTAAAACAAACTCAAAAGCCTCCATCCGTGCCTCCCCTCTGAAGGCATCCTTGGACCAGTTGTGCAGTTGCATGTATAACTTCTGCACCGTGAGCTCACATTCCCTGCCAAGCTCCGATCTCACAGCTCCCGCCTGCATCCTGCCATTGATCCTCCCTGTATGGACTCCCAGCCAACCACCTGTCCCACTTGGCTCCCACACTGGCCTTGCAGGACATTCCTACAGTCTGATCTGATGTGTGCCTCTCCTGCCGAAAAGTCTTCAATGGCTCTTCAGTGGCTTCAGGGTGAGATCCAAGCTGCCCTCCCACCATGTTCGGCCCCACTTGGTCCTTGCTGACTGCATCCCTACAGAGACCAATAAGCTTCACAGCCATTACTGACCACTCTCTTCTTGGAATGCCCCCTGACTCCACCCACCACCACCAACTCAGTGGACATACGTGACATATTCAGTGTGTGAATTTGCTCTGACAGTCTCTTTTTTTTTGAAGTCTGTCCCAGCTGACTGCACCCAAAGGAGACTGACCACGTCTTTTATCTGTGCCTTTCAGTAGACTTCAGTCACTGTATTGGAAGAATTTATTATGTTACTTTTTATACACCTGTCTCCACCCTGACAACAGAAATATGTCTGAATAATAATAGTAATAATCACAGATTAGCTTTATAGAGGCTTGCCAGTGCTAGATACCATCAAAGGCCTCTCGTGGGTATTACCATCTTATTTAATCTTCACTACTCGGTGAAGAAGGTTCCATTATTACAGATGAGGAAACCAAGGCAAAAAGAGATTCAATAAGGGTCCCAAAATCAAGCAGCTGGTAAGGAGTTTATTCTCAGAGTCCAACCCAGTGCTCGGTACATAGTAGGAACTAGGTACATTTTGTGGGACTGAAATATTTTGTTCGTGGTTGAACTACACCAAATTCAGTTGAATTAGGGACGAAGCACTCCTGCACTGGTGTGAGGTGTCTTCATCTGTGGGTTACCAGCTGGCATTCGAGGCCGAGGCCACAAGACCTGGGACATTAGTGAGTGCTTGGCTGGTACACATCCCCCTCCAATTTCTCAAGTTAGTTGTTCTGTGAATTCACAGCACACAAATATTTTATGCCTGCATTTATTCTTCATAACAATATGAATGAGCAACTGAATAAAAGCCAAATCCCTCGTGAAGCCAGAGGAAGAGTGATTAAATTATAATCATCCTGGATTAATTAATCTATAATATTTGCTCTTTATATGAAAGAAGAAAATCAGCCTTCAACATAAAGGTTATGTACTCCTGAGGTCTGTGTCTTAATAAAGGAAAGGCTTGGGGAAAAAACTTGACAAGCCCCCAAGATACGACATGTTGTAAATGTAGACAGAAGGTTATTACTGATATAAAATATATTCAATGTAATTATCAGCCACAACAAATAATCAGAGTGATGATAATGAATAATTAACATTTTTATACTCCTATAGTAAGGTGTCTAATAGATAAGTGCACAACATTGAATTAATTTATTGTGCCATAGTGTTTTTAGTAATGAAAATTGTCTAATCAAAACATCTCTTCCACGGTATTGCCAGATATTGGCATAAATCACTGACTAGGTTTAGTTTATTTCTTTGTTTCCTGATCTAATTGTAGTAGAGATGCTGTAAAATGTCTATAAAGAAACCTCAGTAGAAAAATTATAGTAAGAATAAAGTCAAGGCAAGCTATTGATCTCCGTTCAGGAGGAGACAAATTTAAAGATATCGCTTTTTGTCCCTGGAATTAAGGGTTAATAAAGATGTAGGAAGCAATTGTGCCTGCCTGAGAGGCTGTTCAAAGAAGAGAGAGGATTTTGTGATTTGAAATCACAGTGGTCTTTCATGGGTGTCTTTTTATTCCGGCTCCTGCCTCCTCAGGTCTGTCTTCCTTACTACAATGTGGGACAGCGGTAGGGGACATTTCCTCAGTAACACTGCTAGAGAGATCAAAGCCACTCCCTCCTCTTTGCCTTTACATCATTTTGCCCACATATTGGACTGCAAGGAAGTTTCTTACATCTGCCTTTCTCCCAAGCATAGCAAGGGCCGTCTTCTGCTCATTTTCTATTTTCAGGGGCCAGCCCAATGCCTAAATGCACAGTAAAGTCATTGATGAATAAATGAATTGCAAGCCTGTCTACTTCTACTGCCACTGGGAGATATAAATGTTGATGTATTTAACATGGTCACAATCTCATCCCTCTGTAATCGACTATCTAAAGCGTGGCGGCTGAAGATATTAAAGAATGGGACTATGTGAACAGTAACTGCTTCCACCTGTATTAAGGATTCTTGTGAAGCATAAATCAAGAAATAAAGGAACTCCCTTGTTTTAACGTGGAGTAAAGTGCTAACGAACAGGGCATAACATCAGTTCAGGTTCACAAGACGGATCAAATTGTATCTTAGACCACTTGTTGTCATTTTTTCAATGTTCTCCATGAAAGCCCTTTTGCAAACTTTATGTGGACACAAATCACTGCAGATCATGTTAAAATGCATATTCTGATTCACTGGATCTAGCGTGGGGCCTGAGTCTCTGCATTCCTGCCAAGCTCCCAGATGGTGCCAATGCAGCCGGTCCTCAGGTTACACTTTGAGTAGCACAGATCTGTAGGACTTTTCTTTACATTTCCCTTTCTCTGTTTAGCTGCGTTCAGAAGTGTTTATATTTGCACAGTAGATACACAATTCAGTGAGGACAATATCTTAATCTTTCTATTTACCATGGATATGTCTGTCTTTCTAAAGAAGCTATAAACAAGTCAACATTGCTTACCTGGTAGCAGAACGGTCCGACTGTATATGTGGTACCTACAGAGAAACAGACAGCTTCTTAAGTACTAAGCTTACATAACACCTATGGTGTGACTGTGTGTCTTTTTCAAAGGCCTTGCATGTCCTGTGGTCTGTGGCAACTGAAACATGCTTGGTGGTGGAAGTTACACATCAGTTTTGTGTTAGTAAAAATTAGCATTATTTTCACACCGACAACAGGAAGTGTATCACAAGAGTGAAGGAGATAAAGGGAATGTAAAGAAAAAGAAAGAACCTAGTCTATCCTGACAACGACCAACTTTTAGTCAACATTTGTTGGGAGTCTGTTTTTGTACTAAACCCCTTTGTGTTTTTTTTTTCTGCAACTGAGGCAAATGGGGCCCAGGGACTTAGGACTTTGACCAAAGTCATAGATGTTAGATATCGCCAAGTTGAGATTTGAACTTGTGCCTGCATGATACCAAACTTCATAGCGTGGACAACTGTGGTAATTACACCAGGCCCAGCACCTCTGCTGTGACACGTGGTGCCAGGCACTGTGAGTCCGTAAACTGTACCACAGAGGTGCAGCCTATAAGAGCTCACATTTTGACAGGTGATATAAAATATACTCATGACAAGAGAAATTGTCAAGCCTCTGTGGATCCATTGCCAAATGAGGGGAAGGTCTCACATTAAATGGCCTGGAGAAAGAGGAACCATTGTAAACCAGAGTTACTGTTGATGGCTTCCTAAAGCTGATAAGGAACAAATTTGACGCTAGGTATTGATGTGACTGACAGTGGATTTAAATAGGAAGGAGCAAGAGGAGGGCATGAACAAAAGTGGGCAAGAATAGGGCTTTTGGGAGTGGGGAATGGAGAATTCACTGGGGCCTTCTGTGCCCTTTAGAAACGAAGTTCCTAAATCTAAGTTTGCATCAAACTCATATGGGGAGAGGGATCAAGATACAAACTCACAGCCACCCCTTTCACCAGACTGAGGCATCAGCACCTCCTAGAATAAAGTGTTGCCAATGTGATGCCCAAGCAGCTGCCCTCCACATGCCCAAGAAGTTCCAATAGCCCAGAAGCCTGTGAGGATGGAAACAAGAATGCCTCCTCTCAGGGTCTCCAGCCTTAGTGACTCATCTGGCACAGAATAGGGACTCAGAGCTGGCAGAAGAAACAGACAGAAGTGGCTTGAGGGCAGAGAAAAAGATAAAGAGGCTGTAATTAGGGCATCATCAAGAAAAGGCTACAGCACTTTGATTCCACTCACAGGGGAGGAAATGTAGTGATGTCTTTGCTCAGACTAGTCCCCAGCTCCAGCATGTGCAAGTTGTAGGTCTTTTGGCAAGAAGCACAGTGGGCTGCACCACATGTGACTGGACCCAAGGCCTGCCCCTGCCATGCTTGGGATGGAGCCAGGGCCTTGAGGTGAGCATGGTGAGGCAGGCAGGGCAGGCTTCAAGAAGAAGGCAGGCTTCTCTGGGATCCTTCCCCCAGAGCATCTCCAATCCTCCTCTCAGCCTCAGTGAGGACTCCTGATAGAATCACTTTCATTCTTGTTTTCAGGTTTCTTGTGGGGTCCAAAGAAATTTAAAAAGAGGAACCTCCATGTTTAGCCACTATTGATTTATTTAGGTTCCAGTTGGCAGAGTTTTATAAAAAGACAACAATATGACTCTCCAGGGCTGGCCTGGGTTGATTACATTAGAACCTGTTTTACCTTATGGAGCTGGGGAGGCCCTGGTTTCCATCTGAGTGGCAAGCTAGAGACTGAAGAAGACTCATCTACACCAACAGAGGAAAAGAAAACTTAAAGCAAATATCTGGCTGTTGAGAAGTAAAATTCCACCAATTACAAAAGGCGTGAAGCAATCGAATGATTGTGACTGCTTTTAGTCAAAATCCCCTATCAGTTGGGTGACCTGCAGTGATTGGATGTATTCCTCATTGATTCTCTGGCTTTTACCATTACAGACACACAGCTTAAAAAATGTGTTAGTTGGGAACTGCACCCAGCTGTATGCAACTGGAATCAGAAAAAAATGACTCGAACAATTTAAGCACAAATGAGATATAGGAGGTGGGTGGTGACAGCTGCTCAAAAGGCTCCATGGTGCCACTGGAGACCAGACTCCTGTTTTCTCCTCTGTTATCCTTCCCATTTTCTTATTGTCTCATAGGGACAAGATATTTGCTCTGCCTTCACCATTGCTTCCAATATCCAGGCAGAAACAAGGAAGAGACAGAAGGGTATGTGCTAGCTAAGTCTGCTCTCATTTTAAGGCAATTGCCTTGCAACTTCAGCTTACATCTTATTGACCTGATCTGTTCCCAGCACCATAATCAATATATAAATCATTTTCATCAACCCAAAATTTTCCCTGGTGCTTATTCTAGTCAATCCGTAATGCTATTCCCTACCCCAGGCGGCCACTGATCTCTGCATTTTTGAGGAGTCAAAGCAGCACTCAATTTTGAGAAAAGCCAAGTCCCACTTCAGAAGTGGAGGATATATCAGGTACTATGCTCACTTTCTGGGTGACAAAATTACTTGATCACACTCCAGCAACATGCAATTTACTATGTAATGAACCTGCACATGCATCCCATAAGCCTAAAATAAAAGTTGGAAGGAAAAAAAAAGAAGTGGACGATAATGACTCCAGAAACTGCAGTGAAATGCACATATGGCCTGGGCATCAGGGGTCTTCACCATTGGCAGGACACGGGTGGCTAAGCATGTGGGATCTGAATGAATATGACCCAAGAGCGAAGGAAAGAGTCAAATGGTAAGAATCAGGAAAAGGAAAGAAGAGGGAAGAAGGAGGGAGTCTGTCTGGTGGGTGGGAGAGAAGTTCTGACAAAGCTTTACAGAGTTGATGCCATGTGTGAGATTCTTAAAAATTGATGGAACTCGCCAAATGCACTGGGAGAGAAAGGATTTTCCAAGCAGGGGAAATCAAGTGCATAGAAGCTTGAAAGAGCATGAACTGTAATTAGCTCTAGCAGTAGTGACTATCGGAAAAGTATGCAGGGACCAAATGAATAAGGATTTTGTATGCCATGGTAAGCATTATAAGTAGTAGCTAGTCATTAAAAGACTTAAAAGATGGGGAATCATATAATCAGGTTTGCATTTTAGAAAGGAGACTCTGGTCAAATCTGTAAGAACGACTGGAGGAAAGTAATATTAAGGTTATCAGAAACTGGTACGATGACCCAGGTAAGAAGTCACACTGTCTGATATAAGGGTTAGAGTGAGAAGGGGAGGAAGGGACTCATGGCAAACATATTAAGGAGGTAAAATCTACAGGTTGCATAAACTAAGCAAGATCACATAGCAAAGACGAGGCAGAGCAGAAATTCAAACCTGGTCATGTGACCTTGAGCAAGTTGCATCATTTGGGCCTCAGTCTTCTTATTTGTATGATAAGACTAATAATAATATCTGTTGTTGAGAGACAGCTCTCCAGGGGTCTCTTGACTTTCTGCATTATCTTGTGAGCAAGGCACTGCTTGCCCTTTGTTTTGGACTCCCTTTACAAGAATGTTTTTATAGTCTTGAACGATGAGGCTTGGTCAAGTGAAAAGAGAGACTATGTCTCCCTCCACAGCAAAGGATAGGCAGGTTTATTACCTCTTAGGAAAGATTCAGCTTCCCTAAGCTGAAAATTTATCTTCTGTATCTCAACCCACTGTATGTACAGGTGTCATCTGGCCCTCTTCACCCCACTCTGTGTGAAATGGAGCTTGGGGAATTGCCATGCAATTTCTGATACTCTGGCTGATTCTATTGCAATGTCCTTTGTGTCTGACCAAGGAATCTTGTGTTTTCTACCAGCATCCATAAAAGGGTGGCAGAGTAACTTGTTAGCTTCCAAGAAGGGTGAATCTAAGACCCTTCTCACTTCTTAATACCTATATCATAAAGGCTGTGAGGTTAGTTAGGTGAGTATTATACAGACCTTGACTGGTGTGCAGCATGTGGTAGGCATCAGCAAGAATCACTTTAATGAGACAGAAAGCATTACGTCTTTAGATATGGTTTGCTTCTGAAGTCTGACTGCCTGGGCTCAGACCTGGCTCTGCCACTCACTGCCATGGGAACTTGGGATAGTTACTTTACCTCAGTATCTCAAAATTTTAATGAGATAGTGCACACACTACACGTATAACAGTGTGGGCTGTAATAAGTTATCCCATAAGATTTGTGGATTCAGCAGTACAATATCATCTTCATGGACCTTAAGTTTTGTGTGTAGTAAGCTTTTAACAAAATGTAGTCATTATTATCATTGGAGAAGACAGATTCTTACCGTAGAAATAGAACCATTAAGTGACCACATTTTAAGACATTGTTAACCAGCATGGCCTATTTATGAACATAAGTCCAATTTCAACCTTAGCAGGAGAGGGAGAAGGATTGTGAGAATGACAGTGGTGATGATGAGGATGAATGATGATGATGGTGATGATGAGAACTAACAGGTGCTGAGCATTCTTGTGGGTTGACCATTATGCTATTCTCTTTATATGCTTTATCTCAGTTAATATTCAAGGCAATTCTAGGTGCCTCGGTAGTACAGCAGGTAGCGTGTCAGTCTAATAATTTTCAAAGCAACCTTATGTGATATTTACTAAGCCACATTACAAAAATAATAGAATAGGGAATTTACCCTGAGTGTATCTGATTCTGAATTCACTAAGGAGATAAGACATTATCCCCAAACTGCAACTGCCTCATGCCATCAGTGTGGTGATTTGTCCTCACTCTACGAATTATATTTCAATTTTTACCTAAAGAAGCCCAAAGATAGACCCTCTAGACTAGTCACACCTGGACCAATACTTTGCCTTTCACATGATTAACCTCCTCAACTACCCTGGCAGCGTTGAGCAACATCCTCAACTCTGTCGGGAGCAGAGATGGCTTATGGATTTAAAAGAGAAAATGAGTCCCCCTTTTTCAGTCTTACAGGAGAGGGCTAAAGCAAGTGGTTAGACAGAAGCTTTCTGTGTTGGCTAAGCCACTTTCTGCTTAGTTGAAAGCTAAAAATAAAGTGGCTTAATCAATTAGGAATATCTGTTATCCCACAAGATTTGTTGATTCAGTAGTACAGTGAGAGTTTCATGGACCTAAGTCCTGTGCATCTATCATCTTTTAAGATGTTCTATCATCTTTATCATGTTTACTCTGTTCTTTTCTTTTTTGAGACAAGATCTTGCTCTGTCACTCAGGCTGGAGTACAGTGATGTGATCCTGTTTCACTCCAGCCTCAACCTCCAGGACTCAAGCAATCCTCCCACCTCAGCCTCCTGAGTAGCTAGGGTTACAGGTTGTGCTGCCATGCCTGGCTAATCTTTTTAATTATATTTTCATTTTTTTAGAGACAGGGTCTCACTATGTTTCTCAGGCTGGTCTTGAATTTCTTGGGTTAAGCAATCCTCCTGCCTCAGGCTGGGATTACAGGCGTGAGCCACCACACACAGCCCACTCTGTTCTTTATTTTCTTTTTGTCATGAGAAGAAGTCCCCAGCATATATCTCTCCAATGATTCATTAATCTGAATTCTCTCTCTTTCTCATGCTCCAGCCAATCAGTGACAAGGAATCTGATGTTACAGTAACTGGCTTAGACCAATCAGCATTCATACCCAGAGGATGGAGTCCACCTCCTCTGAACCCCCAGGCCACATAGATAAACATGGAAATCTGAATAAAATTGTGATACTATTTGGAAAGAATGGATATCGGTTAAGCAGGAAGTAGTGTTTGATACAACTAACTGAAAGCAACTGTGCTGGCTCATTAAATTCCTCATATGTAGCCCATACAGACTGCTTAGTTGCATATCCAACATTTGATTGGCATAGGTAGTGCTTTTCCAGATAAAGAAAGCATATAAATAAGGAAGGGAAGCAAATCTCTGTTATCTGCCAAGCTACCATCAGAGGACTACCTGGGGGAAGCTATAATACTGAGTGAAGAATCTCCTCCTTAATCCAGTGGACCCTTCTAGACATGTCCTAATCATTTTGATTTACAGAGTGAGGATGGATTAGGCTCAAGCTAAGAACACTGCTACACACTCCTGGGGGAAACTGAGGCTCAGGTACACATTAACTTACACAAAGTCAATAGTGATAGTTCTGAGATACAAGCCTAAATACTAGATTATGCATTCCAACATTATTCACTGCTAGGGGAAAGAAAAGAAGGGTGAGAGCAGTTCTGGAAAAAGCTTAACATTTTGTTTCCAGGCATTGGCTTAATGAGATAGTGTATGTAAAGCACCTGGTGCAGAGCAGCCACATAGAAGAGGAAAGAAAAGCCCAGAGGTGCTCAGTGAGAGGCACAGAGTCATATAGCAGGCAAAGCTAGGATGAGAGCTCTCCCGGACTGGGAGTCATAGAGGTGACAATGAGTGTTTGTTACTAAGCAACACTGCACTGTAAATAATTTTTTTGGTAAAATTATCTGCTTGTATATCTAAAGGGGAAAGCTTTAAAAAAAGACTCAGCCTATAAATCAAATGTTTTTTCTTTAAGAAAAGCATTCGAAGCTCTGCCTGCAGCAATTAAATATTCCCTGCTACCAAGTTTGTCTCTGTTTACTTAATAGATGGTTACCCAGCTTAGCAAAGTCTTCACCTTCTTATTAAGTCACCTTAATAAGATGGTGGCAATTGCCTAAAGCAATTTGAAAAAAAAATGATTTGGTATATTTCTCTTTCAGATTTTTCCCATTTTTCCATGAAGATGTCTAGGTGGAAGCATTCCTCAAAGATAAGAAAAGGCGAAAAGGAAATACTGGTCAAAATGTTAAAACCATTAAGAGTGTATAATTTGTTCCAAATATAAAGATGAATTTATAAATAAAAGGCTTACAAATTACAAAATCTAGAATAGCTGTATAATCCATAACACATTTTAAAATATTATTCCATAGTAGTTAGTAGTTTGATGGACACTGGGAGGAGAGCATCACACACCGGGGCCTGTTGGGGGCTGGAGGGTAAGGGGAGGTAGAGCATTAGGACAAAAACCTAACACATGCAGGGCTTAAAACCTAGATGATGGGTTGATATGTGCAGCAAACCACCGTAGCACATGTATACCTATGTAACAAACCTGCATGTTCTGCACATATATCTCAGAACTTAAAATAAAATAAAAATTAAAAGTTAGTTTTTATCTTAGTTTTATCTTAGTTTGACCTAAGATTTCAATTCTGGGTATCTTATCAAATGTCTATATATATTTGATTTTTATCTTCAAGTAAAACTTGAAGTTATAGGGACGGGCTGTTGAAGATTTCTCTTGTATCTGAGTTCCAACAGCACCTATTATCATGAATTACTATTACCTTTTATACTTGGGAAGCAACATTCATAATCTTTTTTCCAATAAGAGGCCATTGATGATGGAGATACATATAATATTTTGTATGCCTGATGGCAGGCCGAGAGGAGACGTCTAGTACCCAGGATATGAGATACTAATGTTGTCTCTACAGATTAGGGAGCAGATGTATTGTGATTTGTGAGAGCTCTCTCAAAGCCAAAGTGAATGACACTTGAATTTCCTAAAGAGCTTAAGTTGAATGCCGAAGATGAGTCCTCCCCAGGAAGCAGAGTTAAAGCAAAGGACATCACTCAGGCCGAAGAGGTAAGAAGGACAAAGTAAGAGCTTTTCTCGAAGCCCCTCCATGAAGCCAGACACATCCAGAATGAAAAGCCTCCTTCGTGATCACTCAGTCCACCTATCTCATTCTCGTTTTAGGTGAGACTGAGGTTCAGAAATGTGAATTCACTTACTAAGGCTCTAAATAGACACACTTCTCCCAGGAAGATCTGTAAATATTCAATAAGCAAGTGAAAAGATGCACAACATCATCAGTCATCAGAAAAATGCAAATTTCCCTGATGGAAAAACCCCAGTGAGATACTACCTCACACCCACTAAAATGGTTGTAATAAAAAAGATGGACAATAAGTGTTGGTGGAGATGCAGATAAATCAGAACCCTCATATACCACTGAATATTAAATGGTACAGCTGCTTTGAAGAATAGTCTGGCAGTTCCTTGAATAGTAATCCTAGAGTTTCCATGTGAACCAACAATTATCCTAGGTAATACCCAAGAAAAATGAAAGAATAAGTCCACATAAAAACTTGCACACAAATGTTCATAACTGTATTATTTGTAATGGCTAAAAAGTGAAAACAAACCAAATGGCTAATGGCTGATTAATAGATAAATAAAATGTGGTTTATTCATATGATGAACTATTATCCAGCCATGAAAAGGAATGAAGTACCGATTCATGCTATAACCCAGATGAACCTTGAGAACATTATGCTAAGTGAAAGAAGCTACTCAAAAACCTACATACTGTATAATTTCATTTATTTGAAATGTCCAGAATAGGCAAATCTATAGATACAGAAAATAGATTACTGATTTCCAAGAACTTGGAGGGATGGGGGCATTGGGAGGAATAGCTGAAGGGTGTGGGGTTTCTTCTTAGGGGAATTATAATATTCTAAAATTGATTGTGGTAATGGATAGACAGCTCTGTGAATATACTAGGCCACTGGATTTCTTTTATACCTCATATATGTGAGTTGTATGATAGAGGGTTACATACCAATAAAGCTGTTAAAAAATTAAAAATCTAAAGCCCCCTCCACTCAGATTGTTTTTTATTCAAAAGGTCTTTTTTCCTAGGGCCCCTGTATCCTCTGCTTTATGCTAACCAGCCAACGGCTTGATCAGCAGGTGCTGACTTGCATGCATACATGCACACACAGAGATGTACAGATGCACACACACACAGACACACACATGTGCATGCACACACACTCGTACCCCTCAACTACTCTGGCTTTCTGGTTGGAGCAGTGGTGACAGCGAGCTGAGAGATAGCCAAGGATTAATATAAGCGTATACCAACACAAATGTCTTCCTTTATTTTCCGTGGAGCAGGAGGAGGAAAGTAGAGAAGAAGGGATGAAGGCAAGATATCACTTTGAACTTCTCGCTCACCGCACATGTGGGACTCTGTTCTCACTTCAGCAGCCTCCATGCACAGGTCCCAGGAGTAAAAGAAATAATGAGGTATGGTTGGACCAGCTGATGCTGCCTTCCTTGTGTCTATGAAAGGCAGCTGCCTGGGTGGTGTGGTTTCAGGGGAGCCAGAGAGGGCCATGCCCATAAATCCCTACCTTGCATTCTAACCATCTAGTATCATACATAAGGCTAGTCTGGAAACTCACTGATCGTAGATAGCTTCCAAACTGTTGTGATTTTGATACTTGACTTCTTAGCATCTGTCCCTTGGCTGTGATACCCACAGGAGGTAGGCTTGCCTGGTGTAAGAGCACTGCCCTAATTATAGTCTTTAATATGCAGGAAGAAGTTTGCCATTGATTTTTAGAAGCTCTTCCTTGCTCTTAAGAAAGTTGAGGGAAGCCTTAGAAAGTTCTTCCTGGCTCCTAAGAAAGCCTAGGCAGGCCTCTCGGTTTCTCTTCCCTCATATGAACTAGAAGGTGTGTAGCTGACTGCTCCAGGAGACCATCCTGCAGCCACAGGGGAACTGGATTAAGAGTGTGGATGATTCTGCAAATGGCAGAGGATGAAGTTTAGTCCTTGTTGACAGTCTCCAGATCAGTTCGAAGCTTGCTCTGTCTCTGGACTTCCTATTATATGCAGCAATAAATCTGTCTACGGCTGAGGCAGTTCAGATTGAGATTTGATCCACAAGATTGAAACCTTGAAATCTGCAACCTAACTGTTGCACAGACTTCTGAGTATACCTAGCTTGGCTTAGAGGGGTCCATGAGAACATTGGCAGGTGTGTGGGAAGCTGTGGGGAGGGTATCCTCCTACTTTTGCATCTATAAGTGCATGTGAGTAGTGAGTATGAGGACATTCTTAGTCAACTGAGTTCATGTACTCATTCACTCATTCATGAAACAAGCCCATAGTAAGCCCTGACTATGCTTGACTCATCTCTTAATGTTAGGGGAAGGATATAAGTGTATGTGTGTAATCTCTGAGAATATTTGTACAAATGTGCACACATGCCTGTTTTCTGATGGAGGATTACTGAAATTGTCTGCAATCTGCTTTCTTTGCTGAAGCCAGCATCTCCATCAAAAAGGAGTCCTTATCTCCACATCCTCCCCTTATCTCATCATTAATTCTGTGCTGAACAGAAAGGCAAAGACAAGCGGGAGGGAAGTTCAGTGCCAAGTAGTGTACAAATGACAGGCTCTGGCATTCATGATCTTTGCACCAGCAAGCAAGGTCTCAGACCTTGGAGTGGGCGATAGCACCAAACACATCCAAGGAACGTTCATCTTTTATAATTGATTTCTTCTGGCAGGTTTGGCCTCCTAATGGTGCCCAGGCCAGGCTGACACTATTGTAATTAGTCTCTGGTCCCTGAGACACCAACCACATGCTGGTGCATAGAGACTGGCTGCCTGGGGTTAGAAACTTATCATAGGTAATTCAGAGAGCAACTGATTCCCTTTGCAGAATAGTTCTATGTGCTTTTAAAATTATAAATTTTAGGTGTAACTTAATATTCAAATTGTTAATATTATAAGGTGCTAATATGATAAAAATATGATTATATAATTATATGATTGCTATAGATGCTAGAAAAAACACTTTGGACTAAATTCTACTTCTATTTCTACTTTTTAAATGTCTTAGTAAACTAGAGATAGATTTTTCTCCAGAATGATAAAGAAAATGTTCAAACTAACCACCATGCCATAGTTAATGGTGAATCTACAAAGACAGTTCCCATCAAAATTAGGGAAACATGAAGATGAACTCTATTAAACAATATTATTTAACATTGTTCTGGAATTTCCAGCCAATGGAACAAAATGAGAACTAAATCAAAAGAAGAGTTGCTAGAATAAAAGGAAAAGCATGAATTATAATTAGCTTATAGGAACTGGAGAAATTTTCTTTTGACAGTGATTGTTGTCAATGATTAAATTTGATTTCTAAGTGAAATCTAATTTAATTCAATATTAAATTGCTTATAACCAATTATTCTACATATTATTTATGAGCACACATTTGGAGATGCCATATTTCCTTGATTTTCAGATGGAATTTTAAAAATTATGAACATCTGAGAAAATGGGGCATGTCTTACAACCAACATGTAGATTTAATATTTCAGTGTATCCTTTTCTTTGAGTGGCCATTATTATTTTTTAGTCATCATTGCTCACAGTTAAATATATGATGGGACTTCAATGTGTTTTTATAAGCCAGATGGATGTCTTGCTAATGTCTACGGTGAGGATTTTCCAGGTTAAACACATTGTGGCTCTCTAGGGCAGGGAATATGGGAGCCTCATTCAACCACTAGTCTAATGCATTACAATAAGTTCCAAACAGTCTTTGAGGAATGTGTTGACCTAGTCTGCAGGTTCTCCTTCAGCCTCCTTGGTGTAGTGTGGAGTTGGAATGTCTTTTTTTTTGCGGGGGGGCGGGATGCAGTTATGGGTTAAGTTCCATAATTTTCAAAAGGAAACTTTAACCCAATATAACAAGTTGGTTATCAAAATACATGATGTACCCCTTAATTTGGAAAAAGTTCACCCCATACTTTTGCTGAGGAGAACAACAAACTTGAACACACTTTTACCCAAAATCTATCAAGATTTGGTGATGAGAAGTAACACCTGTAGATAATTGTCTCAGAGACAGACTCAAATCATCCCTGAGAGCAGTTGTATTTAAATGTTTTTTAATTATGGAAATGTTTGTTCAAGTATAAAAGAGATAGCTGCAAACTCTTCTGATTGAAATGAAGGAGTAAAAACCTCATCGACCTTTTTTTTTTGTTTGTTTTTCTCTCCTCATTCGAATTCCCAACAGAGTCTGAGAAGATGCCAGAGATCATAGTTTGAAATTTCTTATTCTGGATGTTTTTTATTTGTCCCTGGATCATTCAAAAGCACTAGAGAGCTAATTCTCTAGATGCCTAGAGTGCTGTTTTAACTTAACTGAGCTGGGAGCAAAAGTTATAGATCTCAGTAAAGAGATATTACCAAAATGTTTGTGTGAGTACACACAACTGTACACACATATGTGCACAGTCATGTACACACACAAACCAGCTAAATGAAACTTGCAATCATACATATTTTGGGACTATTGTTAAGGACATTGCTTGTTATCTTTTAAAAGAAAACATTTAATTTTTAAATTTAAGAATTAAAATTTAATTAACAAATGCATACACAACACTATGCCAAGTACTATTCTAAGGACCTTGCAAATATTAACTCACTTAAGTCTCATAACAACCCTATGAGATAGCTTCTACAGTTACCCACATTTTATAGAGGAGAAAACTGGGAACTTATGAAACAAACCAGAGTTCCAGTTGAGATTCAGGAGTTAGGGGGAAATGGAAATATACTAATATTGACTGAATGGATCAAGATAATTTTCCCATAGTCTAACTCCCTACTAGAGAAAATTAAATGTCTACTGGAGAATGAAAACTTATCCATAACCTCTATATTTTATCTAAACACAGGGCTTTGGATGCTGTAGATGAAAATATGATGCACTTCCTTACATATTGAAATCTGGCTGCAAAAATAAAATAATTTTTGAGTTGATAAAAAAAAATCACTGAAAAATAATTTAAGAGATGGTGTTAATATAAAACTAGAACATGAAAAACAAAGAATTAGTAAATTGAAAGATAAATTATTGACTCAGTTTTCTCTATAGTTTAAAAAACCTAAAAGATAGATTAGATAAAGAAAAAAATACCTAGATAGAAGTCCATAGATGTATGAGAACAAAAGATTCAAACATTTCCATAAGAGACCTACAAAACTGGGTAAGTAAATCTAACATATATGTTATATAAGTAAATCTAATATATAATAATATATATAAGATGTTAAGTAAGTAAATCTAATATATATATAAATGAAGTTCCAATAATGGAGGAGAGGCAGAAAGAAAAGATAATGACCAAAGATATTCCAAAACCATTGAAAAGCATCAAGCCACACATTCAAGTAGCTCTAAAAATGCCAAACAGAATACCTTTGAGAAATGTGACAAAAACAAGCAATGGGGAAAGGATTCCCTGTTTAATAAATGGTGTTGGGAGAACTGGCTAGTCATGTGCAGAAAGCAGAAACTGGACCCCTTCCGGACACCTCACACTAAAATTAACTCCAGATGGATTAAAGACTTAAACATAAGACCTAATACCATAAAAACCCTAGAAGAAAACCTAGGCAAAACCATTCAGGACGTAGGTGTAGGCAAGGACTTCATGACCAAAACACCAAAAGCATTGGCAACAAAAGCCAAAATAGAAAAATGTGACCTAATCAAACTCCACAGCTTCTGCACAGCAAAAGAAATAGTCATTAGAGTGAATCAGCAACCAACAAAATGGGAAAAAATTTTTGCAATCTACCCATTTGACAAAGGGCTGATATCCAGAATCTACAAAGAACTAAAACAAATTTACAAGAAAAAAACAAACAAGCCCATTCAAAAGTGGGCAAAGGACATGAACAGACACTTTACAAAAGAGGACATACATGAGGCCAACAAACATATGAAGAAATAAATAGTCATCATCACTGGACATTAGAGAAATGCAAATCAAAACTATATTGAGATACCATCTCATGCCAGTTAGAATGGCGATCGTTAAAAAGTGGAGACAACAGATGCTGGAGAGGATGTGGAGAAATAGGAACACTTTTACACTGTTGGTGGGAGTATAAATTAGTTCAAACATTGTGGAAGACAGTGTGGCGATTCCTCAAGGACCTAGAAATAGAAATTCCATTTGACCCAGCAATCCCATTACTGGGTATATATCCAAAGGATTATAAATTATTCTACTATAAGGACACATGCACACGAATGTTCATTGTAGCACTGTTTACAATAGCAAAGACCTGGAACCAACCTAAATGCTCATCGACGATAGACTGGACAGGGAAAATGTGGCACATATACACCATGGAATATTATGCAGCCATCAAAAACAATGAGTTTGTGTCCTTTGTAGGGACATGGATGAATCTGGAAACCATCATTCTCAGCAAACTGACACAAGAGCAGAAAATCAAACACCACATGTTCTCACTCATAGTTGGGTGAGTTGGGTGTTGAACAATGAGAACACATGGACACAGGAGGGGAGCATCACACACTGGGGTCTATCGGGGGGAACAGGGGAGGGACAGCAGGGGGTGGGGAGTTAGGGAGAGAGAGCATGGGGAGAAATGCCAGATATAGGTGATAGGGAGGAAAGCAGCAAATCACACTGTCATGTGTGTACTTATGCAACAATCTTGCATGCTCTTCACATGTACCCCAAAACCTAAAATCCAACAAAAATAAATAAAATAAAACCACAATTAAGTACATTATAGTTAAACTGCTGAAAACCAAAGAAAAAGAAAAAAGTCTTAAAAATGATCATATGAATACATTAGGTTGGTGATATCATGCATATGAGTACATGTAGAAACATTTATAGATGCATCTTGTAGTCTAGTGAGTAAACAGGCACTAAAGCAAGCAAACAAACAAACAAAAAAAACTACATTGATGGTGATATGACAAAAGAACATATGAATCCAGGGGCCATCAGAAAGGGCTACTGATGACCAAAGCTGGAATAGTCTGAGCAAAAAATAAAGCTTTATTGGATTATACCGAAAGTATTAAAATATCCAAGGATTCACACTGATTAAAATACATGATTAGATTGACAGATGGATAGATAGATAGATAGATAGATAGGCAGATAGACAGACTGAAAGACATATAAGAAGAAACAAATCTGTGAGAATACTTTTAAATAATTTGTGTAGATGCTTCAGGCTCAAGGAGGTACATCATAACTCCTCAATCTTTAAATATGGACTGCAACTAGCAGCTTTCTTCCAAAGAGTACAATATGGAAAAAGAATAACTTTACACTGGAGAAATCTGACAAACACTACCTCAGCCAAGTGGTCAAGGTTAACATCTACGGTTATGTCATTTTGAAAACATGTACCCTTAATCTTGAGAAAAATGTAGGACAAATCCCAAATGAGAGACATTCCACCAAATACATGACCAGTATTCCTCAAAACTGAAGATCATCAAAAACAAAAACAAAAAAGGCCCAAAAAACTGCCACAGCTAACAGGAGCCCAAGGAGACATAATTAACTAAATATAATGTGACATCTTGGATGGGTTATAGGAGCAAATAAATTATAAACCTAAGGAATTTGAATAACATATAGAATTTAGTTAATAATAACATCAATATTGGTGCATTAGTTGTAATCAACTATACTAATGTAAGATGTTAATATCAGGGAAAATTAGGCACAGGCTATGTAATAACTGTCTGTACTATTAGTATAAATTTTCTGTATATTTAAAAATATTCTAAAATTAAAGTTTAATTTTTAGAAAAGAGTATTCAAATTAAAATGATATATTACTTTCAAAGAAACAAGACAAAAATAATTCTCTATTATAAATAAGACACTAGACAAGGAAATCATATATTCTGAGTGCTTAAAGAAAGTAACTGCTAATTTAAAATTCTATACCAGTAAAAATGTTCTGCAGTTTTGGTTTTTTTTAAAAAAAGACGCAGATATTTTACCCAAATATAGAGGGAATTCATCACCAGTAATATAAATACTAAAAAGAATTCTTTAGGTGGAAAAAAAATTTATCCCAGATGAAAGCATATTAAATTAGGAAAGAATAAAAAGCCAAGTAAATGGTAAAAATGTGGGCAAATCCAAGTTAATATTAAATTTTAAAAGCATTAATAATAATATGTTATGGTGATTAAAATTTATGTAGAATTACAATGCAGGCTGGGCTTAGTGGCTCATGCCTATAATCCCAACACTTTGGGAAGCCAAGGCAGATGGATAACCTGAGGCCATGAGATCACAGCCTGGGCAACATAGTGAGAACCTGTCTCTACAAAAAAATTTAAAAAATGAGTTGGGCATTGTGGCAAGCACCTGTATTCCTAACTACTCTGGAGGATGAGGCATGAGGATCACCTGAGCTTAGGACTTTGAGGCTGCAGTGAGCTATGATCACACTACTGCACTACAGCCTAAGCAACAGAGAAGGAGACCATGTCTCAAAATAATAATAAATAAATAAATAAATAAGTACTCTATTCTAACACAAAAGGCAGTGGGAGAGGAACGTAAATGAAGCATTCTAAGATCTTTGTGTTGGCATAAGGAGAATAAAAGATCTAATTTAAGACAGACTCTTATCTAAGTCAAGGCTTAGTATTGTAAAATCTAATTGCTGAAATATGCATTTATATCCTTATATCTAATAAGATAAATTCACTAATAAAAATATGTCATTAGTCCTTAGAAGACAAAAAATGAGGAACAGATAAACAAAGAATAAATGGGATAAACAGAAAACTAATAGCAAGATTGTAGATTTAACCCCTAATGTACCAGTTGTATTAAATGTAAATGGACCAAGCACTCTAGTGAATAGATAGATTGTTGGGCTATATGAATAACAAAATCCAACTATGTATTTCATATGAGACATATGATTTAAACTTAAAGAAACAGAAAGTTTAAAAGTGGAAAGTTGGAAAAATATACTTCATAAAAGCATTTACCAAAAGAAAACTGATGAGGTTATTAGACAAAGCAGACTTTAATGCAATGTAGTTTTCCGACAACAATGAATCTAAGTGAGAAATCAGAGACAAAGATAACTAAAAAATTCTCCAAGTGTTGTGAAATGAAATAATATGTTTCTAAATATTCCATGGGTCAAAGAATATATCACAATGCATATTAGAAAATATTTTGAAGTAAGTTTAATCAAAAGATGGCATATCAATATGGCAGAATAAAGCTGAAGCAGTAGAAGAAAATTTATAATCTTAAAAGCATATTTTAGTGAAAAAAAAAAGATGAAGAGCAATGATTTAAGGACTCATCTTAGGAAACTGTAATCTTACTTCATTGAAATAAGTGAATAAACTGTTAAAGCCACAGAAACTAAGACAAAGGAAATAAGAACAGAAGAAATTAATGAAATAAAAAGCAAACCTATAATGGAAAATATCAATAAAGCCAAATTGAAAAGATTAACCAATAAACCCCTAAGATAATCAAAATGACCAAAAACAGAGAAAGAATACCAAATGTGAGAAATAAAAAATGGAACGTAATTAGAAAGTATAAAGACATTAAAAACTTTAACAGAATATTATAAGCAAATTTATGGCAATAAATTTAAAAATTTAAAGATAAAATGGACACAATTTCTGGTAGCAATTCTTTAAAAAAACATAAGAAGAAACAAAAAATAAAAATAATCCCGTATCTATTAGAAAATTAAATTTTTATATAAAACTTTTCTCAAAATAACTCCAGGCCCAAATAACTATTACACTGAATTATTCCAAACATTAAATGAAGAAAGAATAGCAATTTTATACAATCTTTCCTAGAGCATAGTAAAATATATTAATGGAACACTTTCAAACTGTCTGTGAAGCCAACATAACTTTAACACTAAACCTTTAAAGGACATTCTGTAAAAATAAATTTACAGACTAGTTTCTTTCATGAACACAGATATAAAAATCCCTAACAAAATACTGGCCAATTAAATTTAACAGCATGTGAAGAGATAATTAATCAGAAACACAAATTGGTTTTAACACTTGAAAAGCAATATAATTTATCACATTAATAAAATAAAAGAGAAAAATACATTATCACCTTAAGAGAGGTGAAAAGAACATTTAAGAACATCAAACACTAATTCATGATTAAAAAAAGAAATTTTAGCAAAATAAAAATAGAAGGGAACTTTATTAATTTATTAGAGTACCTACAAAACTCTAACAAACAGCTTACATACTGTTAAATAATCAGCTTTCTCCCTGAGAACAGGAAAGAGTTAAGGATGTCTGCTATCCCCATGCATATTCATTACTGTACTAGCAGACCTTACCAGTACAGCAAGTCAAGAGAAATAAATACAAATAAATAGATATTAGAAGGGAAGAGGTGAAATTTACCATATTTGCAGAAAATATAATCTTCCACATAGAAAACTGAAAAGCATCTACATGTAAATTATTAGAATTTGTAAGTGAATTTAGAAAGATTTTCAGACATATAGTTAATACAAAATAAATTACATTCTTCTATACTAGTAGAAATAATTAGAAAATTATTTTTAAAAAGCATTTACATTTTTATTCATTTAATTTCATTAAAATAAAACCATTTATTCCTAGGTATACAAATAAAAATAAAGATGTACAAGACTTCTACACAAAAAGTACTTTAAAATATTGAGAGAAATTTTAAGAGATCTTATATAAATTAAGGAATATACAAAAATGGCCATTAATGACAAGACTGTTTTAAAGAAATAGAACAGTGTTGCAGGATTGATATTGCCCGATATCAAGACTTATTAGGAAGAAACATCAACTAAAAAAGCATGCAACTGGCACAAGTACAAAGAGACCAATGGAATAGGATAGAAAAATCAAATATCAGACCTATATATATAGAATTATATGTGCCACTGAAAGGCAGGGAGTAAAGAGTGTCCCTCTCAAGAAATGATGCCTTAATTGATTATCCCTGTGAGAATAAGTGAACTTCACTCCCACATCATACCATACACAGAAATCAATTCCAGATGGGAACCCAGATAGGTTTCCTAAACAGGAAAAGCAAAACAATTAAATTTCTAAAAGACAACAGAAGAATATCTTCATAGCTTTGCTTGGAATGGGGAAAAATATTCTGAACACCACACAGAAAGGAAAAGCATAAAATAAAACTCTGATAAGCTGGACTTCATTAAAATATTTTTAAAAAGTTTATAAAAAGAGGCCATTTTAAAAATGAAAGGGAAAGTATAGACAAGATACTTGCAAAACATGTATCTGACAAAGAACTGGTAGCCGGAATATACACATAATCCCTATGAATCAATAACAAAATGCAGACAATCTAATGAAAAATGAGCAATACACTTGAACAGGTACTTTTTTTGCAATAAATCTAAAGCTGAACTTTTACTTACCCCTGGACCTAGCAATTTTACTCTCTTGCCTAAACTTGGATTCCAGAATCTTGACATGGATCACAAAGAAAAATTGTATTATCTTGCCTCAAACAAGGCTAGATACATCAAGCCTTCTACCTAGCTTGATAGTGGAGGAGATATACAGTGGATTCTAAGGCTCTTTAAATCAAAATCAAACTTCTTTAGTAAGAAAGAATAAGTTTTTGTCCTATGTAACAGAAAACAAAAATCTAAGGGTAGAAACAATTTTATTTTTAATGTTTGATCTCAGAACTGAAATTATGGCATTGGGACCCAGCCATTCTCTCTTGGCTCTGCTTAACCATGTTGGTTTCATTCTCAGGCACCATGTGGTGGCAAAGTGGTGCCAACAGCTCTAGTCCTTCTTCAAATCCAGTTTAAAATTGAGCATTTCCCCCCAGAAGCTAATAATAAGCTGCAGAACTTGCTCTAATTGCAACAATTTGAGTTGTGTGTTCAACCCTGAAGGAAAAGTCCTGGGTTTTGTGTTCACCAATGAACCAATCCTCATGGCTGGGGGAATGCAAAATGCTGGCTGGCCAGTCACAAGTTGTACTCTCCTTATGGAGGCAGTATCCTCACCAGATCCACATGGACTAAGCTAGGAATAGACAAAGAAACTTTGAGGTGTTATCTCCAGAAGAAATGATAATGCATGCTGAAGAGACTGAAACCACAAATGTGTCCCCAGAGGGTTGTTGTGGGCCTGTCTCGGAGAGCAAAGTGACAGGCTCAAGGCCCACATATTTGGCATCAGAAGGTGAACTTAAGAACAGAAAGCCTCACCTAAAAGCCTAAGAAAGGTGGGGTTCTACTGAAGGCTGCAAAGATACAAACAGGTCCTTAGACTTTCATTCTGCTAGGCATTCTTCCCTCAGGTGCTGGCTGGCTCCAGGGCCAGAGAAGGGAGGCACCTCATGCTGGGGGAACAGGTTGCCAGACAGTCTCCTAAGGTATCTGGATGCAATCCCATATGGCCTTCATGGAGGAAGGTGGGAGTCTTGACTGGGAGCCAGGAGTCTGGTGGCTTGGCTGGGCCTGGGCATCCAGAATTGGCAGGAGGTGCCTTCCGCACACTATCTCTCTATAGCACCATCTGCAGCTGACTTCTGCATTTGGCCCAAGGACAGTGTTGCCAATCACTTCAGGGGATTGCTGGGCCTTCTGTAAGCAAGACTTGGAAAAGGCCAAATTTGACACTTGGCTGCTCTCCCTGAAGTTAAAAGTCCAAGCTTAGGTCAAGAAATATGACAAAAAAATGTGGCACAATGCCCAAAAGCACTCAGCCTGCAAGACAGCAGAATAGAAAGTATATACCAAGGAAATGGGTAAAGAACACAGAAAGGATCTATATGCTTCCTAAAAGATACTCTAGCAAGTTTGTGGATTTAGATTTCTTCATTTGTTTGTTTTGTTTTGTTTTTGAGATGGACTCTCACTCTGTTGCCCAGGCTGGAATGCAGTGGTGCAGCCTCCGCTCACTGCAAACTCTGCCTCCCAGGTTCAAGTGATTCTCCCACCTCAGCCTCCCAAGTAGCTGGAATTGCAGGCACTCATCACCACGCCCAGCTAATTTTGTATTTTTAGTAGAGATCAAGTTTTGCCGTGTTGGTTAGGCTTCCCTCAAATTCCTGACCGCAGCTGATCCACTTGCCTCGGCCTCCCAGAGTTCTGGGATTACAGGAATGAGCCACTAGCTGAGAATTTAGTTTTTAAGATCACATGTAGCTCAGCATAAGGGCAAGAAAGAAAAAACAGTGAATTTATTCCTCTCCTGTCTTTTTCCTAAAAGCCAAAGGCTTGAGTTTTAGGGCTCACTAATTGATTATGGTTGAACAGAACAGTATCTGATCCTCCTCTGCTGTCACATGGGGGCCCAAAAATGGTGGGCTTAGTGAGGGAGGATCCAATGGACAAGGTGCAGGTCTTTGTCAGAAAAAGAGGGCCAAGACAAGACACCATGACTTGGAAGAATTCTGGAGATTACCCTAGAAGAGCAGGAAGTGAGGAGTCCTACTGGCAAATCAAAGGGTCCAGCCCAATTTGTTTGTTTGTTTGTCTTTACCTTTTTCTACTCCATACCCTAGTAGGGCATTGAACTCAAAATATTCCCATTTCGGCCCCCATCGGTGGAGGAGTCCATGCATCATCCATTGCCCTGGCACGTTGCATTCATCAAGCCACCAACCTATACCTCCTTTTCAGAAGAAGGCAGTGCCACCTCCCCTTATGGAAAACTCTAACTGCAAGGTGAACTCAGACCCAGCCAATTTGCTATTCAATATCAGAGAATCACCTAGCTTTGGTGGAAAAGAAGGTGAGAAAAATAAGCAAATGTAACTTAAATGGAGCCAGGTTAGGCCTGAAAACGGTGGTCAGATTTAAGGTTGGTAGGAAGTCTACCAGAGTGAGGGCTGGCTCTCCCTGCCTGCATTCCTCTAAAAGCCAAGGAACTCTTTCCAATTTGGCTTAAAAAGCTCTCCTTCTTATACTCACTTCACAAAGGTAAGAAGTATGAATTCAAGTCCCTGTGTAAGTGTGACAATGTTACTACTTAAGGAAGCCCCAGGTGTCAGGAATCATTCCATTGTTGAAGATGTCCATCAAACAATGATTGATGGTACTCTTCAATGAGCATATCAGTATATATACATGGGGCAGTATTTATTTTTCCTCTCTTAAACAAATGTCAGTATTTATTTTTCTTCTCTTAAACAAATGTCAGATAAACATTCCTGGAACTTTCAGGAACTACTGTACAAAGAGATTCCCATGTCTAATGAAAGATTGAATATGATGACATCAAAAGATTTTTTTCCATCTCTAGGTCTATGTTTCTTGGGTTGTTCATTTGCTGGGTGATCAGAGACTTCTCATATCACTTTTCCTGGCCTTGGCTTTTTCATCTATGAACTGGTGATAATTTTACTGGCTCTGTCAGCCTGAAGGGTTATGTGAAGAACAAATGAAATGATAGATGCAAAAAGACATTCATAGAAGACCAAACCTTATACAGGGTTGAAAGAACTATATAAAGAGATTCATAGCTTATGACAAAATTCCTCTTTAGGGGAAATTTTGACAGAAAGCAGAGAATGAAAGCAAAAGTAACATGTGAAATTGTTATATGTCATAAAATAAGAGCATTTGGAAATGTTCAGGACAGCCTAGGAGAGATGGGTGCTATGAGTGATTGGAACTAAGGAAGAAAAAGGAGAAGTTGAAAATGCAGAAAGAAGAGAAGGGGCAGGGAGGGACTGTCACAACAGGAAAGACCTAAGATGTGAATAAAAGAAAACTCCAGGAAACAGATCCTGAGGTAGGAAAGCTGAGAACTTTTAACAACATCAAAGCCAGAGGTTCAGTTTTGAATTGTAAAATACCCCACCCCCATTGTCTTGAGCCTATCACACACCATTCCTTATACAGAAAATATCTAGGAGAGAATGAAGAGAAAAGCCATGCTCCACATTGTGGTTTACTCAGGGTGGAGTAAACACTCTGTGACCAAGGCTAAAATTGATTGTTTCCTCAAATAAAATAACAAATAATTAAAGCTATAATATTTATCTGAAGTTGCCCAACTCAGACTTATCAACAACTACTACTATTAATTTTAAGGAGGGCTTTTTCTCCCCAATAGTCTGTGGAAAACATCAGCCTCCAATAATTTAAAATGAGTTCTATATTTGAATGAGTTCTATATACAAAGTTCTATATTTGCACGGTCCTCTCTCTCAGAGCTCTCTGCCTGATGCTTCTTATGCTGTTAACACTAGCTTATGCTCTTAGATATATTAGCTTGTTTAATGCTCACAGCAATCCTATGGGATACATACATGTCATTATCCTCACTTCACAGTTGAAGAAATATGCACAAACAACTTAAGTGACTTGTCCATAGTCACATGGCTAGACAGTGGCAGAGTCAGTCATTTAAACCCAGCAATGTAGCCCCTGAGTCTGTGCCCTTAACCATTATTCCACACAGTCTGTACTGAGTCTGCCTCATCTGCTGAGAAAAGCAATTAGGTCTGTAAAGACAGTGGTTCTGTAACTGGATGAAAACCTGGATGATGAGTTGAATTTTGTGGGCAAATGGTATTAGATAATGGCAACTTTCTTGAGCAACCCCGGACAAGGTGGCCTGGGAAGAACTCATCCATTCTCTAACGCTGGTTGGTCTCCCTCTGTCCAGGCAGGAGATTAGCTCAAACCATGAAGACTTCTGACATTTTCCTAAGCTGATAATGAAAATGACAATTTGTTAAAAACTGCCTTGTGAACATGTTTTTACAAACATAGAAAGCTGCCTGCTGAAGTTATCACAGCCCCCAACTATTGAGATGGAAGCTGCCCAAGGTTCTGAACATCTGACAGTTCACCAAAGGACTGCCCTCTCTAGGGTCTGGACACAAGGAAGAGGGATCCATGAGGAGGGCGTGTGCTCTGTCCATGGTATCTACGGCGTACTGTAACTTTGGAGATAAAAGAGAGAGGGAGAGAAGAGAGCAACAGCCCAACATCCCAAAACACTATCCATGTCTGGCAGCAAGGCCTGGAACTCAGCATAATAAAGAGGCTCCCTAGCACCCAGCTACACAATGAGCTCTCCTTTGGAAACCCAGAGGTTTGGGCTTGCTCCTCATTTCCATGAAGCATGCTCTTCATTCCCTGAGCACTCTCTTGCTCCACGCAAGTGTTTGTCTTGTCTAACCTACTCATCGTCCTCAACTTTGGCTGTCATGGAATCCCTTGGGAGCTCTAAAAAAAAAACAAACACTCATGCAGCATTGCAGACACTAAAATCAGGATATCAGGGGGAGGGTCCAGAAAAGCATGTCCTACCACGGGCCGCTGAGGTTGAAACACTGAACTATGTCCTCATAAGCATTATGGGAATTTGTATTATCTACCTCCTTGAGTCACTCTGGAAAGCTCTAAACATCATGACCAGTTTCTGTGGATTGACAGATCTTTCTCTGTGCTGTGAAAACACTCTCTTTTGGCAGAGAAGTGGTGTAGTCTGAGAAGAGGCAGAGCAGGATGTATATGAGTGTGTGCCCTGTGAGGGATGAGAACACATGGTTCTGTTTCTTCCAGGCTTCCGGATATTACAGGACAGCTGTACTGCTGAGAAATTGTTGACCTCCAATGAGTTGGTCCTCCACAACATCCAGGAGAGCAGTGGGTGTGACAGATATTGCCCATTTGGAGGAGGAAACCCAGTTCACACCTTTGTCTCTCTGCTCCTCTACATACTCATGTCTGAGAACTCCATGTCACCAACAAAATTTTCAAGCTGAGCCCCGCAGATTGTTGCTGGAACAAGGTGGAATCTAGTCCAGCAAGGACAGGTGAAGCATGTGCAGATCTTCTGTTAGGACTGATTGTTATGGGACCAACACCTTGCCCATTGGATACTGAAATTACAACTCGAATGTTCAGAAGCATTTTCAATGGTGCAGGTGCACAGCAGAGGGACTTGTGGATATAATGGCCAGAGATTTCCCAAGTCTCTACCACGTGCCTTTCTCTTTCTTCTCAGAAAAACCAGCCTTCCAAGGATCCAAAATAGGACTGATATCGCCATTTTTTTTAAGTATCCACTGTGTAGCAGAAAGAACTAACACTTTCTAGCATCTGTCTTTGAAAGTTCATGTATATTAAATTGTTTAATCCTCAAAATAGTTCCACTTCTATGATAAAAGGATGTTTACTTTGTTTTATAATGTTAAACTGAGGATGTGTGGAATTACATACATTTCTCAAGGGGATAGAAATTTCAGAATTTTGTTCATCCCACCTCTTTCTGGCTCCAGAATTTGGTCTTTTTTCCACACCAGGCTATGCTGAGAGCTGTGTTGATGCTTAATAAAGTATCTACTGCTAATATTAATGTTACTAACTCTTATTTATCAAACACTCTTTGTACACAGGTACTCTGCATGAATTATCTCAGTTAGTTCACATGACAGCCCTGGGAAGCAAGTAACATTCTAGCCAATTCACAGATGAGAAAAGAAGTTAGGCTCAGAGAAGTTAGGCTGGGCTTGCATGTCCGCAGCCAGTAAATACAGAGCCAGGACTTGCCCTCAGGTCCTCACTTGACAATTTATTGCTGAGTGGACTCACAAGACTTCAAATCCCAAAGGGATAAATGACTCACGATAGGAGTTAGGGCCCAGGAGGTGTAAGGATAGGAATCCATTGACCTCAAATGACAGTGCGTGTGGTTTCTCACTTCTCTGTACAAGGGCAGCTCTGAACTTCAAAAGTAACCTGAGAACTCGGTGCCTGCTACAGACAAGGCAGTGAGTATATAGAATGCCAACAGTGTGAATTCATCACTTACTTTGAAATATATTTATAACATTGCAGCTGAGTCATGGTGTACTTACTCCGCACCCCAAATGTATTCCTCATTCATTGACCTAGTCAGGCTGTGATGCGTGGCAAATGCAGACAATAAATACTTTCATTGCTAATGACCAAACACAGACCTCTTCTAAAAGACACCCTAAACAAGTACACAGACAGCCAAGTTGCCCAGATTCATGGGTGAGTTATGAATAATATTTATCATTTTTCTTATATTTTCATAACTTTCTACATGGAAAAAAAAAGGCCCTGTTCCTTTAAGGCTCCTACACTTTCACTGTCTGTAGCCCCTCCCTTTTTGTCCTTCCTATTTTGGCATTTCATTTGCAAGAAGTCTCCATCTCCCTTATTTACATGTGAAAAAACCTGGAGCATCATGTGGTGAGGGTTCAGGCAGACCCTGAATTCCATTCAATTCTCATTTCCTCTCTGACAGTCACCATTGAATCAATCATGTTCTCCCTGCCCTCTCTCTGACCACCTCGGAGATCCCAAATCGCTTTTCATCTCATGTGTCAATCACCCTCAGACCATGTCCACTTTTCATTACTAACACGCCATCACATGACCCGCTAATCTGTCACTTTCTGACAGCGGTTAGTGTGCCAATTGATTTAATTAGCAATCAATTAGCTTGTTACTATTGGAAGTAATTACCTTTTATAGAGAAAAGAGTGCAGCTGGCGAGGGCAATAAAATTGCACTAATAAAACTGCATCTACTCCCTTCTGTACCAGTGAAGTCACTGCACTCAGGGGCTGGCCAAATTATGGGTGACATACACATCTTTTCACTAGTTCATAGGGATATACTTCCCCTCCTTATTACATGCAACGCCACTCTGTTATTGATAGTCCCTAGAATTGAATATTTTCAGGGGAAGATTGGGTTAATGATTTATGTTCAGTATACACTTTTCAAAAGGCGTATGTTTTGGAGCAGGAAGAGACCTTGGAAATGCATCTAGACCCTTTTTTCCACCAAAAATGAAATTATTGAGGTCCAGAAAGGTTAAATGACTTACTCAAGGTCACACAGCTAAGCCAATGCTGGAGGTCTGAGAAGAGACCAGCCTCTTGACTTCTAAGCTTTGCTCCACACACCTGGAGGCAGCCTCTCTGCACCATTCATGCACTGCAGACTGGAAGCCTCCATCTACGATCAGCCCTATCTGTGAGGGAGAAAAGAATAGAAATATTCACGAGGAAAACCTTCATGGTCTTGAAGATAAAAGACACTGGAATTTTAGAGTGTCACATTTTTAAAGTGTATGGGTAGAAAACCAATAAGATGTAAGCATGGTGCAGTCTTGGGTTGCACAGAAGTGTAGACATTTTGGCACGGTTGCCTCTTCTTGCATACACAGACTTACAATGTACCCTCCACCGCTCCTGACCCAGAGCTACAGTACATTTCCCACACTTTCGCTATTAAATTCAACCTCCAAACTGGTCCCCAGGCGCGCGATGACTCGCTACATTAGCTCCGTGGTGAACAGCAGAAGCAGTAATGAGATGACTAAGGAGACCCGGATTCCATTCATCATCCTGTTTGCTCCAATATAAGTGTTCTTTTATCAGCACTATTGGTACTGATGTCATCGCAGGAGGCATAAATCACCTCACTAGTGACAGGGTCCCATTAAGGGTCACGGCCTAAAATCATTATTGACAAATTAAGGATCACACTTGGCCATTTTGTCGGCATGCCCTCAATTGGGGGTATGGCATGGGTCCTTGTATCTGGTCAGAAATTAAACAGTCATTTAGAGTCCTGAACAGCCGTGCAGGTTAATTCAAACTCTAGCCACCTCTTCCCCTCTCTCAACTTTGAAAACTGCACAGTCGACTTTAGCAAAAGCAAGGCACTCCTCAGCGAAGTCCTATGGCCTTATCCTGAATTCTCATTCCAGCAGCAGTGTGGACATATTACATGGCATTACAGAGTGCATAGTGGCACATCCAGCCTTGAATCTGGGGCAGGGAGCCTGGGACTTGTCAGAGATCACTGAGAATTCTCATTTGAAATTCTATCACCTTTGTCCACCGTCACCACCTAATATGACTGTGGAGAACTCTTTTGGAGTGTGAATGGCATGTAAATGAAGCTTGAAATGCTGAAGAGTTAGTACCATCATTTAAAAAAAAAGTTAACACTCCAAATTAAAAGAAAATGTCGCTTCCCCAAAATACTTGGCAAGTTTAGTGCCCTTAAATTTTTTAGGATGAACACCAGGGTTGGCTCCACACCTATCTTCCAATTTCTAAACCAAAACTGGAATGTAGTCATTTAACGAATGTTCCTTGAGCATGGAAGTGAATTGAGCACTCCTAATCCACAGATCCTTAGTTCTCCAGGAGTCATTTTAGGTAATGTGGTCCTAAATGATGCTGAAAGATGTTTTTAAAAGGTCTAAATAAATAAAGAACCATATTAGGTTGGTGGTTCAGAAGAGTCAATATGGACAAGATGTCAGTTTGCTCCAACTTAACTCACAAACTTAATGTAATTTGTATCATCTTTAATGGCATATTGTCTCTGTGTATATGTGAACTTTACAAAATGATTCTGAAGTTCATATGGAAGAATAAACTAGTAAAACTATGCAGGAAAACACTACAAAATAAGAGCGATAGAGAGCTCCTTGTTCCATTCTGATTCTAAAATGTATTACAAACCTAGAATAATCAAAACAGTAAGGCAGCAGCACCAGAATATATGGGCAAAACAATGGAAAATGAAAGGAAGCCGAAACATAAGATTTAGTACATAAGATAGTATTTCAAATGTTATAAAAGAGATTAATTATTTGATCATTAATATTATTTTTGAGATCAACTAACATTTTGGAGAAATGATTGTATTAATAATTCATACCTTATAAAAACTTAAATATCTTTAAAATATAAATGTAAGATTCAAAGAAATAAAAGTAATAAAGTTACCCACAGGTAAAGATTTATGTAATCTGGGGAGAGGGAAAGACATTCTAAACATGACTCCATAAGCAAGAACCATAAAGCAATAAAACTGAAAGATTTAATTATACAGTAATTTAAAATAGAAAAAGTTAAAGCTAAAATCAAACCGCAACCTAAAAATACATAAAATAGACAAAGAATAGCTGCTCCAAGAGGAAACAAAAATAGGACAAAATATAAAAAGACTATTTACTAAAAAAAAAAAAGCCAATACATATAAAGATCTCACAAATAACCAAGAAAATGGGTTTAAAACAATGAAAACCATTGTTAAAATACCATTATCACTTATATAACTGAAAAAATTTAAAAACAACAATACAAGCACCAGTAGATATGTGAAGAATTCAGTATATTCATGTTTTGCTAGTGAATGTATGAATTGTTACAATATTACCAAAAAGCAATTTGATAAGCCACCAGTTGTTCAAAAGTATATTGTCCTTTGACCCAGGAACCCAATCACTCAATATTTATCCTATTACTTCAGTAAATAATGCAAAGGTGTTCTTAGCAGATTGTTCATGAAATACTATTTCAAACATTTTAATAATTTGCAAAGAACTTAATTTTCCAAAAGTAGAGGATAAGAATGTTCTGTAAAATATTATTTATTATAAAAAAAGGAAAGAAACTGAAAATTCAACAGTAGGTTATAAGTTCAGTAGATTTAGATCTAATTATATGAAAAAGTGTTCACAATCTTTGTGAATAAAGAACAGGTTGCAAAGCATAAACATATATAGATTTGCATAAGGGAAAGTATATAGGGCTGTGTGTGTGTGAATGTGTGTATACATATATACACACCCTTATATACCTACATTTAATTTTATGTGTGTTTGTATGTGTGTGTGTATTATACACACATATAAACACACATACACATATATATAAAATTAAAACTTTGGTAGACTTTGATCTGAATATCCTCTTTAGTTTACCTCAATTTGAATATGGTTATGAGTTTGGGTATCTTATATTAAAATTTTTTTCTTTCTTGAAAAACAGTGCAAATGATAATTTTGCTTATATAGGCAAACTGCACATGGGAAGAAAATATTAACAAGCAGTGTAATAAAGAAATGATTTCTTTGGGGGCCTTAAGCTCAAACCTTCAAATTTGCACTGTTTCCTTGTGGAATTATTTGATCAAACTGAAATTAAAACCAAGAGATCTAACTGGCTCTGGTTAGCCTACCCTGTTAGCCCAGACAGCTGCTTTCCAATCATCTGAAAAAGCATAAAGCAACAATTATGACAGAAACCTTGCAGGGAATTCATTCATTCATTCATTCATTCATCCATCCATCCATCCATCCATCCATCCATCTACTATGAATGGAGCCCCTTTGTTTATCCCAGTGTGCTTCCTGGTGGGATAAGCTGTTTATAGCCAGTGCTCTACTCCAAACACACAGACATAGCAGAGACAAAGACCAGCTCTGGGTAATAGGAGAAGGAGAGAAGAATACCAGAACTGAAGCTTACTCCAAGAAAGGCCAAAGGTATGGCTCCAGGGAAAAGAAGTGTAACCATGAGCATCAGCAACTGCTAAATTTTTGAGCTGGATTTTTGTCCCATTCATTGAGAATCTTCAAAAATTTTGTACGAAATATTTTTGATGCATTCAAAAATAGAAGTACAGACTCATCTAGCCAACAGAGGTGAGATTCTTCATTTAGGGGCCAAAGACATAACTGACTCTCTGTGGCCCCTAAGTGAAGAATCCCAGCTCAGTTGGCTAGATGAGTCTGTCCATCAGCAGTAACTTCTTTTCTGAGTGGTAGTCTGACCTCCCTGCCTTGGTGAAAGGACTGGAGACTAGATGGGGGAAGTGTCTGTGGAGCAGAAACTGTTGGCATGGGGTCTCTTCCCACCTTACTCCACAGCTGATTCTGGGATCTGGAATGAAAAGCCCCTTTGCATCGAGCAGTTGAAGAAGGGACATGGGATTGGTAAATCAGAGGTCACCCAAAATGTATGCAGGAGGCCCAGCATACATACAGATGGCTAGGAGATGGAGGCTGGAAACTAGAAAGCTGGAGAGAGAGAATGTGGATTAAGATAATGTGAGTATCCAGAGGGTCATTTGGGGCCAACACCTACTGGCAGGGGTTATTGCCTTTGACTAGCTCCTAACCTCCCTGTATTGTGATGTCCCAAGTCCCACCCAGAATAATCTTTACTTAAATCAGCTTCCTTTTCTACCGCATCGATTTATTTAAAATCAAAGTTTTTCTTTGTATTGTCGTAATAATTGAAAAACTGGTCACGTTTACCATAAAGAGATGGAAGCTGTAAAAGTGCATACAATAAAAACCAAACGTTGGTATTGAATTGCTTCCTGTTGAAGCTTCTACACCTAGAGCTCACTGTCTCTTTATTAAAAAGAAACTTCAGCCTGCATTAGGGAGGTGTTCAAAACCATTACAGACACTTTCTCCTCGAGCTTATCAGAAGGATAGAAAGAACATTCAAAAGGGAGACACATGGTGAAACCCCGACCCTACTAAAAATACAAAAAAATTAGCCAGGTGTGGTCGCGCGCCTGTAGTCCCAGCTACTTGGGAGGCGGAGGCAGGAGATTAGGTAGCAGAACCAGGATTCAAACCCAAATTGTCTGGACAACATCCTGTGTGCACAATCACTACATGTAGATGTTGATTACATATCAAAAGTTCTACAACTTAACCTTGGATACTGAAATACATTTATTTTTCACTTAAAAAAAAAAAAAAAGGAGCCACTCGTATTTCTCTATAGGATTTAATCACTTTGAGCTCGTTGTTCATGTGACACCTAAAATCACATGTGGTGCTGACCAAAATTATCTTGTGAGTCCTCTATGGTGTATCCTTCTTTCTCAGGACGCACTGCTTGGAGGTTCAGGGGCTGGCAGCACTAAAGGCTGGAGGAAAGGTGCTCTGAGATGCAGGGACCCATGGCACCCTGAGCCCACTCCCCGTTCCTGATAGCTGCAGGTGTGATGGCTGGTCCCATTTACCCAGGACACAAAGGCATTTGAAGGAGGGCTACAGAAACTATGCTATGAGTGGATATGACCCTGTAAAATTCTGTGCAAAGCCCTCATCCCAGAGCCCATGGGACACAGGTAGGGTGGGCTCAGGACAGTCAAGTCTGCCAGTGGTATGATGGGACTTCACTTGGAGATTTGGAGCCCTGGTTCAGTAGGGCAGGAGGAGGGTGAAGGAGCTCTGTGGCCCGGGATTTCCATCTTTACCTCTTTCCCCCACCTACACATTCCACCATGCAGTGAGTGGCCCTGGTCAGAGAAGAGGAGGGAGTGTTCGATATCATCTAATTGCAGTGAAGAGCATGACTACTCAGAGAGCTGGTTGGTGTTTCCTGCCTTGCTGAAGGATGCAAGCATGTTTCCAGCAGTGCTGGTCCAGCCCCTCTTTGTGTTCCATTGGCTGCCAGGGGGAGGAACACCTCTGGTTGTCCCCTGGGAGCAGTGGGGGCCATTGACCTTGAGGTGAGAGGACGCAGATGGTGGCAATGCTGTAACCAGCCTTGGGTTTAGGGAGCTCTCCTGACAACACAAAATTGCAGAAGATATTCATTTTTCTTTAACGAAAAGGAAATAAAGCCTCTTTGGAGATGCTTAAGACTCAGAAATACCCTCCTGAGCTTTCTTTTTCAGTTACTTAGTTTTGGCCTCAAATCCTCAGAACTGCCTTCTACAACAACTAATCCCCACTTTGCTGCCTCCTGGGCCTGGCCCTGATCCATTCTGCTTCTAGAAGAGGCACAGAACATGACCCATCCCTCTTCACTCCAGCTGCAGTTCAGGCCCCTGCCCCTACCCCATGCCCAGGATGAGCTGGGAGGGCTTGAGCCAGTCATGGTCACATTCTGCCTCCGTCTCCACCTCTGCATATGGCGGGAGTTGCATTATCAAAATTCCCAGGCTCCTTCCAGCTCTCAAATCCTAAAATCAAAGATGCAGAGAGAGAGAGAGAGAGAGGGAGAAAGAGAATGAGGAAGAGAAGTGGTTTCTGGAAGGGACTGAAGGAATTAAATATGAGATGCATCGGGAAATGTGAAGTGGGAGCACGTGACGTAACGCTCACCTCTCCCCACGTGTTGCCATAGAGGGACTTCTTCACCACCTTGCCCAGCTTTGTTACCAAGTACTAGAGGCCCTGGAAGCAGGCACAGCACAGTTAAGGGAAGTCAGTGTGCCCTGGCTGACATTGCCCACCTTGTTCAGGGCCCCTACTGGATGCTGGATCTGCTTCTGTTCTGCTCTGAAATGTCAGTGCACACATGCACTGAGTCTACTCTCTGCTCCCAGGACCCCCTTTGAGAGAAGGGGCTTCACCTTTTCCACCTCTGCATCACCCTCAGCTAGCACCATGCCTGGCTCCCCATTGGGGCTGAGCCAATGATGAGTGAATGGATGAAGAAATGAATAGACAGATGGTATGAGTGTGTTCGGAGAATGTAGAACTGTCTGGGAGCCTTGATAGCTTCAGCAAGTACTCAGCTTGATGCCATCAGAGGGCTGAACCAGCACAATGTTCTACTCTGCACCACACTGATCATTAGCTCAGAGGCACATGCATCCTTAGCAACTTGGTTGAATTCAGGACCCTACCTGCCATTTGGTCATTAGTGAGGCAGCGTGGTGCCAGACCCATGATACCTCAGTCTTCCCTACCAGGTTTTACTGATGGTAGAAAAGAGTAAGCCCTGGGGTGGTGCTCAAAGAAATTATTTTTGGGGATCCTAAGTTTTATTATTAAAAATTAACTTTTATGTTGCCTTATACTAAGAAAGCATGCAATGAAGAATAATATCTCATAACCCCACACGTTTTTAAGTTATTTGCATTAAGAAATAAAATTTCCCTTCAGTCCTCATTCCATTCCTTGAAGATAATGACCGACAACAGTTAGCTGTGTATCTTTCTGAATGGGTCCTATGTGTGCATTTATATACATACTTGTTTTTCTTTAAAAAATAAGATGATGCTATGCATATAACTCTGCAAATTGCTTTCAAATTTAACCATATGTAATAGATATTTTTTTTTATTAATACATGGAGGTCTATTTGATTTTACTTCATGGTTATCTTGCTTTCCATTGAATGAATACACCACAGTGAATTTCTCTATTCTTCTATTAATGGACATTTTTAATGTGTCCAATTTTGTGTCAATATTTTTTGTTATTTCAAACAATGCTGTGGTAAACATCCACATATATTTATCCTTATTAATTTTGTAGTAATTTCTGTTGAACAGAATCTTATATGAAATATGCTGGCTTTTAAGCATATTTTAAATTGCAACACATACACCAAATTTATGCAAACGGTGTCCTAATTTATATTCTCACCAGTAAAATATGAGGGTGCACATTTTCTCACTTACTCACAAGTATTCTACGTTGTCAATTAAAATTACATTTTTTGACAACTTGGTAGGTACAAAATACATCATCGTTATTTCTTTCAATTGCATTTAAATACCATTTAGAATATGTTCGTTTTCATATATTCAGTGTCTATGCATATTTTATACATTTGTTTGTCATATTGTTTGTCACTTCTACTGAATTATTTGGTTTTTCTTATAGGAGGTCATTACATATTAGAGAAATTGATCTTCACATGTTAAATATGTTGCAAAAATTCAGTGACATCTGCTACTCAGAAGCTTTCCCTTTTATCTGGCCAAATCATCACTTCTTTTCATTTTGTAATTTCTGAGGAGGATTGTGTCTTGCTTATAAAGGCCTTCCCTGCTCCCAAAACTATCAGATACAGTGAGCATTATAGTCATATAATATTTTCATAGTTTAATGTTTTACATTTATATTTTATATCTATAATCCCTGTGGATTTTAAAAAATAGAGTGAAGTCAGAATCTAGTTTTTTTCTAATGGAAAAAACAGCTGTCATTACATCATTTACTACATAATCTATTCTTTCCTTCACATTTGAAATATATTATTAAATGTGCTTTTCTCTAAATACTTGAGGAAAATTGAGTCTCAGATGGTGGTTCTCAAAGTATGCTGCAGGAATTTCTGGGAGTTCCTAAGATCCATTTAGACCAAAACTATTTTTATGATAATATTAATCAGTACATTCTCATTCTTTCATATATGTACAATGGGGTTTTCCAGAGGCTGTATGGCATATGTTGATGTCATTGCTCTAATGGTTAATGAAATGTGTGCTCATGTATTCTTGTGTTTCAAAATTTTCTCTTTTAATTTCTAATAGGGTGCATATTGATAGCTATAACTGACATAACAAAAGCTCTTTTGGATTCTTAATAATTTTTAAGAGTATAAAGGGGTTCAAGACCAAAGTTTGGGAACCACTTATATAGGAAGAGGTAGCATTTTGTTTGGTTGTTTGTTTTGCTTTTTTTGAGACGGAGTCTCACTCTGTTACCCAGGCTGGAGTGCAACGGTGCAATCTTGGCTCACTGCAACCTCTGCCTCTTGGGTTCAAGTGACTCTCCTGCCTCAGCCTCCTGAGTAGCTGGGACTACAGGCACACATCACCATGCCCAGCTAATTTTTGTATTTTTTAGTAGAGATTGGGTTTCACCATATTGGCCAGGCTGGCCTCAAACTCCTGACCTTGTGATCCACCTGCCTCGGGCTTCCAAAGTGCTCGGATTACAGGCATGAGCCATCATGCCCAGCTGGTGGCATGTTTATTTTATGGCCATACATTTCCCCTAGGACACATCTGCCTAGTCCCAGAGTACACATGCTCCAGACTGAGAAATAAACAGTGAAAGAAGGGGTTAAAAGCACAGCTCTGCAAGGGTTTTTGCCCTGTCCTTTGTCCCCTCCTCTAGTTAGTTCTATCAATTTGAACAAGGACTATAGCCTAAAACAGCCCCTAGATTTTGTCAACATCCTCCTCTTAATTTACAATTCATCTTTTTCAAATTAAAACACATCATTTCTGGTTCCAGAGATTTCAGGTTATTTGAATTCTAAACAAATGGGAGCTACCTGTAGTTCAACTTTATTTATGGTTTTAACTCATCCCATTGCTCTTTAGGAAAGCCCAATTTGTATATGGAGGTGACTTTGTTTTACTGATCAAAAGATGCAGTCGAGCTCCCTGGCTAAGGGTCTATGGTCATTTATTTTCGGGCAGGTGCTGCAGTCTGCACCATGGGTTAGATGGACTAGAAGCAGCAGGGATCTGGCCCCTTGAAACTCAGCCTGGTGTCCTTGACTCATTGGCAGTTTACAAGCCTGCCTCATGGCAGTCAGCCCAGCCAGCAGGGGGAGATATAATAAGGTGGGAAAAGATAAGGGCCATTAGAATCTTAAATTCAGACAGCATCTCAAACATTGTCTAGTAACACTTATCCTGCGAATGAATTGTCTTAAAAACAAACAAACAAACAAAAAAAAGCTCAAGAAGCAGCTTATGCACACTTAAAGATTTTCTTTGACAGGAAACTTACTAACTCATAAGACAACTCTCATTGTTAAACAACTCACATTATTATCTCTAGTTAGAACGAATTTATTCTTCCTTCTCCACTCATTCAAATGCACACAAGCCTCTCATGGCAATTGCTACTTTACTCAGGTGTCAACTCCTCAGTAAGCCTTCCCTGACTCTTCCTCCTCCAACTTATGTCCAGGGAGTTGGAGATTCTCTCTTGAGCTCCTGTCACACTTTTGCCTACCTTGACTATGCATTTAGAAAGAACATATTAGTTGCCTAGGCCTGGTGTATCAAATTGCCACAAGCTGCGCAACTTACAACAGCAGAAACGTGATCACTTACAGTTTTGAAGTCCAAAAGTCCAAAATCAAGGTGTTAGCAGGTTTGTGCTTCTGCAAAAGGCTCTAAGGGAGAATCTTCCCTTGCCTTTTCTTGCTGCTTCTGGCTATTGGCATTTTTTGTCTTCCTTGGCCATATTACTCCAATTTCTGCCTCTGTCTTCAATGGACTTTTCTGTATTATCTCTTATAAAGACACTGGTCATTAGATTTAGCACCCACCTGGGTAATCCAGGGTGATTTCGTCCCAAGATCCTTAACTTTACATCTGCAAAGAATCATCCTCCAAATAAGGTAACAGTCACAGGTTCCAAGAGTTAGAACAAGGACATATTTTGGAGGGAGCTACCACTCAATCCATTGTATGAGTGAGGATAGCAAAATGGTCACCCTTGGGTCAAATCCAGCCTATAGATATGTGTATTTTTTC
Source organism: Sapajus apella (assembly GCF_009761245.1). Lineage (NCBI taxonomy): Eukaryota > Metazoa > Chordata > Mammalia > Primates > Cebidae > Sapajus > Sapajus apella. The sequence goes on along the minus strand of NW_022437012.1, from coordinate 2,992,805 downwards.
CTGCATGTTTATGCATTTGGACATTTTACCTAAATATCTGATTTCCATCTTCTTTGGACAAATTAAAAGATCTACAACACTGGACCTACATTCCCAATGGCATCCATCAAGGCCTGAGCACAGGCTGTACACTTTAGGAGACGTCTGTGTTATCCAGTTCACCCACCCAATCCTTGCCATTTCCCAGACCGTTTTACCTACTTGAACCTGACTTGACCCATCAGGTTCCCCTAGGCATTTAACTTAGTGACCTTTAATCTCTGTTAATCTTGCCTAGTACATAATAAGATGGTATTTCAGGGGAAGATTTGGTTAATGATTTATGCTTAGCATACACCTTTCAAAAGGCTTATGTTTTGGAGAAGGAAGAGACCTTGGAAATGCACCTAGACCCTTTTTTTTCCGCCAAGAATGAAATTAGCGAGGTCCAGAGAAGTTAAACAACTTGCCCAAGGTCACACAGCTAGCCAGTGCTGGAGGTCTGAGGAGAGATTGGCATCTTGACTTCTAGGCCTTGCTCTATATGTCTGGAGGTGCCTTTTTGCACCATTCCCGCACTGTAGACTAGAAACCTCCATCTAGGACCAGCCCTATCTGTAAGGGTAAAAAAAATAGAAATAGTCAAGAGGAAAACATTCATGGTCTTTGTCCATGAATGGGACAAAAACCCAACTCAAAGGTTCAGCAGTTGCTGATGCTCATGGTCGCATTTCTTTTCCTTGGAACTGTGCCTTGGTCCTTTCTTGCAGTGACTGCATCACACTTTATGTTCTCTTATTTGACTTTACATTATCAGTGTCTGGGTCAGTGCCTGATACAAAGTGGTTGCTCAAAAATATGTGTTGGACTAAAGAATGTAGAACTTACACTGAAGAGAAATATGTGTTCCTTTAGCACCTAGATATAAATGGCTCTTATCTTATATTTAGCACCAGCACATTTTCCTTATGAAAATCTTTCACATTTATAATAGAATGATTTATAATCCTTTGGGTAGATATCCAGTAATGCGATTGCTGGGTCAAATGGTATTTCTATTTCTGGATCCTTGAGAAATTGCCACACTGTTTTCCACAATGGTTGAACTAATTTACACTCCCACCAACAGTGTAAAATCATTTCTGTTTCTCCACATGCACACATATGTTCATTGCGGCACTGTTTACAATAGCAAAGACTTGGAGCCAACCCAAATGCCCATAAATGAAACACTGGATAAAGAAAATGTGGCACATATATACCATGGAATACTATGCAGCCATTAAAAAATGATTTCATGTCTTTTGCAGAGATGTGGATGAAGCTGGAAACCATCATTCTCAGCAAACTGACACAAGAACAGAAAACCAAATACCACATATTCTCACGCATAACTAGGTGTTGAACAATGAGGCACATAGACACTGGGAGGGGGACATCACACACTGAGGTCTGTTGCAGGTTGGGGGAGCTAGGGGAGGGATAGCAGGGGGTGGGGGGATTGGGGAGGGATGATATTAGGAGAAATACCTAATGTAGGTGATGGGGCGATGGATGCAGCAAACCACCATGGCATGTGTATACCTATGTAATAATCCTGCATGATCTGCACATGTACCCCAGAACTTACAGTATAATAATAAGAAGAAGAATAAGAAAATCCTTCACATTTAAAAAATGTGTAGCACAGGAAGGGATACCAGGTTTGCACTCATGTTAACACTGATAAATCTCTATAAACAAAGAAAAGTGTGGTTAGGTAAGATTTGGTTTATAAATAAGAAGGGCCTGAAAAAAAATGGTAACTAAATCAGGATAGGGATCTCTATCATGAAAGAGAAATCTGGAGATATGCAGAACAGGAGTGTTATGATGGTATTGTTATGTCATCAAGACTGTGGGAGGCTATTGTCTTTTTCAGCTATCCTCAGTATGCTGCTTCCATTTTGGTTATCATTCCTTCAGATATCACTTTTTCTAATTTCTGAGACACTAATTACATATATATGTTAGACATTTTCAAACTGCTCCCACGTTTCTCTTATGCTGTTTTCTATATTTTCTGTACGTTTCTTGTTATTAGTATTAGTCTGAATATTTTCTCTTGACCTATGTTCTGGTTCACAACTTCTCTTACAACTATGCCTAGTCTGCTATTAAAACTTTCTGTAGTGTTCTTAGTTATTTTGTTTTCCATTTCTAGAATTTCCTTTTAATGCTTCTTTATATCTTTCAGTTATCTGCAAACATTTCCCATCTTGTCATTAAATTTTTGTAGCATACTAAGCACATTTACCTTAACATTTTTGCATAACTCTAGTACATGTTCCATTTATAAATCTCTTCCTATTGTCTATTTTCTCTTGGTTTTGGTCATGTGGCCCTTGTCTTCTGGTAGGCCTGGTAAATTTTCATTGAATATTGGATATTGTATGTGAAAATCTTAGAGCTAATTTGAGTTCAAAATGATGCTATCTTCCTCCAAAGAAGGTATAATTCTATGTCTGGCAGGCAGTTATGGTAGGGGCCGTTTACCTATGCAATCAAGATTGAACTGATTTGAAAGCCGTGCTTCCATTTTTATAAGAACTAACTTGTCTCACCACCACTTCTTGAGTAGAGCACTAAGGGGCTCCAACTGAAGCCTGGGGTGTTTGCCATGGCCCCTCTTGCTTTATGACCTAGACTCTAATTTCTGGCTATGCCTCTCAGCCTTTTAAGATTGGAAGCTCTCTTCAGCTCTCAATGTCTCAACCAATGCTTTTTGCTTTCCTCAGCCTCTAAACCACCACACTGGAGGAGATAAATGATTTAGATGGATGAGAGGCAGTGAAATTTCATTCCATTCCCCAAGAACCTCATGAACATAAACCTACATGGATGCAGTGGATACAGTGGGAAGGAGATGGGGGAGGATTCCTCAGTGAACTTCATGCCCACTGTGTGGGAGATGGTAGAGTTTACCAAGGACATCCTTGGCTTTTTTGGCCTTTCTCAGCACACCCAGATCACCCTGCTTAAAGCTGGCACCTTTGAAGTGCATGACCGTTTGTGCTTTTCACTCTCAACCTTGGCAGAAATGTCCAGCAGAAAGGCCAGAGATATCTGGGGTCACAGTGACTCTGTACTTAGACCCTCTGACTAATTAAGGCAAGCAGCATCCCTTCCACTCCTGCCCTTTGTTTCCTCCAATCGCTGCTGCCTTGATAGCTCCCAATATTTTCAAATAGGTATGTTGTTGATATGGTTTGGCTGTGTCCCCACTCAAGTCTCATCTTGAATTCCCATGTGTTGTGGGAGGGACCTAGTGGGAGGTAATTGAATCATGGGGACAAGTTTTTCCCGTGCTGTTCTCATGGTAGTGAATGAGTCTCATGAGAGGTGATGGTTTTAAAAAGAGGAGTTCCCCTGCACAAGCTCTCTCTCTCTCTTTGTCTGCTGCCATCCATGTAAGATGTGACTTGCTCCTTCTTGCCTTCCACCATGATTGTGAGGCTTCTCCAGCAATGTGGAACTGTAACTCCAATTAAACCTCTTTCTTTTGTAAATTGCCAAGCCCTGGGTATGTCTTTATTAGCAGTGTGAAAATGGACTAATACAGTAGCTTGTTACCAGTATAGTGGGGCATTGCTGAAAAGATATCTGAAAATGTGGAAGCGACTTTGGAACTGGGTTACAGGCAGAAGTTAGAATAGTTTGGAAGACTCAGAAGAAGATAGGAAAATGTGGGAAAGTTTGGAACTTCCTAAACACTTATTGAATGGCTTTGACAAAAATGCTGATAGTGATATGAACACTGAAATCCAGGCTGAGGTGGTCTCAAATGGAGATGAGGAACTTGTTGGGAACTGGAGTAAAGGTGACTCTTGCTATATTTTAGCAAAGAGAGTGCAGCATTTGCCCCTGCCCTACAGATTTGTGGAACTTTGAACTTGAGAGAGATGATTTAGGACATCTGGTAGAAGAAATTTCTAAGCAGGAAAACATTCAAGAGATGACTTGAATGCTGTTAAAAGCATTCAGTTTTATAAAAGAAGCAGAACATAAAAGTTTGGAAATTTTGCAGCCTAACAATGCGATAGAAAAGAAAATTCCATTTTCTCAGGAGAAATTCAAGCCAGCTGCAGGAATTTGCATAAGTAATGAGGAGCTTAATCTTAATACCCAAGACAACTAGGAAAATGTCTCCAGGGCATGTCAAACGTCTTCACAGTAGCCCCTCCCATCACAGGCCTGGAGGCCTAGGAGGAAAAGTGGTTTCATGGGTCAGGCCAAGGGTCTCTCTGCTGTGTGCAGCCTAGGGACTTGGTGCCTGATGTCCCAGTTGCTCCAGCCATGGCTGAAAGGGGCCAATAGAGATCAGGTTGTAGCTTCAGAGGGTGCAAGCCTCAAGCATAGGCAGCTTCCATCTAGTGTTGAGCCTGCCAGTGCATAAAAGTCAAGAATTGGGGATTGGGAACTTTCACCTAGATTTCAGAAATGCATGGAAATGCCTGGATGTCCAGGCAAAGGTTTGTTGCAGGGACAGGATTCTCATGGATAACCTCTGCTAGGGCAGTGCAGAAGGGAAATTTGGAATTGGAGCACCCACACAGAGTCCCTGCTGGGGCACCACCTAGTGAAGCTGTGAGAAGAGGGCCATCGTCTTCCAGACCCCAGAATGGTAGATCTGCTGATAGCTTGCACCATGTACCTGGAAAAGCCACAGACACTCAATGCCAGTCTTTGAAAGCATCTGGGAGGGAGACCATATCCCGCAAAGCCACAGGGGTGGAGCTGTCCAAGACCATGTAAACCCACCTCTTACATCAGCATGACCTGGATGTGAGACATGGGGTCAAAGGAGATCACTTTGAAACTTTACAATTTGACTGCCCTGCTGGATGTTGGACTTGCATGGGGTGTGTAGCCCCTTTGTTTTAGCCAATTTCTCCCATTTGGAATGGCTGTATTTATCAAATGCCTGTACCCTCATTGTACCTAGGGAGTAACTTTTGATTTTACAGGCTCATAGGTGGAAGGGACTTGTCTTGTCTCAGATGAGACTTTTGACTATGGACTTTTGAGCTAATACTGAAATGAGTTTAGAGTTTGGGGACAGTTTGGAAAGCATGATTGGTTTTGAAATGTGAGGACATGAGATTTGGGAGGGGACAAGAGTGGAATGATATGGTTTGGCTGTGTCTCCACCCAAATCTCATTGAATTTCCACATATTTTGGGAGGTACCCAGTGGGAGATAATTGAATCATGGGGGCAAGTCTTTTCTGTGATGTTCTCCTGATAGTCAATGAGTCTCAAGAGAGCTGATGGTTTTAAAAAGAGAAGTCCCCTTGCACAAGCTTTCTCTCTCTTTGCCTGCTGCCATCCATGTAAGATGTGACTTGCTTGCTCCTCCTTGTCTTCCATCATGGTTGTGAGGCTTCCCTAGCCACCTGGAACTGTAAGTCCAATTAAACCTCTTCTTTTGTAAATTGCTCAGTCTCAGGTATGTCTTTATCAGCAGTGCAAAAACAAATACATTTGTTAAAAAAAAAATCCCAGCTTTTCTAGTTGTTCTTAATAGGAAAATTAGTCTGTTAAAATTAGGTCTCAGTACTAAAAGAGGAAGCAATTTAAGTTTCAAAATCACTTCATGACTATAAATGGTTACAAGTCTTCCAGCCAATTTATGTTCTAGGCCTAAAACAAGGGGAGGTATCAGATAAGGGCCTTTTTGTCTTTTTAAGGAGTCTTCAAAGAAGTATTACACAATAAGTTGCTTACATCTCATTGGTCAAAATTTAATCATGGGGTCACACTGAAAAGAAGCAGAATCCAAGACATTCAGTTTTTTCACTTAGTATGTAGTGGTCCAGTTAAAAACCAGGATGTGCTGCTAAGGGTAAATAGGAGAATGTATACTGGAGGTAAGCAACTAACACTCACCATCAAAAGCAATGTTCCAAAAGTAGTTTTTGTAAGAAATTTCATAACCTGGGTTAAAAATAACTTCTTTTTTCTTTTCTTTAAATTATACTTTAATTCTGATGTACACGTGCAGATCGTGCAATATTGTTACATAGGTATACACATGCCATGATGGTTTGCTGCATCCATCCCCCCGTCATCTACATTAGGTATTTCTCTTAATGTTATCTCTCCCCAATCTCCCCACCGGCTTCAAGTCCTCCTTTAGCTCCCCAACCCCCCAACAGGCCCTGGTGTGTGATGTTCCCCTCCCTGTGTCCATGTGTTCTCTATGAATATTTTTTTGAGAGGGGGACAGCAGGTTGCAATATAAAAATTTACTACCTTTATTAAAAAGTGATATAAATAATGTCTGATTAGTGTAACACACAGAAATGCATATCAGGGCAGAAGAAGAAAAGATGGCTTTTGGTATATGTGATTGTAAATTTAAAAGCCTATAACCATCAGGTTGATTATTAAAATGAGTGAAATGGGTGCAAGGTAGCAAATGCTGCATTCTTAGTGCTAATGACTGGGCGGAGCTGAGTGGAGACCATTTTACCTCAGTGAGCCGGTGCTCCCCACTTTGCCACAATCTCTAAGGTCTTAGACCATTGAAACTGAATCTTGATTTGACAATGGATGCAACTAATAGTGGCAGAGCCAAACCTGGACATTGAGCTGGTTTCTCAAAGAGCTATCTTTAGAGTGCTAGGGCTAGTGTCTAGATGCTGGCCTGCTACCTACTTTCTAACATTGGGTGTGATGCTTAACCCCTTTGAGTCTCATTTTCTCTACCAGAAAGGCAGAAATAATCACCATGGTAAAAACCTTACAAGGTTGTGGTGAAATTAGAGGACAACACTCTTCCCAGCAGGCAACTGCAGCAGGTCAATAGGAGATTTGCCCTTCCTGTGCTTGATTTCTCAAATAGGACAGCATGGCAGGCAGACCCCAAACACTTGCATCTGAGGGCACTTATTGTTGGACAAGTGACTGTCACCTGTCAGGTGGTGCCAATCATATGCAGGCTTAGGGATGGCAAACCTGGTGGTCTGGGCCCCGATAAGTCCTCTTTGTTTTACCCTCCTGCTTATGACTCTTCTTGGCTGGCTCCCAAATCTTCAGTATTAGATTGTATAATCCCACTTTTAATAATGCTCAGGATATTTGCTTCCCTCGGGGGACTGCGATCACAGCAGTGGAGGGTATTAAAATGGAGCTGAATGCCATGCGGAGCACTTACCCTTTAAGCTGTGTGTATGTGGGCACAGCATTTTGCCTGTGTGCACACAAGGGATATGTGTGTGTGTGTATGTGTGTGTATGTGTCTATGTGTGTGCATTCTCTTGGCCTTCTGAGATTTTTTTTTTAGTAAACAAAATATTACATTGAGCACCCAGTTCATTTGCAATGTTAAAACAAAGCACTGCAAAAACAGTTCAAAACTCAGGGCTCCTCAATCAATGAGGTTATTAACTTCCAAATTCTGTGTTTTTATTTCTCCTAAATGGCGTTAGCTCAGCCTTAGCCTTAAGGGCATAGTAACACCTCATGAGACCTCAGAAACACTAAGTTAATACATAGTCGAATTTATTCAAAGTTATTTGAATTGTACTTAGTATTTTAAACTTTGTATAAACTGAGTAGTAATCGGGGACATGATTTGCTCTCATTTATAACAATATGTTTTGAGGGCCATGTTTTTTACCCCCTTGACCTGACTGTTCCAGTAATCAAGAGGCCATACTAAAAAATAATTGGTAGAGAGCAGAGAAAAGAAATATACAGAGTTACTAATATACACCAGGGTTTAAGCTGACATGAAATTTTATCTTAATTATCGGACAAATTTGTACTCCCACTATCTAATTCAATTTGCATGCATCGGTAGACACTTATTAAAGGTAATATTACATCTGTCATTTTAAGACTGGTGAGAATTTTATCATATGAGCAGCATAAAACAGCCACTCTATTATGTACAGAACTCTTTTGTGTGGCTTAAAATAACCAGCATTGCATCCTAATTAAGTATTTTTTGTAATTGTCTTCAGGGCAGTCATAGTCTTGTCCATTTTGTGTCCATCTTGTAAGTTATTTGGATGCAGAATTGAAGTTTCAAGAATGTACTACTCCTCCCCTCTGCTTTCTCATTCAGGGTGAAAAATGAGAGCTTTACTAATAAAATGTAAACTGGAACAAAATGTTCAAATAAGGTTTTCTGAGAAGCGTGCCATACATAAACCCATCTTAGAATTCTCCACTGGATTTAGAATTCTGCTGTATACAAATATATTAGGCCGTCTGAGGCATTAGCAGTTGAATACGTAGGGGTTATTTTTGAGATGAATTTATTAGATTTGTATGCTGTACAAAATGAATTGGTAAAGTGCTAATATAACATTATCAATTCAGGGTAACAATGGCAGTTTCTGAGCATAAAGCCCTAAAATACCATTCGATGTTAATATGATACTTTCCAAACAGATCCCAAAATAAGCTTACAGCTTTCTGCTTTGAGCTTCAGGACCCTGAGACACTTCAGGTGAAAATTCGCTTCCACAAAGCCCAACTGTCTGTGTGCATTTTGTTCCCCGGTTACAGCCATCTTGATTTCAGAGCTCTTTTGTTCCACCAGGGAAGGAAATGCAAAAAAAAAAAAAAATTGAGAAATGAAAATAACCATTGGCCTGAAAGGGAAGAGAGGAAAGTCCAATAGAGTGGGTGTCCCCAGACAGAGGCTGCCAGTCCAGGGCTCAGGAAAGGGTACAAAGTGAGGCTGGGAAGCCAGTGGATGGCTGGGCCCCTTGCTCCTCAGCTGCCTTCATTTGTTTCTGAGGTTCTAGATGTTCCCGGAAATAGAAGAATCAAGGGTTGCTGCTTTGGATTTGCTAATCTCTGAGTCCAAAAGTGTGCTTGACATGATCTCAAATACCTTTTATTCTTGGTAGCAGAATTTTTTTTTTTTGTCCTACCTTAAAAAAAAAAAAAGCAACCTTTGTGTGTCATTGGGTAAGAGCTCTACAGAGTTTGAACCAGATGTCACCCACTCATGAAATTGTCGAAGCATTCAGTTGGTTACAACTCCCTTCTTAAACAGGAACTTTAAAAAAGAACTTAAGCCAAAACATTTAAAGTAGGATTTCATTTTTTAATTTTTTTACTGTGACAAAAACCCAATTTTTAACTGTTTGTGAGAAATGAGCAATTTAACTTGGACTATTAAAGTGGCTTTTTCATCACTGTTTCATAATTGTAACAGGATGCACTTAGTTTTGGAGGATGGTGTTTTTCATTTTAAACCATCTCAGAATCAAGATATTCTTACACTACCTCAGTGCTTCTTTTCTCCAGCAACCATCCCATTGCTGATTTTTTAACTCCCCAAATATGACACAGAGTGTCTTTCAGGTCTTGGAGGGGAGAGGAGGGAAGGAGAGATTTCATTCTCTTCTCCGTCCTAGAGAAGCAGATGAATAATTCATGGAGCCACATGGAGGTCTTCTCTGAGACTTCTCTGGAACATGTCTGAGCAGCCGAAGGACCAGGAAACTTACAAACAGTCACAGTGTGCCGTGTCAAAGAACAGTCAATCAATCTCCAAAGAAATGTGAAGAGAACAGGTTTTTCATGCCTGTGCACTGGGAAGGAGCCAAATGTGTGTTGCCATTTGATGGTAGAATCAGTGTACACCTGTTCCGACCAGCTGTCAACATAACCTGTGTCAGAGGCATGTCTCACACCCGCTGGATCCTCACAGCGGGCCGTGTCTGTATGACAGTCAGGACAGACAGCACAGGCAACTTGGGGATCAGGAGAGGAGGAGCTTGCAGAGCCATTGCGGGGACACAGATGTGTGAGGAGCGTGATAAAAGAAGGAAACATCTGAGGGAATAAGCTCAAACAAAACAGCAAATGTCATTTGCATTATATAATTACGGCCAACCATTGAGTCCTTTGTAATAACACTCAGTAGGCCGATGTTAAATCTACAGTGAGTGATAAAAAGGCCTCAGCTTGAAAAAAGGTCAGCGTGAATTAGTATATATTTGCTGATTAATTCAGAGTGTGTCTCCGTAAATCTTATGGTCCAGGGGCCCAGCCTGGTTTGAGACAGCCTCCTATGAAATTCAAATATGCTTCATTCAGCACAGACTCTCATTGCAATCTGGCATTGTGCTTTATGGAAAACTTTATCTAGCAAACATGTAAACATACAGGCCTGTGGCAAAATATAGAGATGGCTGTGTTTGTGAACATGTAAATTCCAAAGAACAAGACATACACAGGCGCAGGCAATAAAGAGGCCTGCCCTGTTAACTCTCTGATCACACGTAGAAAACAAGACATGTGACTGTGGACAACACACGCCACCTGACTGTGCATGTCTGAGACGGCAGGGCTGCTGGAGAGATTCTTGCCTTTTTACCAAAACCTTGGTAACCGGGACTGCCAGTGGCAGTGGCAATGGTAGTCTTCTATGATGCTGTTTAGTCAATGCTCAAAGGGAAAAAGTAACTGTTTGGGGAGGTTTAGATAAAAATGCATATGAGGAAATTGTTTAGCCTAAGGGGATTGACCTTCAACTGCTTGAAGATTAGAAATATAGAGTCTGCTTTAAGATGGAACTCGCCTTAATGAACATCTACTATGTGCAAGTTGACTTGTCAACTCCAATTCTCACAACTGCTCTGTGAAATATCAATTATTATGTCCATGAAACAACTCTCCCAGAATGACACAGTTTCCAAATGGTGCTCTTGGGATTTGACCGTAAGTTTCAATACTTCCAAAAGCTTAGGCTGCCCACTTTACCCTTATTGTCTCTCTTTGCAATTACTCACTACACACTTGTTGAACTTATTTGCTAAATCTTTTGCCAGATGTTCTGAGTTGGGAACCTGTGTGCAGGGGATAGATACTGGCAGATTTCAAATACTTACTAGTTTATTTCAACCCATCCCCTTCCCCAGAAAGTCAGGAACTGCAGCTGGCAGCTCCACCACATGTGCATTGCTCCAATTCAAGGACCTTTTCTCCTGCCTCCAAATCTGGGTTTTCCAATTGATTCTACGTAGTGGCTTTTCTTTGTATGAAAAATGAAGATCCTACTCTAACGCTCTGGCTGAGTTCTACCATTCTCCCCAACAGTCTTCAAACAATAGACCAAGCAGCTAGTTCTTTAAGCTAGTGAATCTGTTGGTTTCATTGGCCAGCAGAGCCCCTCTCCATAATTAGAGAGGTTTGCTAACACTTCAGCATAGAATACAGTGGGAGAGGATGGGGGTGCATTCACCCATTGACTCCGGCATCCCATTGGTTGAGAGTAGCTCCACCGTGTGCCAACCCTCTCACCGTCAGAGCTACTCCTGCACTCAGCCATCACCCTGCTGGGAACCCCCACTGGGGCCACCAGTTAATTCATGGGGGCCAAGAAGAATGATATGCGGATAGCACATACTACCCTCTAGGAGACTAGAAAGAGATGAGTCCAAAGAGTGAACTTGAGTTAGGATCCAAGAAGGGTTCTGGGTATCAGGGAAGGAAAGCAAAATCCAATATAGATTCAAAGGAGCAGACTGAAGTCCACCAGCCCCTATGGATCTTGACCCAGCTGGGGGTCAAGATCTTGTGCTGGCCTTGTTCCTCTGTCAGGATTCAGCTCAGGAAACAGAAACCTTTGGAGGATTTTGGACAGAAAAAAATGAATACCATGGAGCTATTGCTTGCAAAATATTTAGAAGGGCTGGCAGGAGCATATGTCAGGAACCAGCACAAAGCTACCAGTTTCAATGTCACATCACCCTGGCTGTGGTCCAGAGGTCGGGGAGCCAGCGCACTATTGCAGTGGCACTGCTGTGAGATGCTGGAATGCAGAATCGGGCCACTGCATATTCTCATCTCTGCCCAGCCTTCCTTGCCAGCAACCATGATGGCCACTGACTGACATCTTCCAAATCCCCTACAAATGCATTAGATTAGTAGAACCTAATTTGCATCCAGGATCCTAGCTGCCAGGGTTTCTGGGCCATGTAGATTTTAGTTTTCTAAGCTTTCCAAATAAAATGAAGAAAAAATGGAGGTTGAGAAAGCCAATTCCAGCATTTACTAGACCACATACAATCTGAGATGGGTATAGCTGTTTTGAAATAGTTATATTTTACTATGTAAGTGGAGCTGACCGAATTCCCAGGAGAAACAGAATAAGACCAAGATTTCTTTTTCCTCTATCTTGTGTTTACAGTCTAAATTGACCCATCAAGATAAATGAAGACTTGAAGATAGCAGGGATCACATTTCAAAATGAACCCACCCTCATAGCTTCCAAGCTGAGACTGACTCCCCTAGCTGCTTTCAGAAAGATAATAGGGGCCCTCCTCATCCTTTCTCCAGTAAAGCTCTGAGCTCATCTTAGGCACTGTTTCTCTTCTGACTTTGTTCATCACAAAGTTGTCTCCTAAAGAGCAGGGGCTGTTCCTGCATTGTCTTTGAATGCCCTGCATAAGCACTGGATGCCCAGCAGCTCCATGAATGGACATGGAATGGATGAAGCATTGCCCGCCTCGCCAGGTGTGTTGGGTTTTGCGAGGGTGCCATCCTTCACTCAGCCCATCCTGTCCAGCTACCAGTAACATTCTTACATGGGTCAGAAGCTGGACATCAGGCTGAGTTGAAACAGGACAACCATATAGACATGAAACGGTGGCCTCCCTAGCAAGCTGGATCCCCTGAGCTCCCATGCTTCCAGATCCATGGCAGGCAGGTTTCCAAGGAAGTTATTGTAAAGCCATCCCTCTTGGCTAGGAGTACCCTGGTACTCAGAACATAGCAATGTGGTTTCCTTGGTACAAATCCACTACATTTGAAAGTCAGGGCTATCTATTATATCTGGGGAAACACCCGAGTCCCCAACAGTCTCCCCTTTCCCCATTCCAGCCCACTGTGACGTCTACCCACAAAACCCATGGAAGGATCCCTTTGGCAACCACATCTTTAGGAAACTGACATTATAAGAAAAGCAGAACCAAGCTACATATCCACCAGTTTTGTAAAATTTCTTTCCAAATTACTGATCAAGTTTCATATCCATCTGCTTTATCCAAGGAAAATAAAGCTACCAATTAAAAAATATATAAAAAATAAAATTTCTACCTGGTTCCAAGCCACCATGCCCACTAACGTGGACAAATCCCGTTTAACTTTCCTCTCCTCCTCCTCCTCCTTCTTATCCTTCTTCCATTTTCTTTTCAGAAAAAAGAAAAAAGAGAGTGGTAAGAAAAAGTGAGTGTTAGGTTATGTCTACATTGTGTGGAAAGCTAAGCTGTTATCAAGTGAGACTGATGGAACCAGATAATACCATTTCATCCTACAGGCTCTTGTTACTCATTTTGACTTGAGTTGGGTCTGAATTGTTTATGTAAAGGGATTCTACACTCCCTTTCTTCTCTGCAAAAGCCAAGAGCAACCTATATAAAGTTCTAGCTAGACCACCTACAGCCCAGCCTCCGGTGATTTTCATGTGTGGCCCAGCTCCTTGGCCTGGCTTCTGCCATGCTGAGAATGAGCATAGCACCTAAAAAGTAGAGGCTGGCCAACTGGGCTCCAGAATCCAGGGGAGAGGAGCTCTGCCTATTCCACGGACCTTCCAAAAGCAGACAACAGAAGATTAATCAGTAATACATGAGAAAGCCTTCATTGCCTTGTGGAGTGCCTGAATTGCACCATCTAAATTTATCCCTTTGCATTTCAAAATCTTCTTGTTTTTAAGGAATCGCTGTTATAATAGGATGGAATTTCAGGGTGCCCTAAAAAGAAACATGCTTTCTGAGCAACCATGGTTTTTCGTCTGTGTCAATGCCTGTGTACACACAGAACATTCAGGTCAATTTACAGAAGTGTCTAGGTTAAAAATGAGACTGCAAGCGTCACTGTGAGTAGAGAGAAACAGAGCTGGCACAGCAGCATGGCATGCATAATCCAGTAGCCTTGAGTACTTCTTTTTTTTTCTGGAAAAGTCACCTTTATTAATTTTTTAAAAAATATATATATCTATTTTGTTGTATTTTAGGTTCTGGGGTACACGTGAAGAACATGCAGGATTGTTGCATAGGTATGCACATGGCAATGTGGTTTGCTACCTCCATCTCTATCACCTATATCTGGCATTTCTCCTGATTTTATCTCTCTCCAACTCCCTACCCGCACTGTCCCTCCCCTAGTCCCCTGCAACAGACCTCAGTGTGTTATGCTCCCCTCCCTGTGTCCATGTGTTCTCATTGTTCAATATCCGCCTTTGAGTGAGAACATGCAGTGTTTGATTTTCTGTTCTTGTGTCAGTTTGCTGAGAATGATGGTTTCCAGATTCATCCATGTCCCTACAAAGGACACAAACTTATCATTTTTTATGGCTGCCATAGTATTCCACGGTGTATATGTGCCACATTTTCCCTGTCCAGTCTATCATCGATGGGCATTTGGGTTGGTTCCAAGTCTTTACTATTGTAAACAGTGCTGCAATAAACATTCGTGTGCATGTGTCCGTATAATGGAACAATTTAGAATCCTTTGGATATATACCCAGTAATGGGATTGCTTGGTCAAATGGAGTTTCTATTTCTAGGTCCTTGAGGAATTGCCACACTGCCTTCCATAATGGTTGAACTAATTTACACTCCCACCAACAGTGTAAAAGTGTTCTTATTTCTCCACATCCTCTCCAGTATCTATTTTCTCCAGATTTTTAATGATCGCCATTCTAACTGGGGTGAGGTTGTACTCAATGTAGTTTTGATTTGCATTTCTCTAATGACCAGTGATGATGAGCATTTTTTTCATGTTTGTTGGTCTCATATACGTCTTCTTTTGAAAAGTATCTGTTCATACCCTTCGCCCACTTTTGAATGGGATTGTTTGTTTGTTTTCTTTTGTAAATCTGTTTTAGTTCTTTGTAGATTTTGGATATAAGTCCTTTGCCAGCTGGGTAGATTGCAAAAATTTTTTCCCATTCTGTTGGTTGCCAGTTTACTCTAATGATTGTTTCTTTTGATGTGCAGACGCTCTGGAGTTTAATTAGATCCCATTGTCTATTTTGGCTTTTGTTGCCAATGCTTGGTGTTTTAGTCATGAAGTCCTTGCCTATGCCTATGTCCTGAATGGTTTTGCCTGGGTTTTCTTCTAGGGTTTTTATAGTGTTTGGTCTTATGTTTAAGGCTTTAATCCATCTGGAGTTAATTTTAGTGTAAGGTGTCAGGAAGGGGTCCAGTTTCTGCTTTCTGCACATGGCTAGCCAGTTTTCCTCACACCATTTATTAAACAGGGAATCCTTTCCCCATTGCTGGTTTTTGTCTGGTTTGTCAAAGATCAGATGGTTGTAAATGTGTGGTGTTGCCTCTGAGGCCTCTGTTCTCTTCCATTGGTCTATATCTCTGTTTTGGTATCAGCACCATGCTGTTTTGATTACTGTAGTCTTGTAATATAGTTTGAAGTAAGGTAGCATGATGCCTCCAGCTTTGTTCTTTTTGTTTAGAATTGACTTGGCTATGCGGGCTCTCTTTTGGTTCTATATGAAGTTTAAGGTGGTTTTTTCCGTTTCTGTGAAGAAGGTCATTGGTAGCTAGATGGGGATAGCATACTTCTTAGTTGCTGATTGAAAAACAAATTCTAGCATTTGGACAAATAGACCGGCCAGAAAAGGAAAGGAAAGGAGAGGAAGGCGAAGATGGAAATTCCTTGAGCTGAGCTTTGCTCATTTTAGATCTTTGTTGAGAGTCATCTCATGCAAAGGACAGTCCAGCCTGGGTCACTGTGTATGGTTGTTCAGTTTGTCCTCTATTCAAGTGTGTCTGGTCAAGCTAACAAGTTGTGCTGAAAACCAACCCTGTACTTTGTTTGCCCAGATACATTCATTTGTGGTAGGCTGCAATGGCACAGAGGGAGAGAGCCTTTTTCCAATGAACTTGGAGGTGTCATACACCAGGCCCAGGCTAAGACATGAGAATCTCCCTTTGGATGCTTAGCTTGACACTTGGTCCTCAACATCAGTTCTCATTAAATGACACCTGTGGAGTTGGGAGTGAATACTTGAAGACAGTCATCACAAATAGGTTCAAATATATTTTTGCATGAGATTGTTCAAGGTGGGCAGAGAATTATTTCGCTTGGTTCTGTGGATAGTGGATTATAGATGGAGCATGGAGTGAGAATTCTGTAAGAGGCAGAAGGAGATGAAAATGATGAAGATGACAAAGTTGATGAAGAGCATACAGTACGCTTACCTGTTGCTGTGAAGTGTTGGACAAAATGACCTCTACAGTACCTTCCAGATGTGGCTGCTCACCTATACAGGTGGTTGCCACATCCACTTTTAATTTGGTCTTGATGGCAGATACAGGTTTTACATTATCTAAAATGTACTGGAAGATCTATTCAGGGATGAAAACTCAACTATATAAGAAGCTAAGTTCAGGCACAGCTGAATTTTTTAAAAAAAAAAGAAAGAAAGAAAGAACACAGTTTTTCTGATAAAATGGCTCCTTTAGCCTGAGTGAGGCAAAGATCCAGACAATAAAATAATAATTTAATAGCCTTGAAGTCAATCAGCCGAATATAATAACATTAATTAGCCTTTTATGCTCAATTCACAACTAATTCTGTTGTCCACTTATTTTTGTTCCAAAAGGATTACTAATGAAATACTTAATATTTCACCAGGTTCTGGATTCAGTTCCACACTGGCTGGTAATTTTCTCTTATATAGCTTGAAATTGTACTCTCGATAATTTCACCACAGAGTGTATCTACATCACAAGATCACTGACTGTGCCAGGGAAGGCTTCTCAGTCTTTGACAATTGGATAATAGCTTCACTTTTAGCCAGCAGAGGAAGTCAAGAGCAAGAAAGTACAGATAATGTGAGTGTAATTCATTATTCAAATCTGCAAGTGATGCACTGGAAACAAAGAGAGAAGAGGAATAATGGTGTCATTATTTTTATTACTCTTGCTGGGCAAACCTTGCATGAAACATTAAAAGCCACCGGGGTGAGCTTTCTGACTATACAGTGACAAATTGACTTGCAGAGCAATATTGATAAGAGGAAAGTAAAGCAGACAGATGTTCTGTAGAAGGTTTGCTTTCCTATTAGTGGGCCGATTGGCTATTTTCTTATTGCTTGGTGCTTATCAAAATTCCCATCATTTTTTATCCTTTGGAATCTATGCTGGTGACTGAAAAGGAAAGAAGTGTGGTTTCCTGAACTCCTAAGAGTGGAGACAGATTCTCCAGAGCCGTGGTGCCTGGCATGAGTGATGAAGGCCAAGTGAGCAGGTATGAGGCCTTCAAGCCACAGACAGTGTATATGGGAATGAGGCTTTCTGGAGATGCTAATAGGTACGGGAGTACGATGGATTTGTTTTCTCTCACACCTACAAAGTCCCCACACCTTTAATCATTTTTAAAAATATTTCTGTTTACTAATTTCTATTTCTGGGTCCGGGTCCTTTCTACACTGAAACATACTCATCACCACTCCATCCAGGGAAGTCTTTTTAAGATTTGCAAGAAAGCTGAAGGCCTAGATGGGTACACTGGGGACCAAGCTATTGTGTAGGATGATGGAACCAGGTGGACAAGAGGGAAGAAGGCCCTCAGGGGAATGGGCTTTTAAAAATAGGATGTGAGGTTGTCTGATTGCTGTGATTTCAGGGCCACTTGGAAGAGTTCTCATATCACTCTTCCACCTTCAACATGAGTTCATTCTCCAAGGTGCATGGTGCCTGGAACTCATCCATCACAAATTTTTTCCTTTGGGTCTTTCTCTACAGTGCTTTAAGTAGGCAAATAACTGAGAAAATAGTGAGTTAATCTATTGCTTGCTAAAGTGTTAGTGATCAGTCAACATAACTGACATGGCTTAGGTATGTGTCCCCACCCAAATCTCCTGTCTAACTGTAATCCCCAGTGTTGAAGGTGGGGCCTGGTGGAAAGTGACTAGATCATGGAGGCAAATTTCCCCCTTGCTGTTGTCATGATAGTGAGTGAGTTCTCATGAGATCTGGTTGTTAAAAAGTGTGTAATACTTCCCCCTTCTCTCTTCCTCCTGCTCTGGCCATGTGAAGCTGTGTCTTCCTTTCCTTTGCCTTCTGCCATGAGTGTAAGTTTCCTGAGGCCTCCCTAGCCATGCTTCCTGTACAGCCTGCAGAATCATGAGCCAATTAAACCTCTTTTCTTTATAAGTTACCCAGTCTCGGATATTTGTTTTTAGCCATGTGAGAACAGGCTAATTCAATAGCTCTTCTCCCAACTGGAGGGGCAAAGAGAGAGAGAGAGAGAGAGACAGACAGAGAAAGATTGAGAGAGAGAGAGAGAAAGAGAGAGAGAGAGAAACCGTGTGACAGAGGCATTTCAGAGATCAGGAAGAATGAAAGATACACAGAAAGGGAGAGGAGGCAAGAGGAGACAAGGAGAAAATGAAGTGTGAAAAGCTGTGTTCTTATCACCTCAGTAATAGAAAGCCAGCCAATCTGTGGCTCACCCAGTTCCTCTAAATTTTACTGTCCAGCTGATGCAGGGTCATAACACCAACAGAGGTGCAAATGAGCCTGTTCAAAATCTGATGAGGAGTTTGCCAACTACCACTGGAGTTGGCCCAATTTATGGTAGAAAGCTAACCTCATTAGGCCTTTGAGTAAGCCAGTAGACTCTTATTAGAGGGCCTGGGTTCAGGTTGGTTCGGGAATGTATGTGACCTTAGGAAACAACCTTACATATCTTATCTTCTCAGTTTTTGTCATTGCAGAATGGGCTTATCATATCAACCCTCATAGGAACCAACTCATTTATTCATTTATTCAGCCAATATGCATTGAGAAGTTCCTATGTGCCAAGCATGATCACAGGAGCAGTGGATACTAAAAGAAAAACAAAAATCAGACAAACCTGCTCTCATCATGGAGATTACTTTCTAGTAATAATGTTTGTGAAAGGACTTCGTGAGTAGTTAGGTGCCACAAACATGTAAAATTGTATTATTTTGTGGAACCAGAAATCATCTCTC
Source organism: Sapajus apella (assembly GCF_009761245.1). Lineage (NCBI taxonomy): Eukaryota > Metazoa > Chordata > Mammalia > Primates > Cebidae > Sapajus > Sapajus apella. The sequence continues at coordinate 2,973,818 of NW_022437012.1, read as the reverse complement.
TTTTGATCCTAGTTTTGCGTTCTGGGGTAGCACAGAGCAAGTGTCAACCTTCTCTACAGAACTGCTTTATTCAAGCATTTGAAGATAACTTTCACATGTACCCCAGCTTTTGCTTCTTTGTACTAAACACCCCTGGTTTTTTCCATTGTTCCTCCTGTGGCTCACTTTGCAGACCCTCCCCTTCCTGGCTGTACTTGCCATGTCCCTGAGAGGGTGGGGCCCTTGGGCAAAGCTCAAGACTCCAGAACGTACCTTGGCAGAGAGTACTGGTGGTACTGCAGATCCCGGAGTAGAAGGAACATGCTTGCTGAGCAACTGCTGTGTTCCCTCTGCGTCAATGCCCACATACACACGGAACATTCAGGTCAATTTATAGAGGTGTCTAGTTTGAAAATGAGACTCGAAGCATCACTGTGAGTAGAGAGAAACAGAGCTGGCACATCAGAATGTAATGCATAATCCAGTGGCTTCCATAATTTAATAGAGAAATAACATTTCCCATTCTCATCACCAGAAAACAATCACCATATGAATGCACTTCAGCTATTAATACTTATTCCTTGATGCATAAACAATCTCATTTAAAAACTCTCTCTTCCAAAGATGCTTATCTTCTTCAGGGGAAGGCACATGGGTGGGGGAAGGCAAGGTAAGCATGATCCATCATGTACAGCTGAATTCCCAGCCAAACTCACAGCCTTAAGAATAAAAAAGAGTTAATGAGTATCACACAGTCAGCGCCCCAAATAGTGAGATACAGAATTCCATTCACTCTATCATGGCTATGACTGACATTTAATTATTCTCTATTTTTTGGTGCTTATAATTCCATTCTTATCATTCATTGTAAATCCTTTGGAACCCCTAGAAAAAGCGAGATCGAGTGACAAAACAGAGATAATGAAATCAGAGGCAGTAGAATAAAATTATATCTTGTAGGTAAAGCGATGATTCAGTAGAGCAAGTTATTTCATAAGGTTGCAAAAACTGGGGGAGGGAATCAGAATTAATGTAGCAGTGTCTGAGGAGAGCTGAGAGGGAATCCATGGTGGGGGGTGGACAACAGACAGGACAACAGTGCTGTGGAAAGAATATTTGACTAAGCGCTGACCTGGCCAGGCTTCCGCCTGGTCTATATGCGTGACCTTAGGCATATCACTTACCTCTCCCTGGGTTTTCATTTTCTCACCTATGAAATGCCCTTGGGCATTTCATAGTTAGCATTGCTGCAACCCCCCACCCAAATGATGCACAAGTGCTATACAAATATTGGATTGAAATTATTTCATGACATGAGGCAAAGCTGGACGGTCATGGACAACATTCAAAGATGAAGAGTACAACCCCGGAGGTGCAGGACATGGATTCCCCTACTCTTTTCCACGGTTCTATGGGACTCAAGTGCCCTGGCTGGCATGCTGTCCCCACTGTCTCTGACTTGCCAGTAACACTGGGGACTGGAGGTCAATGACCTGGATAGACCCTTCTGAGTAAAGATCTATCTCTCTTAGAAATGAAAATCATCCAATTGTAGCTGTGGATGCCACTGAACCCAACAGAACATGCCAAGCTGAAAACCCACCAGTGTGGAGGTACCAAGGTCACTAAACCAAAGAAAGAAATGAGAATATATTGTCATCCAAGAATCATGGTCCAAGGCAATTATTAAAATTTGAAGTGTGAATGAAATCAAGGGATCAAAGATCCAAGGATCAGAAGTGGGAGTGACGGGTGCAGTGGGCCTTTAGGAAGCTAGCCCAGTTTTGCAAGTGGCTGCTTTTCAGATGTTCATGTAATTGCCCAACAGGTCCTTCCTGCCCACTGCTCAAAGAAAATCAACTCACCAAGACCACAGCATTAAAGTAAAAATTTAATTAACATGAGGCAGGCCATACCATGAGGGAGACAGAGTTATTACTTAAATTGACTTCCTCAAAGGCTTGGAAGTTTGGGGTTTTTCAAAGATAGTTTGGTGGGCAGAGGTCTAGCATAGGGGGCATGCTGACTGGTTGGGTCAGAGATGAAATCATAGGGAATCAAAGCTGTCCTCTTGTGCTGAGTCAGTTCCTGCGTGGAGGACACAGGACTGGTGGACAGGTCCAGGTGGGGCCATCTGGTTGTCAGAAAAGTAAAAAAGTGAAAAGACATCTCGAAAGACCACTTTTGGGTTCTACAATAGTAATGTAACCTGTAATAGAAATTGGGGATGTTGCAAATCTTAAGACCTCCAGAATAATGACTGGTAATTATTTAGAATTCAAGACCCTCTCATCCTCTTAGCTTGGTGGCCTTTTATTGCTTTTACAAGAACAGTTTAGTTTTTGAGCAGGGCTATTACCATTTAAACTATAAACTAAAATTTCTTCCAAAGTTAGCTTGGCCCACACTCAGGAATAAGCAAAGACAGGCAACCTGTGAGGCTAGAAGCCAGATGAAGTCAGCCACGTCAGATTTCTGTCATAATTTTACAAAGGTGGTTTCATTCACATTAAAAGGGATACATGGGTGGGGAGCATCTCCACTTACTTCAGAATCACAAAGCCAATTGCAGCAGATACCTGGCACCAGAGTTTCCCTTTCTTCTTTGCTCATCTTTTCTCTCTTTTCTCTGTGTCTCTGCTCAAGAGGCAGGCTATCGCTTACTGCTCATTAATTTTCTGTTTAGGAACAGGTTATGATTCAGTCCTACCTTCCAGAAGGATAGGTAGCTATTCTCACCCTTCTGCTCATGGGGTAGCCAGAAGAAGGCTCCTCTCAGATCCTTGACTTTAGGAAACATAATTAGCACATGGCCCAGCTACTGTGTCCTGAAATCCACCATCAACCTCATGCTGGGACCTCTTTTCCCACGGCTTCCCCCAGCCAATGGCTGGGCAGGGCAGGAGTACTGCAGGTCTGTTCCAGGAAGACAGGGGATGAGCCATGGTGACTTGGATCTCCCTGAAGGCCTTGTCAAACTTTCCTTAGAGCCATTCTGCAGACTGAAATGCTCCCATTTCTGTGCCTTCCCTCCCTCTCTACTTCCCTCCAGGTCAGATCTGCATCAAAATCTGAGGGCTCTTCTAGCCTCTGTCTCCCCATTTCCTTTCATGACCACTTCCCCTAATATATTTCTTGCCTGTCTAATTCTATCTTGATATCTGATTATCAGAGGCTCCAAATTTGCACAAAAATAAGAGTTCCAAGAGTGGGGGATTCTGGCCCCACTCAGCCTCGGAAATCCTCCTCATCTATGCTCTTTCCCAAGTCTAGAACCCCATAGCACCCCACTTATCTTTTTCAAGCAAATGTTCCAGGGTCCTCTGAATCAGGAATCTCTCCATGACAGTGGATTATAAAGTTTCAGAGTGGAAACAATAAAGGTTATTTTATTCAGAGGAGCTTATTAGAATACTCAAATGCTAGCTATTCTCTTCTTCCTCTCCTGTTCCTTCCCTTCCTGAGCATTTCAATGCTCAAGCCTTTTGGTTGGGCAGAAGGAGGAGGTAGATGTCCATGCTGGGGTGTGCAGGGGCAGGGAAGCTGCAGGGTTCAGAGTGGGGGTGGGGTCAGAGCCTAGCAGGAAGGAAGAGCACCAGGTGGGGAAACATGGCTCTGCATACGGAATTGAACCCAAGAGGGGTGAGGAGGGCACCACCTGGGATTTTATAAGGGGAGAGTGGGGCAGGTAGGGAGCAGCCCATATGGTTGGCCAGCCCACGGCTCCAGAGTCTGAATGGATTTGGTGGGAGGGGTGGCTGTCAAGATAGGAGATTAGTTGTACACAGAAGGAGTAAATATTACATATTTACTTATTGCAAATAAGTAAATAGAGTTAGAGTAATGGGATTCTAGCTTCTTATTGTCAGAAAAGCGAGTGAAACATACGAAAAGGGAGAAAATCAAACTGACCCTTGTGGTGGGTTGGAAATGGAAGGTACTGATATAGGAGTTAAGAAGAAATTACTGGCCCGGCGCGGTGGCTCAAGCCTGTAATCCCAGCACTTTGGGAGGCCGAGGCGGATGGATCACAAGGTCAAGAAATCGAGACCATCCTGGTCAACATGGTGAAACCCCATCTCTACTAAAAATACAAAAAATTAGCTGGGCATGGTGGTGCGTGCCTGTAATCCCAGCTACTCAGGAGGCTGAGGCAGGAGAATTGCCTGAACCCAGGAGGCGGAGGTTGCGGTGAGCCGAGATCGCGCCATTGCACTCCAGCCTGGGTAACATGAGTGAAACTCCGTCTCAAAAAAAAAAAAAAAAA
>NW_022437012.1:2956551-2969472 GCF_009761245.1 Sapajus apella | reverse complement strand
CCCCCTCAAAAAAAAAAAAAAAAAAAAAAAAAAAAAAAAAGAAGAAATTACTTAGGCCGATAGTGAGAGGAAGGAAGTCCTTGGTAAGGTTTTCCTTGCATCAAAAAGCAGTCCCAAATTATTTTTCTTTCTAACAAAGAGCAGCCTGTAAAACTGAGCTGCAGACATAGATGCGGCAGTTGTGCCAGTCATGTTCAAAGTGGCAGCCTCGTGGCCAGGCACGGTGGCTCATGCCTGTAATCCTAGCACTTTGGGAGGCCAAGGTGGGTGGATCACGAGGTCAGGAGTTCGATACCAGCCTGACCAACATGGTGAAACTCTGTCTCTACTAAAAATACAAAAAAAAAAAAAAAAAAAAAAAAAAAGCCAGGCACGGTGGCACATGCCTGTAATCCCAGCTACTTGGGAGGCTGAGACAGGCGAATCACTTGAACACGGGAAGAGGAGGTTGCGGTCAGCCGAGATCGCACCATGGCACTCCAGCCTGGGCAACAAGAGTAAGACTCCACCTCAAAAAAAAAAAAAAAATGGCACCCTCCTATTCCCTTCTATTTATTAGCCACGTGTACAATAAGGAGCAGACAAGATGGTACTGACCAAGGGGAAGTTCATTTGCATAATAAGATTAGCGTGGAGCAAACAGCCTTCCCTGGGCTATGTAAACGTCACACCTGATGGAACCAATCTGTGAGCCCTACGTAAATCAGACACTGCCTCCTCAAGCTGTGCTATAAAATCTGGGGCATCCACCGACAGCCACAGGTCTTTTCCTCTGGGAAGTACCCACTCTCTCACTAGAGAGAGAGCTGTTTTCCTTTCTCTTTCTCTTGCCTATTAAACCTCTGGTCCTAAACTCCTCGTGTGCATCTGTGCCTAAATTTTCCTGGCACAAAACAGCGAACCCCAGGTATTTTTCACAGACAATGTAGCTGCTTCAGTGCTGTTGTGAATGGGTTGTTTGCAATATGAGTAGATAGATACAGAGATGAACATTAATGCAAGTGTGTGTGTGTGCTGTCCTCCGCTAAAAGTAACCAGGGCCCCTTGGAGAAGTAGTCGGATCCAAGACTGAGACAAGGAATATGCAAGATGATTCCAGAACATCTTACCGTGGTAGAAAGCAAAGTGCTCAAAGAGTGAGGCAGCCTGATGGAAAGGACACAGACGCCAGCTTCTAAGGGTTCCCTTTGACCAATTTGAGTAGCAAATAAATAATGATTGTAAAGGAATATGACCTATTGAATAAAATAAACATATTAAACATATCAATAAGTAAATACATTGGAAGTCTAATGAAAAACAGGATATGCTTTGAAAATTCCTCCTGACAAAATACTAATTGGGCCTAAAGAGAAAATGAGTCACTTCACAGTGAAGAAGCTGAACAGACACCACCTTAATCAAGTGATCAAAGTGAACATCAGCAGTGACGAAACAAATAAAAGCCGTGTACTGGGGTGTGCTGAGATCCCAGCGTCACTCCTGTGATATTCCTGCTGAAGATGGATCACCTGAATCTAATCAGAAGAACACTTAGAAAATCTCAAATTGAGGGACATTCCAAGAAACAACTGGCCTTTAACCCTCAGCTGAGGAAAAACTAAAGGATTCTTCTGAAAAGGAGGAAACTAAAGAGCCATGACAACTAAATGCAACAGCTGATTTCAAACTTTTTTTTTTTTTTTTTTTGCTATAAAGAATATCGTTGCTATTGTTGGTGGTTGAGCTCAGTGGCTCATGCCTGTAATCCCAGCAATTTGGGAGGCCAAGGCAGGTGGATCACCTGAGTTCAGGAGTTCAAGACCAGCCTGGACAACATGGTGAAACCCCATCTCTATTAAAAACACAAAAATTAGCTGTGTATAATGGCGGGCACCTGTAATTCCAGCTGCTCAGGAGGCTGAGGCATGAGAATTACTTGAATGTGGGAGGCAGAGGTTGCAGTGATATAAGATTGCACCATTGCACTTCAGTCTGGGCAACAAGAGCAAAACTCCATCTCAAGAAAACAAACAAACAAAAAACACTGTTGGGACATTTGGTAAAAGGGTTAGTTACTCATTTAGAAGGGTGCGTTGTGCTTACATGAGAAACTGTACTTAAATGAATGCTAATGTATTCGAAGGCAATGGGGAATTATGTCAGTAACTTATTCTCAAGTGGTTCAAGAAAAAAGCTCTTTGTACAATACTATACTTGTAAATTTTCTGTAATTGCTTGATTATTTCAAGATGGAAAGACTTTTTTTTGAAATTGCAGTTGGTATGCTACAGGTGGGAGTAAAAAACAGTACAACCACTTGGGAGGACAATTGGGTATTAGTATCTAAATTTAAAAGGTACATTCTCTTTGACCATCAATTCTACTGAAATACTCATATTAGAGAACAAAGATATACATTTATGGATGTTCTTTGCAGTGTAAATTTAGCAGTAAAAAGATCAGAAGTGATCAAAATGTTCATTAATGGATAACTAGCTAGTAACTATGGTGTATCAAAATCGTGAAATACTATGTAACCTTGGAAAATGATAGTTTAATTAATATCTACTAGAATAAGCAAAACTTGAAACAAGTAGTTTAGAGTTCAGTGAAATAAATATATCTGTGTGGAGGGGTGAGGTATACGTAAAAATGTATCCGGAAGAATATTCCAGAAATGGTTAAGAGTCTTTGTCTATTGGGAAGGAAAGGGTTATATACTTTTGGTACTGTTTGCATTTTTTAAAAATCATAATCATTTTTACCTTTTGTGAAAATAGTAGTTAACATTTGACAAAGGCAAGAGGAAAATTTGCCTATAGTCCCTGCAAAGAGAAAAGTATGTTTGTAGTAAGTGTTTGCCAAACTTCTCAGGTGTCCTGATCTGTTCATAGTCTCTGTCCCCTACCCACTGCTCCCTTGTACATCAGTACATCACTCAGGCCACCACTGCCCCATCCCATGCCTGTGGCAGACATTGCTAGATGATCCTGGCACTCACCACACCGAGCCCAGGCACAGACTAAGAATCCTTCCCAGTGCAGACCACCCAGCAGCTCCTATGTATTCATCAGAGTTTGGTAAGGAAGGAGAAGCTTTTACATCCCTGACCTGCAGGAAGCATTTCACAGGTGAGTCTTCAGAGGATGCTGTGTATTCAAACAGGCCTAGCATGGGTTCTAGCACAGAGGCAAAGCAAAGCAGCAAAGACCAGGGCCTGACCCAGACATTCACAGTCTGGTTCAGCCCGGCTCACTCACTTCCACCTCTATGCTTCATCTGGGTGGTATTAGTCCATTCCTTGAACTTGGGAAGAACGTGCTTAAAGCTCGGCTCACGGACTGCTATATGGACTCAGCAATACCTTTAACCAACAGAGCTCTGTTCTTCTCTAACTTTCGTAGTCCCTTACATCACTGGGAACCCTATGAACATGAAGATTCAGATTTAGGGGCTAGGATGGGACCTGGGATGTTACATTTCTCACAAGCTCCCTGGGGATGCCTTGCTGCTGGTCCTGTGCCTACACTTTGAATAGCAAATCCTTAGAGCAGTGGTTCTGTTCTGAAAGCTTGGCTGCAGTCAGAGTCACCTGGAAGGGGCATTAAGACACAAATTGTTGGACACATCCCCAGAGTTTCCGATTCAGTAGTTCTGGGGTGGGGCCCAAGAATCTGCATTCTTAACAAGTTTCAGGTGTTGCTGCTGCTGGTGCAGGACCTATGGGTTCTGTTCTGAAACCTCAATCTTGGGGAGAGATACTCCAGCAGTGCCCACCCTATGTCCTCTCAGGAAGCTTGTAGACCAAAAAAAGAAAGAAGAAAATGAAAAAAAAAAAAAAAAAAAAAAAAAAAAAAAAAAAAAAAAAAGCAGGGTATTTGGTGGTGCTGGGCACATCTGAACTGAAACCTTCATTTGTCACGCTAGGAAAGCTATCTCTGGAAAGCCTCCCAACCATCCTGAACCTTAGTGTGATTGTCAATGAAATGGATCTAGTCGGACCTTTTGTCATAGAGTTTGTGAAAGAAAAATAAACCTTGGGACTCCAAAATCACTAAGCCAAAGGGAAATGTCAAGCTGGGAACTGTGTCAGGCAAACCTGCATCCTATTTTATTCCCAAATAAGACAGCTACAAATATTTTTTTTTTTTAAATAGAAAGCTGCTTACCTGCCTTGTGACTTGTCCACAAGGAAATCCCTTGTGGGCCTCAAGATCCTTACCCTAAAACAGTTCTGTTGGATTTCACCCTGGCAATGTAAATTGATAGTTTATCTTCACAGGTGCAGGACAAAGGACAGAGCTGTCATTTCTCTGCTCACCTTAGACAAATGCGTATGTGATTGTTTCCTATGCCCTATTGTTTTTATAAAAATGCAAATTCACTGAGCCAGACTAAGGCATAAGTAGCTATTCCTCTACTCCGCTCTCACATATAAATTGTGTGTTCAGTGAAAGGTTCAAAAGAATGCAACCATTTGCCCTTTATCTACCCAGGACCTGGAAGCCCTCCGCTTCAAGTTGTCTTGCCTTTCCAGACCAAACCAGTATACGTCTTACCCACATTGTTTGATGTCTCATGTATCTCTAAAATGTATAAAATCAAGCTGTTCCCCAATCATCTTAGTCACAGGTGCATTTTTTTTTTTTGAGACAAAGTCTCACCCTGTGAGCCAGGCTGGAGTGCAGTGGCATGATCTTGGCTCACTGCAACCCCTGCCTCCCAGGTTCAAGTGATTCTTCTGCCTCAGCATCCTGAGTAGCTGGGATGACAGGCGCTCACCACCATGCCCAGCTAATTTTTTGTATCTTTAGTAGAGACAGGGTTTCATAATGTTAGCCAGGCTGGTCTCAAACTCCTGACCTCGTATCTGCCCACCTGGGCCTCCCAAAGTGCTGGAATTACAGGCATAAGCCATCGCTCCCAGTCCACAGGTGCATTCTTAGCCTTGGCCAAATAAACTTTCTAAAGTGATTGAGACCTGTCTCGGATACTTTTGGCTCACAAGCTGTTGTCAGGATTAGGGAGCAAATATAGCTGAAGGGCTTAGCACGGTCCTTGGTTCTCTCCCCGTCCCTGGGCAGGCAGCCTGCTGTTCCCTAGAGTCTGGAAGGATGCAGGGTGAATCCTCGCCATGAGGCCACACCTCCAAGCAGACTTTGGACTGAGAGTTTCTCACCTTTTGACATTTACAGGTGACACAAGTGCTAGTGTGGCAACATCGGCCGATTTTTTTTCCCTGAAGAGTCTTCCCATTGCTTCCTCCCAGCACTGTGTCTGTGAAGTGGTGTCCAGACTTCCTCCCGTACATGTGCCAGGAATGCCGCTCTGCTTTTAGGGGCACTTGTTGAAGGAAAGCATTACCACAGGGAACAGGAATCCAAACCAGTGTTTTCTAATTTCAGTCCCCGGTTCCTGTCCACTCTCACCATCCTGCAAACCCCCTCATAATCAAATCCATAAGCTTTGTTGCCAATGATTGGCCTCTGCAGTAAGGTGATGGGGAAGAAAAGCAAGGACAGGCACTGTCTGGCACGAGGCGGCTGGGGTTTCAGTACTGCCTTCTCTGTGTATCTTCCCAAGGCAGCACCAAATAGAGACAGACAGAATGCCTGAGAGCATTGCAGCCTCGCTCAGATGTCTGGCCATTCCAGACAGGGAACACAACCCCAGAGACCCCTGGGACCAGAATCTGGTGTACCTCTAGTGAGAGGACAGTGCCAGGGGAGGGCCACACATTGTGGGGGATTTTGAGAAGACTTTCCAGATAGCTGAGTGTTAACCCTTTAAGAACCAAAGCTTGACACCCCCATCCCTCCAGTCATTCGCTCTTTTTGTTAGAAACCTTCCCAGATAGATAGAAAGAATATGCACTCCCGGCTTCCTTCCTTCAGCAGAGGGTACGGGATCTCATTTAGTTTTATCATAATGGCCCAGGGTCATCACTGGAACATGAATGAGTGTGTCTAATGGAACCACTTGAACAATCCTCTCAACGTTGGGTCCCTTGGCTCCACGTGTGCTTTTTACTTTGTGCTTAAGTCCATTTTTCTCTCGGACCTCAGATTTGACAACTTGGTTTTTTGAAACAAATATTTGGTGTATCCCTTGCTTTGTTTCTTGGCTAACTCATCTATTCTAACTTGGGAGCCAATTTTTTAACTGTCTTAGATTCCTCTGGATTTCACATGAGCTAAACTCCTGCCAGAGGGGAAGATGGATACAACTAGATTGTATAAAAATATTTGCTCCTATAGCCTATGATCCCTTTCTTCAAGTGCTTTTAAATTCTTATGCCAGCTCCTTAATACTTTTCACCTTTTGCATTTCTACTAGCTTGGTGTTAGACTGTCACTTGTGCAGTTTGCAGCTGCATAAGTACCTGCCCTAGCTGTTTCTTTCCTGCTACGGGCTTTTCTGCTGCAGGCTATAACATCAATTAGCCTAGCATGTTGGAATTGCACATATACTAAGAATTAGTAAGGTTTGAGCAAGACCTTGTGTTCATGCCTGTGGCGATGGCTTGGAGGTCTGATTCCCTGGACCTGGTCTCAGTCTCTAGAGCTGATGTGATACTGGGCCTTGCTTCTTAAGCATTAGTTAAATCATTGCCACAATACATTTTATCTGTATTCCTATAATTCCCATGTAATGAAGAACTATCACCTCATCACTAGAAAGGACACAGATCATCTATTCAAAACCAAGCATGTGACAGATGAAGAAAGAGGGGCTCAAGGTGAGGCTAAATGGCTTGCTAGAAATCTCACAGCTAGGTAGGACAGATCCAGGACTCTCTTATATGTTCTGTGTCTCGGCTGAATCTCTTTTCACATCAATAGTGGTTTACATATTCATTCATTCACTCATTACGTATTTGCAGCAGAAGCCCAGTGTGTATCAATACAATGGATTAAAAGGGATCTGCTCAGACTCTTCTTACCCATGGGGAGTCCCTGAAGCATTTCCAAAGAAATCTGGAGCTTTTAGGACCCAGTCTGAAAATGAATACCCTAGATAATAGGTACTATATAATCCTGCCCAGGTTTAGATGAACAAAAATTATATTCTCTGTGTTTGGGAAATGGTCAAACCGACCAAAGAGGTAAGGTGGTATGTCCAAAGCCTAAGAGAAGAGACAGCACAGAGCCTGGAATCTGGAACTTCCTCCCAGCCCTCTATGCTTTTCATACATTCTCCATTCCTTTCTTTCTCCACAGCGTCAACCACTTTTTAGGGAGGGATTCTATATCCCTAAGAGAAACAAGCCTTTGAAGGGGAGGCACTGGTCTGGAAATGATGAGGCTTCTGGATGAGCCACTGGAGAAAAGCAAGTGGGACGTCTTGCTTTGTTTTCACATCCTAGAAGGTATCCAGATGCTTGGTATTATTCAGCCCTTGGAGACTTGCTGTGTTCTAGAGAAAGACTTAAAGTAACTGCCATAGCGTGCCTAAAACTTCAGGCAGTTCTGTCAATGGACACTGAGAAAGTCATTAACCTCCAATAGCAAAGCCAAAAAATGTACAGAAGTCAAACAATCTGCGAGGTCAGGATCCTCAAAAACTGGATTATCACAATAGCCTCCCAGCTTGTCCTCTGCCCCTTCTCTCTGTCTTCCCCAAATAGCCTCTACACTGTCAGAAAAGTAAACTTTCTGGTGGTGCATGCCTGCAATCCCAGCTACTCAGCAGGCTGAGAGGCAGGAGAATCGCTTGAACCCAGGAGGCAGAGGTTGCAGTGAGCTGAGGTAGCACTACTGCACTCCAGCCTGGGCGACAGAGAGAGACTCTGTCTCAAAAAAAAATAAAAATAAACAATCAAACAAAAAACAGAAGTAAGCTTTCTCAATTACATACTCAGAAACTTCCACTGACTTGCTGCTTATAGGGACATAAACAACTCCACTCTTCATCAGATATTAGAAGATATGCATAGCTTAAACTCTGAACCTGTCCAAATTCATTTCTCAATGCCCCTGTTTGGGTGGCTGATTCCAAACTCAGCTGCAAACACACCTCATGTTGTGTTGGCTGGAACCTTTGAACACTCCATTTATCTACAGAAGAGTCCTTCCCTTTTGGAGCCGAAGACCCAAATCCTACTGATACTCCGAGTCCCAGTGCAAATGCCCATGCTACCGAGAAGCAATCGCTGCCTTCTCTAAATCCCTTCATATTTTATTTGCACCTCTCTCAAGGCATTTATCACACTCTATTGTGTATCACTATTATTTATAGATATGTCAAATCTCAACTTTGAGACCATTCCTTTAAAAACTAGGATTCTCCTTTGGTTTATTTTACATCCTTTGCAGGATTTAGTAGTACCCTGGTCCCAGTAGATTTATTGTGGCAGAGTAGGAGCTGCATGGAACTTTTAGTCTCAGAGGTTTGGGTTCAGATTCTGACTGTGCTACCCACTGGTTGCATAACCTGAACCAAGTTGTTTAACCATCCTGAGCCTCAGTTTCTTCATCTGAAGAGAGAGACTAATAATATCTCCCTTTCAGGAAACTTGGTGATAACATAGGTAAGATGCCTGGCATAGTTCTTTGTATAAATAAATAGATAATAAATAAATCGACATATTAATAGGTATTTTTGGGGAAAAAAAGTAAATAATTCAGCGAGAATGTGTGACACAAAGATCCAGCTATGTTGGAAGTGACACGCGGGAGTCCTCCTCTGCTGAAATTCAGAAAACCTGAAGAATAGTCTTCCTTCTGATCGAAACAAAACAACATCCCCAGATAGGAAATCTTGGTCTGCTTGGCTGCTACTCCTTCCTGCAGCTGACCCTTCACTTCTTCAAGCTTTGGGGTAGTGCATCTAGTTCCCCCAGTTCTCTCTCTCTAAACTCCACGGTGCAAACGTTTAAATATGGCCCCCAGATGGTGCAGAGAAGAGGACAGCACCGTCCTTCCCTCCCCATCCTGCCTGCCTCACCCAACAAGCCCAATGAGAAACAGGCAATTGCAGAGGGTACCGGGAGAGGCTTTTGATCTGCCGGCTGCACAGAAGCCAGCTGAGACCAGAAGAAGCAGTGTCAGATTTATGGCGGCCCTGAGAAGTACAGATATTAGGTTGGCTGTAGCTCACTGACCTCTTCAGGCTTTCCATTTTGGTTCAAGATTTATTACCTCCTTGGCTTTTTAAATTCCCAGGGATCTGTGGCTTTAACATTTCTGCTCAAGCCCCCAAATTCACAAGGACTTCCTGTTTGCCGGGACCACAGATAAAGAAGACACAAACCACAGAACACCAACACTATGTAATTTTTTTGTTCCTGACTCCTTAATTTCTCAGCCATCCTAGGTGTTCTGTCAAGATGCAGTCTGAAAGTCTAGACCGAGAGATATCTATGATAGAAAATGTACATCAGTATTTCAAGTCCTCTGAATTTATTCTAGCCATTTGACAGTTGCTTGGAGATACAATCTCAATTTTTGCAATGGCCCCTTCAGCGAGATATTTATGGCAGATACAACTGTAATTATTTACCTGTAACAAAGTCCAGGTCTGTCTGCTTCAGGTGATTCAGGCAACAGAGGACAGGGAGAACAGATTCATCTTCCTCTTGTCCAAAAGTCGACCTCTTACCCTCGGGGCCTCTCTTCACTCATTATAAAAATGCTGATGCGCTGGAACATGGCTGTTTCCTGCGCATCTTCTGATTGCCGGTATTGAAATACGTGGACCAGAAAATAAATATATGCAAGATACAGTGGTGAAGAGAGGGAAGTGGTGAGCTCCTTGAAGGCAGGCAGGGACGTGCTCAGTTTTCTCTGTTTTCTAGCTGAGTGACTTACATGGGGTAAATGCTCCATCAGTATTTAAAGATTTAAATTTTTTCCCCAAACATATGCAAATTAATATATAGCAATGAGTGCTGGACCCCTAATAGTCTCCTGCAGGGACTGTGCAGTTATTCCAAAGATGCAGCCCTGCAGATCTTAGGGCCGAGCCTGGTCTGCAGCATCTCCAGGAGTCATTTACCAGCACCGGGGACCATTATTCTCTGATCTTTCCAGCCACGTACCACTTTCGCCCGAAAATATTTCCCCAAGTAATTGCCCAGTTTAAGGGCAGACAGGGTTTTCAAACTGTTTTGGAAAATCATAATCCATCATGAAAAGGCGGAGATTTGGCTACGATCACCAAATCTGCAAGCCTGTGCTGTGGATCCATGGGACAATTCCAAAGCAGAGACTAGGACTTTTCTGAGCCATAACAACACTGTGGGAATAAATGTATTGTCTCTCTAAATGGCTTTGTTTTTTGGCAGAACTAGCATCTATTTGAAGGAACATACAAATTCCTGGGTGTTTGTTCAAAAAAAAAATAAGGCACATTAATTTATATTCTTAACTTGTGTATTTTTGTTTTGATTGTTGTTATTTATGTTCTCACAGGAGGTTCTGAGAATGAAAGGCATTTGTGTGACACTCAGCGCTCAGTGGTGTTGGAGATTTTTCTCTCTTGGCTCTTCTCCTGGCATTTCCATGGTTCAGCATCTTCTTGCCATCATGTTGAAATGATCAAGCTGCTGTGCAGTTTAAACTTGCAGATAAAGCACGCCAGCTTGTCTGTCTCAATACGGTGGCAAAAAAATATATATATATATGCTTTTTAAAAAATAAATGTTTTCTATTTTAAAACAACTCATGCACCCTGTAAAACATCTGAAAATATATCAAAGTAGAAAGCTGTTGAGGACCACCTAGAGTCAAAGGATTGATTTCCTTCTGGCACGGTTTTTCCTAAGCTTAGAGTTTACCTATTTGGAATCAGATAAATATGCCAGTTTTCATTTGACGTTGTAAGACATGCACCTTCAGAGATTATGGATAACTCTTTATGAACACTGCTGTGAATAGCTTCATTGTGTCTCATTAAGTGGATGCAGACCTGCATTTCCTTATTGTTGTTAGTTATTGATATTGTTGTTGCTCTGATTTTCTTTTTTAAAAATATATATATTTTATTGCATTTTAGGTTTTCTTCAGCACTCCTCATCCAGAAGCAACCCAGAGAATACAGGTAAAAGTGCTCAGTTCTGCATACAATGGATGACCAGTGGTTTGCTTATCTGAGGTCTGGGCCTAAGCATAGGACCCGTCTCTCCTGATGGCCGCTGCTCTGAGACCCTTGATCTAGTCCAAGAGAATCTGCCAGGCATCCTCACTGCTGGGTCAGAGGATGCCCCCAAAATCCTGGAGGCTAGAGCTTCTCCTGAGTCCCCCCTGGGGACTGTGCTCAGCTGGGCTGATCATGTCAGCCATGTACTGTCTGCTGCTCAGTCCTGTCTCAAGACAGGATTCAGTGATTTACTCCTTGCTCCTTAGCAGATTGATCCCAGCCCACTGACTCCTGCACCAGTGTCCCAGAAACCCAGGTAGAAAAAGCTTTCTTCTACTACATTGCGAGAGAAACCCAGGGCAGGTCTCAGTGGCCTGTGATGGGGCCTGGCCTGGACAAATGCCTGGAAGGCCCTGGCTCTTTCTGAAAACAAAACTGACCTGCAAGCCACAGCTGTCTAGAGCGGTTATATGATGTTCATTACTTGTAGCCTATTCCCCCGAAACTGTCCTAATGAATGTGCTTGTGCTGACTAATGTTATGGATGTTCAGAAACATGGGTATGCCTAAATAAAATATATTAATATTTATCATGATGGTGGAGAAGCTCTACAATACCAGGCACCATGCTACATGAGGCAGTGGAAGTTCAAAGACAGAAACCAGCTTTCCCAGGAGCCGCAGAGATGAGTTTAAATCCCCATCTGGTGATGTCAAAGCCAGGCTCTTCCCTTTTCACTATTCTATTGATTCCAGAAATCCCTGGAATTATCTATTCTTGTTTTAGGAATGAGGAAACTGAGCTCTTGAGATGAAAAGTGAATGCCCCATGGCTGCTCAGCTTGTTGGTGAAAGAATCAAGTCCCCAAACTCTGTTCAAAGGTGGCCATTGGGAGCAACTGCAAATAGAACACAGTTTCCAGGAAGTATGAGTCTGAGATTACAACGGAGCAAAGTGCCACCCGAGAGCCACCTTTGCTTCTTCCAGGCTCTCCGAGTGCTCTGCAGGGTGTTCTGAGCGCTCCTGAGCCCCCTCCCTCCTCAGCCTGCATGCATGCCAGGCAGTTTGTACAAGAACAACATGTTCCCATGAATTTTGGAAAGCGGAAAGCTGCCAATTCACCCCAAGCAGGCATTCCAAACTGACCTGTCACTCAGTGATCAATTTGCCCGTCACCAGAGCCTCTCTGAGATTATTCAGCCTGCAACAGGTGGATCTGGTTTCCAAGCTCTGATCTGCATTGACTCCTCAGGCCTCAGTGGAGGGTGGGCTCTGGGAGGGGAAAGCTACTATCTCAAAGCCCCAGCAAATGCTTCCCCCAGCTGGGGAGGGCACCAGACAGTCCGACACCCTAGCTGAACCGATTTGGCACACACGCCAGCAGCTGACGTTGCTCCCCATTTTCTACGGTGCGTCTTGAGAAGCTGTGGGCCTCAGCCTCCCTGGGTGGCAGGGTGGGCACTTGAAACTCATAGGTTTGCTATCCTTTTGAATCATTCAGGAAGAAAATAACAATAGGATGGCTGCATCTATATTCTGTTTTTTCCCAAAGTGCTATCACATCCGTCATCTTCCTTTGATGCTCTGCTTACACAAGCACTGCTAGTATATTTGAGGAGGGATTTGGCCAACGTGGCAGGAAAGATCCAGAGGAGAAACGAGTGCCTTTGGGTCATGCCCTCATTGGCCCAGCGGGCCCCAAGTCTGCCTTTCCAGGCGGCGGCTCTTAGCGTCTTCCTGCTCTAGCGGCATTCTTCTCCTCCTTCTCCTCCTCCTCTCTCCTCCTCCTCCTTCCTCCTCCTCCCCCTCCTCCTCCTTCCTCCTCCTCCCCCTCCTTCTCCCCCCTCCTCCTCCTCCCT
>NW_022437012.1:2869063-2956151 GCF_009761245.1 Sapajus apella | reverse complement strand
CCCCCCTCCTCCTCCCTCCTCCTCCTCCCTCCTCCTCTTCCTCCTCCTCCTTCTCCTTCTCCTTCTTCTTTTTTTGACTCGGAGTCTCGTTGTTATTGCCCAGGCTGAAGTGCAATGGTGCAATCTCAGTTCACTGCAAATTTAGCCTCCTGGGTTTCAGCAATTCTCCTGCCTCAGCCTCCTGAGTAGCTGAGATTATAGATGCCTGCCACCGTGCCCAGGTAATTTTGATATTTTTAGTAGAGATGGGGGTTTCACCATGTTGGCCAGGCTGGTAGCAAGCTTCTGAAGAAAGCACTCTCAGCTGGGCACAGTGGCTTATGCCTGTAATCCCAACATTTTGAGAGTTCCAAGTGGGCAGATCACAAGGTGGAGTTCGAGACTAGCCTGCCAACACGTGAAACCCCATCTGTACTAAAAATACAAAAATTAGCCAGGCGTGGTGGTACATGCCTGTAATTCCAGCTACTATAGAAGCTGAAGCAGGAGAATTGCTTAAACCCGGGGACAGAGGTTGCAGTGAGCTGAGATGGTGCCACATTACTCCAGCCTGGGCAACAGGGCAAGACTCCATTCCAGAAAAAAAAAAAAAGAAAGAAAGAAAGAAAAAAAGAAAGCTCCCTCATTTCAAGCCATCCTGATTAGCCACATCACGGTGTGAACACCCTGACCACAACCCTTCAGTGGCTGCCATCACCTGCAGAATTGAGCCCAAAATTCTTATCAAGCCAAACAAGGGCTTTGTGACCTGACTGACCCCCCCCCGCATAAAATTCCTTCAACACCCTAGGAAACTTCATGCCTCTGTACTGTTGCTTTCTTTGGTCATACATTTCCTTCCCCCATTTACCTAGAGAGCTTTTCATCTTGCAAAGCCCTACACAGGCACTAGCTCCTCTCTGCACATCCCTGAATCATGCTTTCTCCAGATCACTTTAGAACTTGGTTACACATGAATATAAATCCCACAGACATAGAGGTCTGTCTCCTAGTCATTAGGCTACAAAACTAATCTTTTGGTAATATTTGGAACCTGGACCATGACACAGTACCTGTCATATGACACGTACTGAATAACAACTGGCAGTGGCCTACAGAGCATTCCGTTGGCATAGGTCTTCTGAGGGGTTTGGCTGCCCAGAGACACACATCTCTACTTGGGGCTTGCAAGGCTTAACACAGCATTCTAGTAGAAGTGGCAGACCAGGACAGAGGCTGACTTCTGCGGCTTGGCCTGCTTCTCGGAGACACTCATTTTTGAGCTCTAAGATGACAAATATCAGCCTGTGTGGCCCTGTAAGGGAGGTGCAGGCTGGATGCCAGACCCCATGCCCCTACCAGTCCTGTCTGAGTCCACACTCACCACTGAACATTGCCCCAGGCATGTGGAAAAGTATGGCATGACGGTGGAGGACCAGCCTTTACAGCACTGATGTCCAGATTTCTGGCTTCATCCTCACTCTGGAATCGCTGTCCATATTCTAGAGGCTTTTAGCTCTGCCCCCTGACTCCTAGGTTCTATCCATGATTTCCATGACCCAACTGTAGACAGTGATGACCTTCTCTAAAGGTCCAGTCCAAGGATAGACCTTTCCCAGTAGCACAGCTCAGGCTAGCTCACCCTCTGTATTTCCTCAGCCCTGGGAAGCTCCTACTGGTGATGGTCCAGCCTAGCAAAGGTCTTAGATTCTATGTCCTAACTCTCTAATCAGGGGGACTCCACTGCTACTACTTATGACCTTGGGTACTGATACCCAGCTCTGGCTTCCTCAAAAATCTAGCCTTGGCTGTAGTCCATCGAGAGCTGGGGATTAGCAAAGCAAAACACCCCATTTGGGGTCTGAGTCTCAGATGTTTCCTGCTGTCCAGGGAAGATTTCCAGCCTGGGCGAAGGTCCACCGAGCCTGAGAAATTTGTCTGAATCCATCAAAGTCATACTGGGACATAAAACTCAAAACCCCTCTTCCCAGCAGGAAGGCTCCATTCTGCCAAGACACCAGCATGCCCTGCCGTCAGTAATAATTGCCAACAAGGAGAGAAGAACCGTGTAAGATCAAAAAGATTTTAAATTGTTCAGCCATCCAAAATTGTCTGTGGTGATGGTTGTCAGGAGTCAGAGGTAGGGAAGGAGGACCGCCCCTCTGAAATTCACCTGCTGCCCACATCGCTCACACATACTTCCTGAAGATCTAGATTTTTGCTACCTGTTACCCATACTGTGCTCTGCCTGGGCTGTTCCTGGCTCAGCCTAGTTAAAATTAACCCCTTTATACCTTGGCCAACCTGCAAGATGGAGCTTTTAAAGGGCAGAAGTTGGTACAAAAAACAAAAGCAGGAGAAGAGCGGTTTATGTTTACCATTGTGTTGTTTTTGAGCTCCTGGGAGAAACATTCCTCAGTGCTATAGGATTAATGGGAGTTACTTTAAATGGCTTATTTTAAAAGACTATTGTTAAACAATAAGGCATCTATGATTTGACAATACCTGGCACTGAGGGCCTGCATATTTCACAAGTGCTCTGGTCACTGCTGGAGAAAAGTGAGCCACCTGGCAGACATTGTTGACCCTGCCCTGTGGGCCACTCGGGGTTGGGTGCTGGGTGGAGGACACGGGATGAGGCAGGGATGGACAGAAGGTAGTGGAAGACAAAGGCCCATTAGAGAAACTTAGAGCTCGTTTGGGGAGAAAACCTGGAATGCTTGAAAAACTCAACTAATGCAAGGTGTAAACAGGCATCCGAGGCTCAACTGTCAGCTTCCCTAACAGGCCTGGTAAGGCCGAGGAGGAGGTGAGCTCCTGGAAGAGGTGGGCCGTGAAGGCACAGCAGGATCCTCTGGGTAAGGAGGACAAGGAGGCCCCTGCCCCAGCCATAGGATCAAGCAACAGAGGAGAGAGCCACTAGAGGGAGAGAGAGGGCACTTGGGGGACCCTGGCCTTGGGGGGACGCTTTTGAGCTGGCCCTGTTAAGGTGTCTGCCACAAGCACTGTTTTTCTATTGCTAGGCTTCCCTTCCCACCTGCCACCCAAGCTTTATTTATTTGTTGATATGCGCTGGTTGAATTAATTAGTGAATTTGCAACGAAGCAGAGTCTTGAAGAGTGAGTAGAAATTAGGTGGAAGTAGGAGAGATGATACCTCCTGCAGAAGAAACATGGGGCCCCGAAGCCCAGAGGCCAAGCGCATTGGGCTTGCAAAGGGGGCTTGTATGGTCAGTGGGTGTGGAAGGTGCCAGGTGGAAGCCAGGAGGGCCAGGTCTGGGGCGCTGGGCGGGGACCTCATTCTGGAGGGCCTTATAGGTTTTGAAATATATTTTAGCCAATTTCAGGAAATATAGAAATATTTCCCTCTTTTTTCTTTAGTTTCTAAGCTGTCTTTTCCTAGCAAGGAGGCAGGATTTGCATGTTAGGTTTAGCAGTTCGAGGTAGCAGGGGCCAGACAGAGGTCCCCTCTCTGGGTATGAGTGTCAATCAGCCCAAGGTTTTGGTATTGATGCCTGCATTGCCTTTGCATGAGTTTCTGGATGTTGAGCTGCTGTGTCAGGTGGGCAAAGTATCAAGTGTGGGACGGGCTTCTCTCTCTCTACCACTTTGTGACTGAGACTGTGGCTCAGTGGCTTGGGTTCATAGGCCCTGGCTTCCTCCTGGTGTTCTTTCTTCATGGGAGACAGGACAATGTGCCCGGCACAGAACACCTCTTTAAACAGAGGGCTCTAGGGTAGGCTCAACCCCAAAGTTCACCCTGCAATTCCCCAGACAAGGGGTTGATGCCTGTTTGCGCTCCAGCTCCAGCTTGTGGATTTGCTGTTGAGTTTGGCACTGATTTGCAATCTGCAACTTGATGGATGCTGAGACTGCTGGCAGCTGGGCGAGTGAGAAGTGACTCTGAGATAAGAGAACCCCTCCTGATATTTACAGCAGGGCTCTGAGAGTCCAGACAGTTTTCCGAGGCTTCAGCCAGATCTGGGGATGGGAGCCAGCAGTGGGTGGGTGGCCCAGGGCATTGGGATGAGTGAGGACATTTCAGGCAAAGGGTGGAAAGCACTTCAGGCTGGGAGTCCCTGGGTTCTCCTCCTGGCCCCTCAGCCTGAACAATCTGGGTGCCTCTGGGAAAACTATTTCCTTTCTCTGAGCTCTTTATGCCACAACGTAAGGACAACAATTTGGACCTTGGTCTCAACCATGCATGTAATGAGGATCAAATGAGATGACATCTGTAAAAAGACTATGCAAGAACTTTAAAGCTCCATAAAAATATTGCAAATTAAATTACAGGGAAGTGTCCCCCATCAGCTGACAATTGCCAGCATAGCATTGCAGGGTGTTTAGGAAGACTTGGGGAATTATGACCTCTTTGTTCTAATATATATTAAGATACACATAATACAAGACTTGTGATTTTTGTGGCCCTTCTTGTTTAGGTCTGGTTAAAGCATAAATGTAAATGCAAGCATCTGAAGTGCTGGTGTGGTCAGGGTTACGAAGCTGTTCATCAGTGCCTGAAGTTCAGGAAACCTGTCTGAGCACAGAACCAGGCCTTTCAACATCAGCATTTCATTATATATCAGTGTTACAATGTACACATTGCTGGGCCATTCCTCAGAGCCAGGCTGTCAGCCTCTGCCTGCTCCACAATGACTGGAACAAACAGGCTTAGAGAAGCACACAGCCTGTGAGAGTCCACTCGCTGCTGTGCTGGGTTCCCCATACAGAACTTCAGGCTCTGTGCTCTTCCCACTACCCCAATGGCAGGTTTCTTCCTCGTGTGCGTGTGCCACAGGGGTTTGTCCCTAAATGAATCTTGTAGGCTTTATCTTACGGGATCTTCACCATAACCCTTGGAGCTGGGAGTTGGGGGAAAGGTGCTATTATAATGACTTACAAATACAAACAAAAAGGGAGATTCTGGAAAAGGGAAGAAAGGAGGGAAGGAAAAAGAGGGAAAAGAGAAAAACCCTTTGAGGTTTTCTGTGTGGCAGGCACTTCCACACTTCCTACCTCATTTCATCCTGTCAACTCATGGGGCTGGAATTATGATCCCCTTCTTCAGAAGAAAAAGGGAGGCCCTGAGGATGTGGACAGCTTGCCACAAGCCACATGGGTAATAAGTGGCAAACCTAGACCTCTGAGGCAGATTGCAGACCGAATTAATCAGTTTTGGTTTTTTGCAGTTTTATTCATGTTGCTAGTTTCCCTTCTGGAAGAAAGGGGAGAATATTAAAATTAAGAGCAGAAGTGATGTTTTTAAGTTTCCTTGCTGGAAAAACAAACAAACAAAACCTTTTGAAATAAAGTCAAGGTGTGGCGGGGATTACTAAAGGTGGGAGATTGCTTTTATTTTAATTATTTTATTATATATATTTTGTGTAGAGACAGGGTCTCACTATGTTGCTGAGACTGGTTTCAAGTTCCTGAGCTCAAGCAATCCTCCCACCTCAGCCTCCCAAAGTGCTGGGATTACAGGTATGAGCCACTGCACCCAGCTTGAAGATGGAAGACAGTTTCTATATTGGAGATTGCTTAAGGGAAACATTTCCTCATTTTGGTAGAGCCTCAAATAGAAAGGATCAGGGTATGGCCATGCATGGGGGCTTCCATCTGTAATCCCAGCACTCCAGGAGGCCAAGGCAGGAGGATAACGAAGTCAAGAGATCGAGACCATCCTGGTCAACATGATGAAACCCCGTCTCTATTAAAAATACAAAAATTAGCTGGGCGTGGTGGCGTGTACCTGTAGTCTTAGCTATTTGGGAGGCTGAGGCACAAGAATCACTTGAACCTGGGAAGCAGAGGTTGCAGTGAGCCTAGATCACACCACTGCATTCCAGTCTGACAACAGAGCAAGACTCCGTCTCAAAAAAAAAAAAAAAAAAAGAAGGGATCAGGGTATAGTGAAAGGTGCCATCTGGGTGCAGAGAGCTTAAGGCGTGAAGACCAGAGAACCAGGGTGGGTTTGGCATCTGTGGACAGCTCACTGGAGGACCCTGGGCATATTATGTACATGCTAGACCTTGTTTTCCACATCCTTAAAATGGATTTACTAATATCCCCAGAAGCAGATAAGAAATGTGATAACTTGATTAAAAATATCTCTATCCTAAGCTTTATTTTTCTTCATAGCTCTCAACACCACCTGACATATCACATAGTTAGTTTTCAACATCTTTTCCTAAAAAGTAAGCAGGCTGAAAGCAGCAACTTTGCTCTACTGCAGCCCCAGCGCCTGGATCAATGGCATCATATAATAGATACTCTGTAAGCAATTTGTGGAATATGAGAAGAATAATGAATGAATGAACAGCTTGTCCTGTAAGCTTCATGGAAGAGGATCATGTCTCTTTTGTTCCCTTACGTATCCCCAGCACCTAGCATAGAGCCTGTACATAGTAAACACTCGACAAATCTTCATTGAACAAATTAATACAAGAATGTGTAAAAATATTTTTGTTAATAGGAACAAATACAGACACTAACACACAAGATATACAAACATAAGAGCAACAACCCCATCAAACAGCAATCCCCAAAGGAAATGGAGGGAGTAGCTACACACTCAGTAAACTTTGTTGCAGCTTCTTACTTTATTCAACCAATAGGTTATCCTGAAAACAACCAGCATGTGATCTCTTAATAACAGTCACTTTTGGGATGAATTTGGCTGATAGCTTCCAAATCGATGTGCATGCAGAGGCATAGAAAGAATCCAAAGCAAAGGAGAAATTACAAAGGTGAGCCCAATGCCCAAGGCCTGCCAGAGATAGAAACAAGGAAGAGCCCATTAAACCCTGAGAGTGGTCTCTGTGCTAATAATCTAAGCCACCATTAGTGACTTATGGCAGATAATTTTTTTAAATGCTAGAACACATATGATTTTTATCTTGCCATTATCCCTGTAATCATTGGTCCTGATTAAAGACTTCTGCCCTAAAAGATGGATGGGCTCGAACACTTAAATATATGGTAATCGTTCACCTCTTAAATGCTGTTTCTCCCATGACATTCTTCCATGCACTTCAATTTAACCACCAGCAATAATTGTTTTTCTTCAACTATTTAAAAAACGCTGGAGAGTTCAGTTGGAGGTGGACGGTAAAAAAAAAAAGTAATAATTCAAACCACCTCCATTCTTCCCAACTAAGGAAGTTAACTAAGCAGTTAAAAGACTTGTTAGAATTTTTTGTAATGAAGAGGAATATGTTTGAAAAAATGCCAAAACACGTTAGCGCTTGTTTCTCCATAAGCATGCAGGGCAAGATAGTCATCAAAAAGGAAATGTTAGGGTATCATTCACTTGACTCCTCTCACATCTAGTGAATGCCACACGGGCTGGAATTCCTAGGGCATTCCTGTGGCATCTGATTCCCCAAGTTTCCCTTTGCATCCTGACCCGGTTGTCACCTCACTTAGCTCACAGTCCTTCATGTCAAATCCCTTTGGGACAGTTGTCATCTCAAGCTTCGGTTTAAAACCATAGGAAATGGGGCTGTGCATATCTGGAGAGTAACAAGAATTCTTTGTGATGGATGGGAGTTGAAATTTTTTTATACTGTATCTAGTAGCAAATCTTGAACTACAACAGCAACAGTCACCTTATCCGTGAAGGTGAGGAGCTGTGGTCTACAGTGAATATCTTTGTGTAAATCTCAATGTTCCCTTGTCAAGTTTGCCTAAAGCAAGACTCCTCTTCCGAGACCCTCCCCCAGCCCACAGTCCAACTTCAGACTAGAATTTCAGGTTCATGGCTGCATTTCTTTAAATAGAACTCACCTGCTAATACTGTGTAGCCATTCACTCTTCCCAGACACCCTTTTCGATGTCATCTTCAGTGTCTTCACTCCTTCTCTCTGTCCCCTAGAACATCCTGACCCCCATCTCTGTTTGTCAGGACTGTACTCATTCACAGCCATCCTGGGTAAAGGAGATCATCTACCCCAAGTATTCTCCGCTAATCCATCTCAAGTCATCAGCCCCCTTTCTTTTCTCCTTTGTCTGTCGTTGCACTGAGCATGCGGGGCTTATAGGAGAAGCATTTAGACACATCTGTCCCACCCCCCAACTGTGAGCTACAAGAGACAAAGGAAGTGGTTTTGTTCCTGGCACCCCAGTGCCCAGCATAGGGTCTGGCACACGCGCAACGTTAGTGTTTGTGGATTAAAATGGAATTCCACTCTTGGAATTTAGAACCTTAGGAAGGAGGCATCCATTTTTTACTTCACCCCAAAACCTCATGATTTCTTTTCCAAGCTAAACTCTCCTAGTTCCTTCTGGCAATTCTGCCACATCATTTCCACTGGGGAGGGGATGCAGACATGCCTGAATTTGGATCTTTACTTCCTAGTGACTTATTAGCCACGTAGCTTTAACAAGATCTTAGCTGCTCTGTGCTGGAGTTTCCTTAGCTGTGAAGTGAGGATAATGTGGCAAAGGAATGCCTGGAAGATGGATGGAGATGAACAGATGTAAAGGACACAGCACACGGCAGGCACCATCCCTCCCCTGGCTCTGCTCACACCTGGAGGATTTCTGGTTGGCCAACGTCCTTCCAAAGGAGCCCAACACTCCCAATTGGCCTGGGAACTGGCAAAACAGCTATGCTTTCACTTCTCTTTAATGGTTGCATTTCATTGTTAGCAAGTCCTTTAAGCTCAGAGAACTTGGACTTCCAATCTAATGATGTCCTTAAAGGGCTGACAAATAAAGGTCACCAGTGCTCAACTCCCCTTTCTTTCTTTCTTTCTTTCTTTCTTTCTCTTTCTTTCTTTCTTCTTTCTTTCTTTCTTTCTTTCTTTCTTTCTTTCTTTCTTTCTTTCTTTCTTTCTTTCTTTCTTTCTTTCTTTCTTCTTTCTTTCTTTCTTTTCTTCTTTCTCTCTCTCTCTTTCTTTCTTTCTTCTTTTTGTAGAAAAGTTATTTATTTAGGTAGAGAAAGAGAAAAGGGAGAAGAAGAGAGAAAGCCTCCATGAAGAGTGTGTGGAAGGGGTCCCAAGTATGGAATCCAGGAGAGGAAAAGCAGCTTCCACGAGAGTAGACCCCAGAGGGGAAATCCTCAACTCCCATTTTATATAAATACTGGAGGATCGTTTTTGAGTTAAGGTACTGACAGTTCCAGTGAAACACAAATAAAAGAATAACATGTATCTTGCAGGTATCCCAAGCTCACCACGTTTCTATCAGTCTGGAGAGCGGCAGACCTGGGCTCAAATCCAGGACCCAGAAGTGATGAGCTGTATGGCTCCAATCAAGCCATTTAGTATCTCTGAGCCATGATATGCCAGGAGGCCCTGCCTCATCTGATTTTTATAAGGAGCAATGCATGCAAAGCACTTAGTACTGCACCTGACAGGTAGTAGGCACTTCACAGGTGGGCGATACCAAACAAGGCTGTTGTGAGAGCAAAATGAGTTAAGATCTATATTAAAAAGTGCTTGGAAGTTATGACAAGTTCATTCATTGTCTCTTTCTGTGTTTGGGGTCTCAGTGATGCCATTACCCTCAGAGTGCCCAAGCCAGACAGCTGGACCATTCTCAACTTGTTTCTCTCCCGCTTTGCCTTATCTTTCCTATCTCCCACCCCAAACCACTTCAGGTCCTGTTGACTTTGCCTCCCTACTGTGTAGCCTTGCTTACCCCTCATAGTCTTTGGACCTTATCATGTGCTCCCCAAGCTCCTCCTTCCTCTTCTTCATAGCTATTTTCACAATTTGTGGTTTTCTATTTATTTCTGACACTATATGTTTCTTTCTTAGTGTTAGACCAGATGTTTTTCAGAGTCAGGGACTCTTTTTTGCTCACCGTTGTTCATCCCTGGTGCCTAGCACAGTGCCTGTTACATGGTAGGTACTAAATAACGATTCTTAGGTGGATAGATAGGTGTGTGAATGAATGAGTGAATGAATGAATGAATGAGTGAATGAGCATTGGACTTAGACCTTAATGCCTGTCCACCCTGTAACCAGAGTAACCTTTTTAAAAACAAATCTGATCGTGTCACTCTCTTGTTAACATATTTCTGTGATTTCCCATGGTGATTAGGATGAATTCCAAATTGCTTAGCCAATCTCACCATGCACTGCCTGCTGAGGACCAGCTTCCTTTGGCCTCTCTGCTGGGCTTCTACAGTGTGATTGTTACACCAAGCCACTGAAACCACCCCAAACTACCCTGCTGCCTTTGCACATGGAGTTCCCGCACCTGAGTCTCCCTGCATTTCCCCTTCTACGCCAGCCCCACTTCACCTGACCAACTCCTAATGGTACTTCAGGATTCTCTCCAAGATCCCTACTGCAGGGAGCCTTCCCTGTCCACACAGGTGGGTTTGGAGAGCTTCCTCTGAGCCCGCACAGGATCTCTTGGTTGCCCTAGCAGAGCACTTTGTCTGCTCCTTGCCCATATCCCCCATTAGTACATGAGCTTATCGAGGACAGGGACCATATATTCATATTAGTCTTTAAGGTCTTCCACTGAGCTTGTCTCAGAAGAGGCAGTTGGTACTTTTTTTAGGCATGGGTGAGGGAGTGAGTGATGAATAAATGAATGAAACCATAACTCCCCCCTAACACTGTAGACAGGAATTTGTTCTGTATGAGAGCATCTCATATAGAGTAGCAATTCAGAATAGACTGCAAATCAGTGTGGCAGAGAGCAGAGAAACAGGCCCTCAGGACTGTGCTCTGCAATTATAGAGCACCCAGGCCTAGCGGATGCAGTGGTGGAGGGCACTGGCTGTTAAAACAGTCTGTGATGGGTGATGAGAGGCAGGACCTCTGGTGTCTGAAACTTATCTTCTCCCAGGAGAGACAGGCAGAAGCAATGGACAAATGGGCAAAACAGATCCATGTAAAATAATTATCAACTACTGTAAAAGTTTTGAAGGAACAAACAGGGAATTTGATTAGTATGGTCATAAAAAGCCCATCTGAATAGTGTTATTTAAGAAGAAAAGATGAGAAGGAGCCCTATGTGAAAAGCTGGAAGAGGAGCAACACAGGCAGCAGACAGCTTGTGCAAAGGTCCTGCTGCTGACTTGTGTGAGGATCCATAAAGTAAACATGCCAGTGTTGTTAGGACCCAGTGTGATCGTATCAGACACACAAACACACACACACACACACGAGTTCAAATATGGCCTCTGGACTTCTCATCGCAGTTTTCTTAACTGCAGATGGCAAACATTAAACCTAGATAAAATAATCTTCCCCTGGGAACTGCCTTGTCCATTCAGGCTGCTGTTAACAAACTACTGTAGAATGGGTGGCTTCTAAACCACAGAAATTTATTTCTCACAGTATTGGAAACTGGGAAGTCCAAGGTCAAGACTGGATGGCCAGTGAGAGTTCACTTTCTGGTTTACATAGAGCTGTCTTCTCATTGCATCCTCACATGGCAGAAGAGATGAAGGATCTCTCTGGGATCTCTTTTATTGTTACTTTTTAAATTGAAGTTTTATTTTTATTTTTTTGAGATTGAGTCTTGCATTGTTGCCCAGGCTGTAGTGCAGTGGTGTGATTTCGGCTCACTGCAACCTCCGCCTCCCAGGTTCAAGCGATTCTCCTGCCTCAGCCTCCCGAGTAGCTGGGATTACAGGCACACACCACCACACTTGGCTCATTTTTTGTATTTTCAGTATAGACAGGATTTCACTATATTGGCCAGGGTGCTCTTGAACTCCTGAGCCCAAGCAATTCATCCACCTTGGCCTCCCAAAGTTCTGGGATTACAGGTGTGAGCTACCACACCCAGCAGGGGGTCTCTTTTGTAAAGGTACTATTCACTCGTGAGGACTCTGTCTCCACAACCTACTCACCTTCCAAAGGCTCTGCCTCCTAATACTCTTCCATTGGGGATTAGATTCTGAAATATGGATCTGGAGGAGAGGGAACAAAAATATTCCATCTGTAATAGGAACTGAGATCTAGATCTATAGTAGGTCTTTGGTTGAGGTTTGTGGGTAGATAGTGGAGGCAGTGCTCAGGGAGTGAGCCATGGTCAATGCAAATAATCCATCCCGACAGCTTTAATGATTTGCTAAAGCTGCCTTTCGTACCCCCTATTCCACACGCAAATGCATTTTGTATATGATAGGTAGATGAGTGTATGAGCAAACACAAACACACATACACATAATCTACATATGCATAGTCAGGGAGATAGGACATATTGGATGAAACACAACACGTATTTCAACACTAAGGGTTTGCGTTACACTTTGGGTTTATTTATTTATTTTTTGAGAAGACTCATTCAATAATAACCTCGGGAGTGGAAACTTTTGTTTTACAGGCATCTTTAAGACAAATTCATGCAGAGGAGTACCAATAGGCTTTGGCTTAGGGAAATGCCCTCCTGGCTTTTGGAAAGAAGAGTCCTGGTTATTTTGATTAGGAGGCTCAGATTACATTGCTTCCACCCTGATCCCTGGGAGCTGAAAGCCAGCTGCTGTCTTGCCACTAGATAGCATATCCTCATCAATGAGTGCTCTAATGACATAAAAGGGCGGAAAGTGACTGCCTCTCTTATCTTTTGATTATCTTGCTCGTAAAAAGAGGCTGAGAGACATGCTTTACTAAATAATTAGAAAAACGTGCGATATTCCCCTGACCACTTCATAAAATGTTTGCATCTGTTAGCTAGTGTCTAGCATTCCAAAATTCCCAGATACCCTTAATTATAGGATCCAGAGAATTCCATATGGGAACACCCCACTCCACTGTTTTCTCAACTTTCATCTACATCGTAAAGAATGTGCTTATCCTCATCCAAACCACCAACAGGATAATCTTCTGCATTTTGCTGATTGGTCTGCAAATGTAATCTTCACTGGCAAAAACCTTGAAGGGCTGCCTTGAGTTGTGAGCATTCAATCAGTCTTAGGAATTTCTTTTGGCAAAAATACTTAGCCCTGGTCAGAACTCGTGGGGCTGCGGTTGGCTCCGTGTCTGTGAGGCTGGGTATGCCCAGCGGTGTGGTTAAATATCATCAGCGCTGAAGTCTGCCACGGGGTCTATTGGAGGTAATTATGCTGATGTGATTTTGAAGAAAGGTTAAAGGAAATGGTGCTATTTAGCCTGCAGAACACAAGACTGAAGAGCAATTAGATTCCTGTCTCCCAAGTTCAACAGCATCTGTAACGTTTAGCACAGCACAGAACTTACCACAAGATTCTGTAATTGTCTTTTTTGCCATTGCCCGGGGTGGGGAGGAGAGGAGGGGCTTATGCAAAGTACAGCAACATTCTCTTACCTCCATACCCTTAACAGGGCTGTGAGAGAATGCTCAGAGGATGTGTGCCAACTTCAGAATTGTGAATGGAGAGGAAAAATGATACTCTATTTTCATTAGAAACTAAACAAGAGGGCACATGCTTAAGCCAAAAAGTGGTTCCTGGTGTACATCACTTAAGCACAAAGTGACTTCGGCTCTACATTTTCTATCTTCATTTGGTGAACTGATGACCAAGTGAAGGTAGCACATGTAAGTGGGATTACTGAAAAAGTTGGAAAAAAAAGTGTATCCTTGAAAATATTTTGGAATTCTTATTCATGCTGAATCCCTAAGTTTATTTACCTTCATCTAGATAGGAGGCTGGGTATGTCAAGTTCTCTCAAAGCTTTAGCCTCCAATTAGTATAACTGTAAGTAAATTTCATAATTGTATGAATCTACACTTGTAAAAGTTTTGCCTGCAGCTCCATTAAAAACTGAATATAGGGCAGTCTCTCAGTCTGTCAGTGGGGAGCTCCGGACACTTTCGCCAGCAGGTAGCAGGCATTGGGCATCTGAGCCCACACTCTCCCACACAGAGCCAATGGCAGGTGTGGCTGGTCCATCATGACACTCCCAATGAGCTCAGGCAGGGCCTCAAGATCCTTCTGGAGCACTTCCAAATAATCAGTGTGGCAACATAGGAAGAAATTTATTGGCTATCTTGTTGGTGCAAAGTAATTGCAGTTTTTGTCATTACTTTCAATACTTCACATCTAACCTGATTCTCTATGCTTTGGGAAGAAGAATTTGTTTAGCCCCAGGGATTTGCAGATGGTTCAAGGGAGTAGGTAAATTT
This sequence comes from Sapajus apella, assembly GCF_009761245.1. Lineage (NCBI taxonomy): Eukaryota > Metazoa > Chordata > Mammalia > Primates > Cebidae > Sapajus > Sapajus apella. Next base: position 2,942,100 of record NW_022437012.1, on the reverse strand, counting down.
ATAGAAGGAGGAAAGGGCTCACAGTAATTAACTTTACTAAAATGTTGAAGGAAAGGAGAGAGATTTTTGAGTCGTTATGCTTTTGGAATCAGTGAGTGAACGATTTGTCTTGGGTGTCTACTACAGCAGGCACTGCACAAACCATGGGGCAGGAGGGTCCTGACAAGCAGAGAGAGGCCTGGCCTCAAGCTGCTTCCATTCTGTAGTGTGAGGCAGATAATACGCCTATAAAAAAGCAAGTGCATGTTATAGTTTCAGATTATTAGAAGTAACATAAATAAAATAAAGGCAGGTTAGATGATAGAAAGTGGGGACAGAAATAGAATTATTGTTTTAGCCAGAGCATTAAGAAGCCCCACTGAGAAGGAGGTAACAAATGAATTAAAATCTGAATGGTAGGTGGCTGGGGGTAAGGAGTGGAGACAGTGGAGACAGCCATGCAAGGACAGAAGACAAGACAACAGCTGATGTGGAGCCACTGTTAAGTGGAAGGTGACATCAGAGAGAAGGGCAAGGGGGAGCTCAAACAGGGCCCAAGGACCCACATGGGCATCTAGCTCGGGGGCTGTGGTAGTGTTCGCAGCACAGGAGTCATGTGCTATAATTTGCACTTCAGAAAAATCACTCTGGTTGCTGCATGGAAGATTGCCTTAGGGACAGTGGAGGGATCCGACAGAGGAAAGAAAAAGAAGCTGTGGCTGTAGGCAGAGCAGGAAAAGACGGCAGCTTTTATGGGCTGAATTGTGTGCCCTTAAAATTCACATGTTGAGGTCCTTACCCCTAGTCCCTTAGGATGTGACTATATTTAGAAATAGTGCCTTTAAACAGGTAATTATGTTAAAATGAGGTTCCTAGGGCATGCCCTAATCCAATGTGACTGGTGTCCTCATAAGAAGAGGAAATCTAGACACAGATATGCACAGGGAGAAGACCATGTGAAGACACAGGGAGAAGGCGGCCATCTATGAGCCAAGAAGAGGGGTCTCAGGAGAAACCAACCCTGCCAACATTTTGATCTTTGACTTCCAATTCCTCCAGAGCTGTGAGGAAATAAACTTCGGTTATTTAAACCGCTCAATCTGTGGCGCTTTGTTACAGCAGCCTGAGCAGACTCATACAGTGGTGTAGGCTAGGGCCTGTGTCCTAAAGCCAGTGAGATGTAGGGCCAGGCACGGTGGCTCACGCCTGTAATTCCAGCACTTTGGGAGGCCGAGGCGGGTGGATCACCTGAGGTCAGCAGCTTGAGACCAGCCTGCCCAACGTGGTGAAATCCCAACTCTATTAAAAATACCAAAATTAGCTGGGCATGGTGGCAGGCGCCTGTAATCCCAGCTAGTCAGGAGGCTGAGGCAGGAGAATCACTTGAACCTGAGAGGCAGAGGTTATAGTGAGCCGGAAAAAAAAAAAAAAAAGCCAGTGAGACGTGAGTTGCCAAATCCAGGGTATGTTTTGGAGGAGAGTCAGCAGTTCTTGTAAATGGATTGGATGTGGGATGAGGGAAAGAGGGCAATGAAGGCTACTCCTAGGTTTGAGGCCTGAGCATTTGGTGGATGGCATTGCCATTACAGTGACGGCAGAGATATTTCAAGTTCTGTTTCATCCAGGTTAGGTTGAGATGCTTCTTAGTTTTTGCAGACCTCAAAGAAATCCCATGTTTACCACATGTATACACTCCTAAGGGTTACAAATTTCCTCTCCTCTATCATGAAGCATCTGTTCTGCGGCTGAAATGTTGAAGAAGCATCAAAAACAGAAAGCTCCCAGTTTTGTGCACAGTCCATTTGCTACTGTTAGGATGGTTGTTAGCAAGTTATTCCTTTGGTTTAGTAGAAATTAGCTTCTTTGTAAATTCCATTCATTCGACTTTATCTGACCACTGGACAAAACAGAGCAAATCTACTCTGTCATTTAACGGCTTCTGGCAGTGACAGGCCTGAAAATTAGGAAAAACTCTCCTACTGAAAATAGTAAGGCTGAGTAAAATGTTTTTAAAAGGTACTGATATAATAAAGAAGTTCCAGCTGAAGATCCAGGAGAATAATCAAAATCCAGAGAGGCGATTTTGGTAGGGTTTGCTTTTCCCTAGGAGCAGACGTCCATTTGGGGTGAGAAGTAGGGAGGCTGATCAGTACTTCAGCCTCACGGGGCTAAGGAGACAAGGGTGAAACCCCAGAGCCGGCCAATGAGTAGAGATAAGGAGCTAGTAAACTTTCTACATTTTATGCTGGCACCTTAAAGGACTATGCCTTAGAAATGAAGATATTTTGGAAATAAACCAGCCATAAGGTGGACAGCTTCAAGTCATCTAAATTAGCAGTCCCCAACTTTTTCTGCACCAGGGACCAGTTTCATGGAAGCCTATTTTTCCACAGACCAGGGCAGGAAAGTGGTTTTCAGATGATTCAAGCACATTACATGTACTGTGCACTTTATTTCTATTATCATTACAGTGCAATAGATAATGAAATAATTATACAACTCATCATAATGTAGAATCAGTGGGAGCCCTGAGCTTGTTTTCCTGCAACTAGATGGTCCCATTTGGCAGTGATAGGAGACAGTGGGAGCTATCAGGCATTAGATTCTCAGAAGGAGAAGGCAACCTAGATCCCTTGCATGTGCAGTTCACAATAGGATCCAAACTCCTATGAGAATCTAATGTCACTGCTGATCTGACAGGAGATGGAGCTCATGTGGCAATGTGAGCAACGGGGAGGGGCTGTAAATACAGACGAAGTTTCGCTCACTTGCCCGCCACTCGCCTCCTGCTGAGCGGACCCCTGATCTAACTAGCCCTTACAATCTCAAACAATAAAACTGAACTAAGGTGGTCACTAATTGTTAGTGCTTTTGGTGTCTGATAGAACTAACAAAATCCTTTCTGGAGGAAGACAACATCCTCTTTGCTCTCAACATTTTTTCACCAAGAATTTTTTAGCAGAATGTAGAGCACACAATGGAAAGAAAACCAGCATACAAAGATATCAGGCTAAATGATTGATAACCAGTAGAAATGATGGATGACAGACGTGTCCAGATATTGAGTTATCAGGTAAAGACTTTTAAATAATTATGATTTTTATGTTCAAAAAGATAAAATACAGAATTGAGGATTTTATTAGAGAAATAATATTTTTAAAAACATGAAATTAAATAGAAGTTCTATAACTGCAAAACCATGTAATAAAACCCCAAATGGACAGCTCTAATAGCATGATAGTTCATTGAAATCCCAGAAGAAGAGAAGAATGAAAAGAGGAACAAGCAACATTCAAAGACACAAATGGCTGAGAATTCTTCACCATTGATGAAAAACGTCAATTCATGAATTGAATTATAATTGAATTGAAATTAAATTGTAACTTACAGACTGACACTATCCTCCCCATAAATGTCTCTTCTCCGTGCACAATAATTCTTAGTGTCTTCCCTATATGGCACTGTGCCCTGATTCTTCATCTCTGAAAATTAGTACATCTGTATTCCTCCTCAAATGTGGTATCTATGGTAAACTTTACTTCATCAGGTGCAATTTGACCATCATAAAGCAAAAGATGGCCAACTCACTCCTCGCAGGAATTATAAACATCTGTTAAGACAGTATGAACAATGAGAACACATGAGCACTACACACTGGGGTCAGCTGGGGGGAAATAGGGGAGGGACGGTGGGGGGTGGGGAGCTGGGGAGAGATAGCAAGGGGAGAAATGCCAGATGTAGGTGATGGGGAGGAAGGCAGCAAATCACACTGCCACGTGTGTACCTATGCAACAATTTTGCATGTTCTTCACATGTACCCCAAAACCTAAAATGCAATAAAATAAATAAGTGGGAAAAAAATAAAAATAAATAAAAGTAGAGAAAAAATTTAAAATCAAAAAAAAAAAAAAAAAGAAAACACAGTATAAGGTTGCAACTATTTTGTTTTCACAGCTCCATCTCTTGTTTCCTCATTACCTTTTATCCTCACACTACCTACCATTTAACATTTTGTCTCCTATCTGCAAGGACAATGCAAAATATTCTACATAATGCTTTGCTGATATCAGAGCACTCCTACTGTGCTGGAGATGTACCATTTGTGTACCATCGTTTTTTGGATGTTAGTTGGCATTTTGAAAATCATATGGTGCCCTCTGGTACTTAGCACATGCTCACTAGGAGCATAGCACACCAAACTAATCCATTTCCTTTCTATCCAAAAAATGATCACTTTTTGTGATTCTGTAGATGCTCCTCTTCTGTCACATTGACTTCATCTTCAAAGGCCAGTCCCTTGGATTTGCTCAAAGATGCATCACTTTAAAACCTGAGCCTGCTTTAGACAGCAGACTCCCTCCCCTGGATAGGCTGATCCATGGCTCATTTATGCCAGGGGAAATTTACGCATCTCTTCTCACCAGCTCACTTCGGTCCTTGCTAATTCCCTAATCATACTGAATTATTTGGAGTTCACTGTGTCATCCCTGGTCACCTACAGATTCCCTCACTTCATTACTCCTTGGCAAAACTGTCTTATGAGGCCTCCCATGGCAGATTTATATTCTGAGCAACAGACAGGAATGTGTTTCTCTGCTTTTCCTTTGGCTATACCACATAAACATGTCCAGGGGCGTTCCTGGGTAGGAGCCGTGGATCAGACCTTGTTCACAGAGGAGCTCTCGTAGAAGAACCTTCTGAAAGAAAAGTTTGAGGCCACTGGCCTCAGTGAGTCTTCCATGGAAATGGGAATGCCCACCCAGGGAGGGCCTCATTCTAGAGAGGTATGTTTAGACTTCAATGTGCCTTTGACTACCAAAATATCTCATTGTCTTGCATAAACATCTATTAGTTAAATACATCTATTGGAGTCACTGATACCTAAAATAAGCTATTTCAACTTTTAGATTTCAAACAATACCTGTAGATATGTGCCCACACCCTTTAGTTAGATTTACCACATGGAGAACGGTCATCATTAATGAGCAGTTTAAAAAAAAAATTCATCTATGTTGAAAGTGTTCTAGCACATCCTTATAAAATTATTAAGTCTACCAAGGTTGTATGTGGCTACTCTTTTGTTGTTGCTGTTCCACAGAAAACTCCCTCTTCTTAATTATAAGGAGTGTTGTTGATGTTGATGTTCTTGCTGCTGTTGTTTCACTGCTCTGAAGCTTGGAATAAGACAAGGTCTTCACCTTGAGGAGTCATGGTCTATTAGGAAATATGGCTATATAAATATGTTATAACATTCCATGACGCACATGCCATAGAATTCTAAAGCATTATGGAACCACAGAAAAAGCAGTAACTAAAGTTACAAGCAATGACTGAAATACCAGAGAGACTACCTGGATAGAAGACACTAGTAACAAATCTTAAACTGTAAGTGGAGTTAGCCCAAATAAGGAGAGGGAGAAGCCAGCCCCAGAAGAAGGAATCATCACAAGGAAATGCAAGGAGTCAAGGAGGAGAATATTTTTCAAGAAATTTTGAGGCATTCCACTTGTTAAGGACAACATTCAGTTAATAGGAGTTTTTGCAAAATAGATGAATGGGACCAGATTCCTTTCCTAGGTCAGTAGTTCTAGCATTTGTGTGTGTGAAGGCTGCACTGTAGTTAACGTGGAGACTGGCGGATGGAAGAACATTTTGGAAGTGGTTGCAGGAGAGTGAAAATAAGGACCTAAACTAAGGCCAAACCATGAGAATGAAGAAGCGGGCTGGATTCAAGCCAAGTTTAGAGACAGACTAGGAAGGACTTGGGGCTAATCAGAAGCAGAGTAAAGGGGAAAAGGTTCCTATGGTGGCTTAAACAATGAGTATATAGGACTGGAGGGGCACATTTATTGGCCACTCATTTTGTCCCAGGCACTATAATTGGACTCAAGAATGCAGGAGAAAGAGACAAGTTGGGGTTAACATAATGTGTAAAATTACAGTTATGCTAACTTGAGAATGCCTGATACAGGTAGTCCTTCTTTGCACAGTAGCACAGGGCTATGCAGATGACTAGAAAGCTGAAATCATGCAAAACAATCTTAGTAATCAATGGGGAAAAATTACATTTGTTTCAAGAACTTTAAACATTTTATCAAAACATTAAAAACTCTTTACTGTCGGCTACAACTGTATAGAAAAATGAAAGCAAGTTGTATAATACTTAAAACACTGTAAGTTGTACATTTGAAGCATTAAAGTGCTTTCATTTCATTGTAAAAATAAAATCTTACTGAGAGTGCTTGCCTTCTTCTGGTGATATGACTTGATACAGAGGATCATCTTTTCTGAGCCTTGGTGAATTTTCATATTTCTTTAAGTTTGGATTAGTTTCCAACACTTTATCCTTGTGTTGTGAAATAACTCAGAGCGTTCCTTAAATGTGAAGCTCTTTGCTTATGTCAATTCCTCTGGGACATCTTTATTTTTTTTTAACAGCTACTTTCTTCACGTATGACAGTAAGTCTTCACTAAGTTCCTCTGGTTGTACTTTTAAAGTATCTTGCAAAGTCTTAGTGTCCACATCCCACTGGTCAGCTATTTTTTTTCTTTAATCCCATTTACATTTAAGTAAAATTTCATTTCCATATTGTCATATTTTGGTTTTTTGCTGCACTTTTGTCTTTGCTGGCCAATTTCCTCTTTTGAGTATCTATTTTTATCAAATACCAGGTAAGTTTATCATTGGAAAACAAGGTGGCAACACAACTACTTGCATTGCTGTCTGTGCAGTGACCAATCACCTTAGACTTTGAAAGAAATGGTATGCATTTCTAATCATGGTCATATCTGCTTTTTATGTAATAATTTGTGGAATGAAGAAGTAACAATAATGTTTGTATTTGATGCAATCAGTCACAGCTAATATGTTTAAGGAACTAAAATTTGAATCATGTTATTGAGTCATGTTATCATGTTATAGGGATTGGTATTATTTAACTAAATTGTGGTCACCACAACCCGTGTATGTTGGAGCCATGCAAAGAGGATTGCCAGGAGTTACCCAGGTAACACAGGAGTGGTTAGGCCTTTGGAAGCAAAATAAAAGTTTTAAGAAGTATGACTTCATCATCAGGGTCAACTACCGATGAAGGTCAAAGAAATGAGTCTGGAAATATTTTATTGTTTTGGCCATTGGTCATTGGTCATATAGACAATGTTAGTGGTCAAGTTGTGAAGCAACAATCTAATGGAAATAAGTTACATAGAAAGTCACCGAGAGATCTAATAATATGTTATAATCAAAATTATCAACTATTTTAAAGAAATTTTTCAATAAATAAAACATAGAGTTAAGATATTAGTATTAAAGGAAGATATTTAATTTTGGAATTAAGAACTTTTATTTTCTCAATATGCAGTTATGGTTCTAAGAGATTTAGTCAACAACTTCCTGAAACACATACATACTTTATCTCTAATAGTCCTCATTTATATAAATTCCTATGAGTTTAGTAATTTTAGTCAACAAAAAGCAATGAGACCTGGCCTGGCATTTTTTCTCACCCTTACCATGGATCCCCTTTATTAGAACTCTTAGGTTCTTATTTTGACAACAGTAAGGTCAGCATTGATCAAGAAGGGGGTCATTGTTTTAATTAATTTGATGCTTAAACAGAACAATCACATTCTGCCTGTATTGAGATAATTCTAGGTGAGTCATTAAGGCAATTTTCTAGAATCTAGTAACCTCTAATACAGAAATCAACTTAAATGAATGCAAGGTATCAATGATGACGAAAAAGACACTATCAAACCAGAAATAATAAGAGATGAAAAATTTATTCACCCTGGATCACTATTAATTCTCATTCTCATCACCTCAAATGAGTGAAGAGTTTAAAAGGAATACTCAAAAGCTTTAAAATTTACATATCAACTCTACCACTTAGTAACTGCAAAATTCTAGATAAATGATTGAATATCCCTCATCCATAAAGTTGTAGACCAGTATCTGCCTTGTAGAGTTAGATGAGAATTACGTGACATTACATAAGAAAAAGTCTTGATTATTGTATTATCATGGAAGTTAATCAAAAAATGTCACTTCCCTTCCCATCAATAAGAATGACAAAATAGAGATTTGAGCCCAGCTCTCAATGCATGCATTAGGATGACATTCCTACATGAGAACATGGCTGGAGGATCAATGGTTTTAAGCCATTAAAGATGAAACACTTTGCACATGCCCAGATTGTTTCCATAAAATACCATCACCATAGATTTCACAGCAAAACTGGTACAATCATCTTATTTTTGCTTGTTCTTCCTCTCCTTTAGAGAGTATTCCATCAAGTTCACTTCTGCACAACAGGATTTGAGGGATTTCCTCATTCAGTGGCTCTCCAATGACATAAGGGCAGCACCATGCATGGGCACATCATGCCCCTACTCAGTTCAGAGATGCTCCAGAGTTGCAACCTTACTCTGTCTTCACCAAAACTATGCAATGCATTTGTTCCCCACCAGCCATTCCATCAAAGATATGCTCATGCAAGCAGGGACTTTGCAGTGCTCTCTGCTGTACCACAAGGTATGTGGGTGGAATCTATGATGGAATGAGAAACTCTGTAAAGAACACAGAACTCTTGTAAAGTCTTCTTCATTTGAGAAATCAGAAAAACAAAGCAGAGAGGGTTCATGAATTGCCTAAAGCCTAGACCCGAGTCACTGGCTCCTATTCTAGTGCTTTTCAAAGCCTTAGATTCTCTTTCACTTGAAGGCCTTGGGCAGGGCACAATGTGTCATCATCTTCCTGCAAGACCACCAGCTGGAACAAACAAAGCTGGCTCTGCGGGTGCTGCCTTTAGGCTGGAGACCACATCAGCACTGCTTTGGATGCTTGTGCCACCCCTAGTGATCGCCTTTACTAAGAATGTGCTGGAAGCTAGGAGTGGTTTCTCCTGCCATGGAGAGGAAAGCCAAAGGTTCAGGGTGAACCATGAGGAGACTAAATTTCCAAAGCCATAAAGACTGCCTTCTCCTCCACACCCGCTCCCCACTACTGTGAAGTATTGCAACTGGCCCTGTCAGTTTGGTATTTGAAAGAAATGGGTCAGGCAATGGGGCTGTATCTATCATAGCAATTTGAAATGTCACTTTGTTCTCCTATCGTGTTTGAATTTCTTCCATGTTACAATAGATCTTCTCCCCATGCCCAAACTAAATTGAATCCCTCATTTTGTATTGCTGGAAAAACTTGGAATGAGGTTTCTGATGCACTAACATTTGGACCACTCCCAAAAGCCTTCTCTCTGCTCCCCCCAACTCCCCAGCAATCTCTGCCTCTCTTGCCCATCACCAGAAAAGCCTTCGGAGTTGTTACCAGTTTGGAAAACATCTGCTTTTACTATTTGGCATAGTGTGGGGTTGGGGTGACAGGGGATTTGATTGGCCTCCCAGGACTTATTATATTTGATACATTGCGTGTCAGACTGGGGACCCCTCCCCTCCATTATTCCCATACTCAGTGCAACCCTGTGGTTGGTTTGTTGTCAGCTTTCTTTTTCCAGGGCCCAATTCTAGGGCTAACTGTCCTTTTTCTGCCAGAGCCTCCTGGTCTCACACTCTTTGCCTCTTAATAAATATGAGAAGCTGCCAGCTTCTTTGTTCTTGGTCCTCTTCTGGGCTTGAGTGGAAGAAGTTGTCCATAAAAGAAACTCCAGATTTACAGACCATCTCCCCACACTCAATCAGGGCCAACATTCCTCAGCACCGTGGCCACATGTGTGCTTGGCTGGCCAGATGTCCATCCAGACAGCAGGGATGGTGGCTCTGGGATGCTGCAAAACCAGCCACTCGGTGGCCTGAAATGTCCTCCTGCTTCCTCGCCATCCATCTGTGTCTAAGATGTCCAAATGTTCCTACCCAGCCCAATGCTCATCTCGTCCAGGAGGCCATGCTCCCTCACTGTTTTCTCCATCAAATCTAATCACCATGCGCATCACTCATCTGGCTCCTGCTTAACTGCCTCCCACATCTCCAGCTAATCTTTTCCATGGTACATGGAAAGGGCCAGCCAGGGCTTTGGAGTTAGTCACACCTCGGTCCAAATCCCGGCTGTACCTTGTATCAATTTGTTAGGACCACCATAACAAAGTGCCACAGACTGGGAGGCTTAAACAAGAGATATTTATTTTCTCACAGTTCTGGAGGCTAGATGTCCAAGATCAAGGCGTTGGCAGGGGTGACTTCATCCTGGCCTCCTGGCCTCTCCCTCTCTTTGCCTTGTAGCTGGCCCCTTTCTCCACATGCCTTCATATGGTCATCCCTCTGTATGCCTGTGTCCAGCCTTCTCTTCTTGTAAGGACACCAGTCATACTGGATTAGGACCTATCTTACAACCCCATTTTAACATAATGGTCTCTATAAAGGCCCTGTACATTCTAAGGTACTAGGGATTATGACTCCAACATATGAATTTTGGAGGGGGGTACAAATTCAATCCCTGATATACCTTTAGTTGGGATAGGGGTTTGTAACCTGAGGTTAATGTTACCTCATCTATAAAATGGAGTTAAAAATCATTCCTAGGATTATAAATATTAAACAAAATCCTGTAGGTCAAGAATCTGACACTGAATAAAGTTCTAGAAGCCTAGTTTGTTTTCCACTGTCCCAATTCCACCTTGACTCCCCACCCCACAGCAGGGCCTGTGCCTCCTCATGTCAACCAACCAATAGATATTTGTTTCCTGATTTCAGTGCAGACAGACTGAGTAGCCTACTGACATCTGGGTGCCTCTCTCTGCTCCTACTGAAACATAAAAGAGGAGGTAACACAGTGCAAGAAAGGCAGAGAGCAGAGTGACTATGGGAGCCAATGCTAGATGGAGTCAGCGATTGAGCAAGTCGCTAAAGCTCCCTCTGCCTCCATTTCTCCTCCATGGAAGAAAATTAAGAGTAATGCATAGCAGTAGAATTGTTGTGTGGATTACATGAGAAAACCGTCATGACAGATGTAGGTGATGGGGAGGAAGGCAGCAAATCACACTGCCATGTGTGTACCTATGCGACAATCTTGCATGTTCTTCACATGTACCCCAAAACCTAAAATGCAATAAAATAAATGGGGAAAAAAAAAACAAACAAACCATCATGTGGCCAGCAGAGTCCTCCATGAATATAGCTGTTACTATTGTTACTGTGAGGATGTGTTTAGCATTGTCCGTGAAGATAGGACAAATGTATTATCTTACATATTTATGACTTTTTTTGTAGTGAGAACACTTAAATCTACTCTCAACGATTTTCAAAATACAATGCATTGTTATTCACGTTAGTCACCATGTTGTATAACAGACCTCTTGAAGTCATTCCTCATATCCAGCTGAAGTTGTTTCTTTAAATCTATCCCAACTTCACACTGGGGTCTCCAAATGTTAGGCATGCTCATACTGATACTGCTGATGTAGTAGCACCATTAATTTGTTTCGTTTAATGAGAAAAAATGTTTTTTGAAGTAATTGAACCAAACAAGGGACTTGGATAATGCTTATGTCCTACAGTCAGGTTGCTGAAGGCCAGCCTACCTTGAGTGACACTGGCAACTGTCTACCTATCATCATATAAAGTCTCTTCTATGCTGTTTCTCTCACGGCCAAGCACAGCCAAATAGCCCTACCCTCAGCCTCTCCTTTGCATTGAAGTCACTAATCCCTTTGTGAAGTTTCAGTAACTGGCCTGGAACAAAGGGGAGTCTGTCAGCTATTAACCTAGCTCCAGCTGAGAGCAGTACCTGAGCAATGGCATTCAGGATGGGTAAATTTCAGAGAGGGGAAAGTTGGAGTGCACCTACAAGTTAGGGAGTCTCCAAATCCACTCTCACTTTTGACACCAACTTCAAGTTCTGAGGTGCCCAAGACTTTGATTATTCACTAGAAGGACTCAGAGAATTCACCAAAAACTGTACACTTATAGTTTAGTATGCTGAAAGAATACAAATTAAAGTCAGTCAAGGGAAGAACACATGGGGCAGAGTCCAGTAGAGCTCCATGCACAGAGCTTTTCTCTCCCAGTAGAGCCATGAATAGCCAGGCTACTCCTGAGAAGTGTGTAACAATACACACCAAGTGCTGCCAACCAGGAAAGTGCACCTGTGTCTTGGCGTCCAGAGCTTCTTTTGCGATTTGTTCATGAAGATGTGGTTGACTATGTGACTGTCAGGTAGTGGCCTTTAGTCTCTAGCCTTTCTGAAGGTCAAGTTGATACTACATGGCCCCAAATCCCCACTTTGGCCAAGACCCTCTTGTGGAAAAATAATCATATCTGTTTCAGTGTCTGCATTTGTTATAGCATGTATATCATAGACATAGCAGTAGGATCAGTATGAACACGCCTAACATTTGGATATCCCAGTGTGAAGTAGCAATAGATTAAATAAAAAACAACTTTAGCTAGATAGGAGGAATAACTTCAAAAGGTCTGTTACACAATGTGGTGACTATTGTTAATGACAATACATTGTATTTTGAAAATCACTGAGATTTTTTTTAATTTAATTTATTTTTTTTAAACAGAGTTTTTACTATTGTTGCCCAGGCTGGAGTGCAAGGGCACAATTTCAGCTTACTGCAATGTCTGTCTCCCGGATTCAAGTGATTCTCTCACCTCAGCCTCCTAAGTGGCTGGGATTACAGGCAAGCACCAGCACATCTGGCTAATTTTTTGTATTTAGTAGAGATGGAGTTTTACCATGTTGGTCAGGCTGGTCTTGAACTGACCTCAAGTGATTCACCTGCCTCAGCCTCCCAAATTGCTGGGATTAATTACAGGTGTGAGCCACCTCACCTGGCCAATAGTAGATTTTAAATGTTCTTACTACAAAAAAGTCATACTCTGTGACATAACACATATGTTAATTAATGCAATTGAGCCATTCCACAAGGTATACATATTTCAAAACATCGTGTTGTTCACAACAAATATATACAATTTTTATTTTCAATTGAAATTAAATTTTAAAAAAGAAATAATGTATCTATCTAGAAAGTCATTACGTATCTTTTCTTTTTTTTTTTTTTTTTTTTTTTTTGAGACAGAGTCTTGTTTTGTCGCCAGGCGCTAGGCTGGAATGCAGTGGTGTGATCTCAGCTCACTGCAACCTCTGCCTCCCAGGTTCAAGCAATTCTCCTGCCTCAGCCTCCCAAGTAGCTGGGACCATAGGCACGCACCACCACGCCCAGCTAATTTTTGTATGTTTTTAGTAAAGACAGGGTTTCACCATAGTCCCAACCTCTTGACCTCATGATCCACCTGCCTCGGCCTCCCAAAGTGCTGGGATTACAGGCATGACGTACCTTTTCATATTTTTGTCCTGATACGATAACTTGTTCTACTACTATCCATATCTTATGATACACTTGTGCAGAACAATTGTTTTGTTTTGGTTTTAGAGACAGGATCTCTGTTGCCCAGGCTGGAGATCACAGCTCACTGTAGCCTCCGTCTCCCCAGCTCAAGCTCAAGTGATCCTTCCTCCTCAGCCTCCTAAGTAGCTGGGACTACAGGTGCACACCACCACTCCTGGCTAATTTTCTTTTAGGTTTTGTAGAGACAGGATCTCACTATATTGCCCAGCCTGGTCTCTTCAAACTCCTGGATTCAGGTGCTTCTCCCACGTTAGCCTCCCAAAATGCTGGGATTATAGGTGTGAGCCACCGTACCTGGCCAGAACTCTTAGTATAGCAATTAGATGATGATTCACTAAATCTAGTGTTTCCTCAGGCCAATAATTTTCCATCAGTATAATATCCCGAGGAGGGTTTCACTTAATTCCCTAATATATTTGATCATCAACAGCAGAACCATCATTAGACTTATTCACATAAGGGGACTGAATCCTATGATGCCAGTGTTACACCATATCGCAGTATGGTTGCAGATGTAACATGAAAAGTAAGTCAAAAGATACAGGCACATTAGTAGAATCTGACTCAGTCATTTTCAGTTTGGTCCAGGTCATGATCCTATTATATGACCGAAATGTCACCCAGAGCAATGCCACCCACTTAGGTTTGCAGGTTTCCATTCAGCCTTGTCATGTTCCCAAAAGCAGGAGTGGTCTTTGCAACACACGACTTCATCCTCTCAGGCATTTGTATGAAGCTAAAAGACAATATCATCTCTATCAAGTCACCATTGTAATATTGGAATTCCCTTGTTGCACAACCTACCTATTCATTTATTTACCCTCAGCTACTATTCTTCCTTCTATCCATTTATCATTGATTTTTTTTTAAATAGAGATGGGGTCTCTCTAGATTGCCCAGGCTATGTCAACCTCCTGGGTTCAAGGGATCCTGTCACTTCAGCCTCTCAAAGTGCTGGGATTACAGGTATGAGACACAGCACCTGGTCTATCATTGGTTTTTATACAAACTTCTCTATCTTTGGAAAGGCTGTTGGTTTGGGCACTGTGCTGATACACACTGCTGATAGCAATACTGGTCGAGCTGGTGCCTGTCTCAATTCACTTCCATTTAATAGGGTGAATTTACACACATACAGAACTAGTGGGCTATTTTGACCACTGGGCAGTAATATATCTGCATTTATCATCAAGACCAATTTTGCCAGATGGGCTGAAAGCACAGTCTTCCCCAACAGGCACTTGGAAGTTTTAACATAAAAACTCAACAGTATAGTTACAGTTTCTTGCTTAGGGTTTATCCCTGCTCTGGCATCCAGTGACAGCTCTGGTTCTGTGATCACTGAATCAGGTAGGAAAAAGAGTTAAAGTCGTGCAGGGAAAAGAAGTTGCAGTGATGAGGAGAAGAATTGTATGGTCATATCAGCATTGTTCTCCAACCCCTCTTCCTGGATGGGACCCCAAGAAATGGTCTCTGCCAATGAGAGAGCTGACACACAGTAGATACAGAGTAACCAAACCTTTCTCTTTCCCCTGTTGCTGAGATCTTAGCTGATGATAGGAAAGACGGTCATTTGCCAGGTGTGTGTTTGTGCTGATCAGATGCTGGCCTTGCTGTTTGTCTTTCTATAGTTATCCATGAGGCAGGCAAAGGCCTTCGCCCCCATAGGAAGGGGAGTGTCCAAGGGTGGGAAGCAGAGAGTTGTCATTCACCAGGGCAAGAAGCAATTCCTGAGAGAGAAAACGGGGCCTAAGTGGGTAAGAGATTCAGCCTCCTGTGATGTGGATTTTGAGTGATCTAAAGAAAGACCTCCCAGGAGGAGAGGCTTAAGGATAGTACAGCAGACAAAATAGTAGCCTCCCAAAGAAGTTCATGTTCTAATGCCTGAAACCTATGAATTTGTGACCTTTTATGGCAAAAGGAACTTTGAAGATGTGATTCAGTTAAGGATCTTGAGGTGAGAAATCATCCTGAGGAGCCCATTTAATCAAAAGAGCCCTTTTAAGGGAAGGAAGGAGACAAGAAAGTCAGAGTCTGAAAAGGAGATGTAACAAAGGAACCAGAGCTCAGGGACAGAGGTTTGAAGATGCTGCACTGCTGTCTGTTGCGGGGGGTGGCGCGGAGGAAGGGGACACAAGCCAAGGAGTGCTGGCAGCCTTCAGTAGCCAGCAAAGGCAGGGAAATGGGTTCTCCCTTAGAGCCTCCAGAAGGAATGCAGCCCTGCTGATACCTTGATTTTAGGACCTCTAACTCCCAAACTATAAGACAATAATCTTGTATTGTTTTCAACCACCATGTTTGTCAGTAATGTACCATAGCAGGAACAGGAAACTCATACCAACAACATCAGCTGGGAAAGGCAGGAAGTGAGGTTCCCCTGCATGACTGTTTTCTTCTTTCTGTGGTCCCACAAGGTCTGTAAATAAAGAAAGCAAGACCAATTTTTGGACTGCTTAAGCTGGAATCCATAGCCCATAGATAAGCTTTGAGGACTCCTCATACTCCATGCAATTGTAAAATTTTACATGGCCAGTTTTAGTGAAAGATGGTCCGGGAATCCATGACTTCTGAAAGGTAAAGAACTACTCACCTTAAAGAGAAAATCCTATTTCTAGGTCCTTGAGGAATCGCCACCATGGAATATTATGCAGCCATCAAAAACGATGAGTTTGGGTCCTTTGTAGGGACATGGATGAACCTGGAAACCATCATCCTCAGCAAACTGACAGAAGAGCAGAAGATCAAACACCGCATGTTCTCACTCAAAGGCGGGTGTTGAACAATGAGAACACATGGACACAGGGAGGGGAGCACTACACACTGGGGTCAGTTGGGGGGAAATAGGGGAGGGACGGAGGGGGGTGGGGAGCTGGGGAGAGATAGCAAGGGGAGAAATGCCAGATGTAGGTGATGGGGAGGAAGGCAGCAAATCACACTGCCACGTGTATACCTATGCAACAATTTTGCATGTTCTTCACATGTACCCCAAAACCTAAAATGCAATAAAATAAATAAATGGGGAAAAAAAAGAAAAAAAATTTTAGTGTAGCCTAAGTGTACAGTGTTAATAAAGTCTTACAGCAGTTTAAAAAAAAAAAGGAAAAAAAAAAGAAAGAGAAAATCCAAGCCAAAAAAGAGCCCCACAGTCAATACAGAGAAGTGATGTCGGGAGTCAGATGAAAGAGAATATCAAACTTCTACACTCCAGGAGCAAGGCAAAGGGAAGATCCAGTGGCTAGGTAAGCCTCAGGCTGGTGACTAGGCTAAGCATGATGGCAGAGGGGGCCTGCTCCTCTTTGGGGGTTGAGGATATGATCCTGCTTTAACAGAGATGCATAAACAAAAATAAATAGAAATTCAGCTTCAGTCATCCTGAAAATGGAGAATTTGCTTAATGCACCCAACTATGCAGAATAACAGACACCCCAGCATTTGTAGGAAATATAGAGAAGTGGTTTATGGCCTTCGGTTTGACTTTCACTCTCGTCCTAGCCCAAGGCAAGTCTCTGGGCTGGATCCAGGGAGGCAGAACATTTGTGCTGGGAAGTCATCCCAAGGAAGCCCTGCCAGTCATGGTTTCCCTAATCTCATTAAGACTGCTATGCCTTCAGGGATGGGGGCCAGCTCAGAGTCAGTGTAGGGCCAGTGACTGCTATCGAAAACAGAGGCTCCCAAAAAGTTCCTGGCCATGAAAAGAAGGTCTTTTGCTTTGCTCATTAACTGCTAAATTATCAGTTTATGACCTAAGAGTAAACAAACCAAAACCACATGTTCCTTTGTAATTCAAATGAATAGATTATTCCAGATTACAGAAAATCATGCCTGAAGATACAGAGATCTAAAATCCCATGTGAAAAACTTCTAGTGATACCTGGTGGATCCCAGGATTCAGTGGAAAGGCCACTTCACTAGGTGTCTCTGTCTAGCACATATCCAGGCAATCTTGAAAAAGATTAAATAGGCCACAGAGAGGAGTGAGCACTGCATATCTAGCACAGCGATCTCAGGACCTTCAGGAGTACGTGTGTGGAGCGGTAGGGGAGAACGGCGAGGGCCCCTGGCATTATTCAACCTAAGCCACTTGAGCAGCTGTTAACGCTGACCCTGACTCCATGGTTGTGTTAAACACATTCACAAAACGTCACTTAGCATGATTCTAAAATAAAGACAAGTGAAGTGCGTGTGAGTGAAGGGGGTAGGGGAGAAATGAAGTGAAACATGTGAGAGGCCAGTGTGTGTTTCAGCTGCTCGAGTGAAAATGTGTTTTCTTCATTAAAAAGTAGTTTTTCCATAACGTTCTTTCTAATGACAAGCTAACAAAAGCGTTAGCTTGGAAATCTTGTTTAACGGACTCACCTAATGGACTGGTGCCCACTCTGAAGTGCAAAGGGAAGAAGGGTCCTCATAGGTCCATCAGGGGAAGGTGTTAATAGCCCAGCCCTGGCTTTCCCAACCCAGGGCATTTACACTGGCTATTCTTTTTTTTTTTTTTTTTTTTTTTTTACTTTAGGTTCTGGGGTACATGTGCAGGTCATGGAGGGTTGTTGCACAGGTGCATACATAACCAGCTGGTTTGCTGCCTCTATTCCCCCTTTGACTACATCCAGCATTTCTCCCCATGTTATCTCTCCCCACCCTCGCTGTCCCTCCCCTATCCCGCCCAACTCCCCCCAGTGAGTGATGCTTCTCTCCTTGCATCCATGTGTTCTCATTGTTCAACACCCGCCTATGAGTGAGAACATGCTATTCTTGCTACCTTGACTACTCTTCTGCAGCTATCCTCATAACCCATTCTCTTATTTCATTCAGGTCTCGGCTCATAGGTTCACTTATCAGAAAGACTCTCCCTGACCACGCCCTCTAACACACACACAAGGGCAGTGAACAGGGCCTTACAGACAGGAGGCACTCAATGCATGTCTGCTGAAAGTTGTTGACTGATCAGCTAATAATGTCTTACTGCAGCACCTTTCCAGGATACATGACAGTTGGAAACTCTAGCATCTTGACATCACCATGTGATAATATCTGCAAGGCATCAGAGATGGGAAGACACTGGCCTATATTCAAGGAGCTCACTATCTGGTTGGTGAGCCAAGCATTGCACACAGGAAACCAAGTTAACATAGCCTTACCTAATACACAAGCAAGATTCTGTAGGGGTGTTAGAAGACAATGCAATTATGGGATGGTTGGTACAGATGGAAAGTTCTGAAAGTTCAGAGAGAGAGAGAACAATGTGGAGATAGGCAGGCTGGTTGATTCCCTGTTTTAAAATTATCTGGAGGAAAAGGATAAAAGTCCCTTACTCAGGCTCTAGCATGTCTAACTCACAGCCAATCAGCAGTGAAAGACCCAAGAAGCTCCTATTTCAGGCAGCTAGGGGCTTCTCTGGACCTCCACACACCAGTTAGACTTCAACTCTAACCTAAAGGTACCTCTTCCTCATTCTAATACTAAAATTCACAGCCAGGGCTGGAGATTTACAATACTAATGCTATATACAATGTATGAAGCAGCACATTGAGCCACTGCACAAGCACTAGAAATCTTTCCTCTACATATGCCCTGATGCAATCTTTTCCTATGAAGAGATCCTATAAAACTAACCCCCACACACCGTACCCTTGGGAAGCAGCTCACTCCTTTTTCCTCTCTCAATGCTAGCTCCCTTGTGCACAAGCTGGGAAAGACTTAAACTTACCTTTGCTGCTATGTTTGGTGCTATCTCTTGATTTCTATCCTGGGAGATTTCCAGAACTCCAGGCACCAGTAAAATGTGAACAGGAAGAATCCTTCCCATGTGAGCTAAACTCTGACAGAAACAAACACACACACACACACACACACACACACACACACACACACACACACACACACAGTTACCTGCATGGATACCTAGCCAAGGGTAAGGTATAGGCCAGGGAGGCACCTGCTCAGGGCACCCATTTATAAAGAACTCTAAACAATCGCTGGAATAAGTTGGAATTATGGTGCCAGGTAATTTGTAATTCTTTAAACATGTCAAAAATTTGTTTCTCCTCCTTTTCTGTGACTAAAAAATCCCTGCTTTTTCATTTGAACATGTAACAGAAAAATAATTATTTAGTCTCTCTCCACTTTCTATGACACTTAGAAATTTTTTTTTCTCATTCGATCAGTTAAGAAGTTTTTATTAAGTGTCTTTTCTCCACTCCAGGACATTTTTCTAGATTTTGGAGTTATGCCTTGAACAAGAGAGCTAAACCTTCACCTAGGCTACGGTCTCACTGTTAGTGGTTCACAGGGAGCAGGGTCCACTAAAGGCTTTAGTGGGTACTTTTGTGAGCATACTTCCCAAGGATCTACCCTTGGCCTTGGGGGACTCAAGATTTTTGCATTTGGCTGTATGCATGTTACATTTTAGTTAAATGTTTATATAAAAAATAGATTATAAGGAAAAAAGTTAATGCTTTTTAATTGTCCCCAAAAAGGGTTAGGGTGCAGATATCCCAGGGTTAGCTCAAGGTAACAGTGTATTTAAAAAGACATTTGCTAGAGATTAGCATTAGGGAAAGCTGAGAAGGGTATACATGAGCTCTCTGTACTACATTTGCAACTTTGTTATACATCTAAACTTTTTTTTTTTTAAAAGACATTTGCTAAACAACTTACATGGGAAAAAGGAATTGCAGATGAATTGGCTTGCCCACTTAGAAGACATCCTCATTAAGTACTTTATTAGCACTTATTCATTCAATTATTTAACATTTAAACAATTAATGTTCTGCTTTTAAACATTCCATCTAAATAGATCCACACCATTGGAATGTGGCAAGAAACAGTTAGAACTATTTGTGTTTATGTTTTCCCCAAAATATTCATTCTTTTGTGTATGTTTCAGGAGGTACATAACATCTTAGTAGAGTAGTTCAAATATATAATTTATATACACATTAGAAGAATACGCTCCCATAATATCTTTCTGGTAGAATTACTTAGTCAAAATAATTTGGAGACCACTGAAAATGTATATTAATTGCATAGCATCCTAAATGTTTGTTTCTTATCTATCTTTCCACTTGTACTTCAGGGAAGGAATCCCAGTTTTTCATAGGACTATGCACACAGTAAGTCCTTGGTTGCATTTATGGAATGTCTGGACTCTGTATCCTCCTCGCTACCTTTGTGTTTTGAGAGCAAAGGAAGTGCAGTCAACCTTGGAATCAAGTACAGAAACTAACTCATCCAAGTATTTAGAAAGCCCGTCTCTTCTTTTATAATCGCTTTTTGTTGCCTTTTATTTTTCCTTTTTAAAATTTTAATTGCCATGGTTTGTATGTGTTTTCTGCTTTAAGCTGCCGCAAATCCTTTTTTGGAGGAGACAGAGCATAAATCATAAATAGTTATAGGAACATTCTATGAAAAAGTGCTAGCTAAACAACTGAAAAGGATAAAGGCAATTGCAAGAGGATTGCTCAACCTATTTAGCAGAAGTGGTCCTTTTAAGCACTTTATAAGCAAGCATTTGCATTTTAAACAATTAACGTTCTAATTACTAACATTCTACTCACATAAAGCCAATTCCTTTTGGCAATGATTGGTTAGCCTAATACATAACCATTTCTGTTTGAACCGAATGGAATGGCAGGTCTTTGCAAAAACACTGACAGTGTACACTACAGTATGTGACAGTATGTGCCTTTGCTTCTCCTGCAGGACCCAAAACACTGCCCTGCTCACGGTTGATGCTTTACAAATAAGCAAAAGATAGACTATGAGAAGGAAAGGGATCTTTATAGATAATTTATGCAGAATGCCACATTTTGTAAGTCAGGAAACTTAGACACAAAGAGAGGATGAATCCCACCTAAAATTATCCAATAAATAAATGACAATGTTTGGTCTAAAACCTGGATTTTCAGCTCCTTGTCTAGTGCTCTTGTAACATCAAACTCTCCTTCAGTTGTTAAATCGGATTTAATTTAATTTAACCCTTTTGGTAGTTCTCACTTTCCATTGAGGTAATTAACCCAAATAACTTTAGAGGGATTTAGAGGTATTATGATGATTTCATCTTTACTCATTATTCTGGGGCAAGACTTCCTGTCCATGAGAAGAAAGTGCCCATTCTCTATTTTTGCCCAGTTTCTGACAGCTCCCTGACATTTGGAATGGGGAGAAGTTACAAAAATCTAACCAGCATCATGGGGAACTTTGTGGCCAAATATTACAAAGGACCAAACTGAGCATCATCCTGGGAGCCAACTTCTTCATCCAATTGTTTGTGAAGAAATCAAATCTGTTTTTCTGAGACCGATCATGCTATTGCTGCTCCTCACCACCCACCACCAAGACAAACTCAATGATGAGAAAGCCTAGGTGACAACTGGTAATAATGCAACAATGGGCCTTCGCCTCATCAAAGGTGGCTCCAGGAAAAATAATTACAAGCAGGGATGCTCTCCAAAACCCACAGATGGCTCCACCAGCTCTTTCCCCAGAGTTAAAGACAGACCTGACAAACACTATCAGCTTCAAGGATATCAAAAGTGGAGAGAACAAGAGAAAAGGGGGGAAGATGAAGACATCGCTAGCTGGACCAAAAGAGAGGCAGTGAGCGGCAGGAGGGGGGACTCTTGAGGGAAACAACATCACAGCTGACATCATACAGGCAAGGCAAGCTGAGAAACAGCTGAGCTGGCAAAACAAGCTCCCAGCAGGCTCTAGAGACAGTTCTGCAGCACAAAATAATCCTGCAATAATCGTTCTGCAGCACAGGCAATTCCAGCAAAACAGAGACAGGATCCCAGTCAAATAAAATATTTCTTAAGACAAAGCAAAGCCGTATGCAGACATTTACTCTCATTCTTTGGCCTGGATGGGTCCTACCCTCATCCAAATGATCTCGGAATGATTAACAGTAGTTGGCCAAGATAGGGAGACCTGAGTTCTGAGCCTACCACCTATTCATCTAAATGCCAGACACTGATTCCAAATCTTTAGACCAGTTATTCTTATTCATAAAAATAAAGAGTTGGGTTAAATCTATGGTTTTCAGTTTTTAAGCATGAAATCTTTTTTTAGAATTGCCACAAAGCATTTTACTTGGAAAGTCATGATTAAACAGACCACGGGAAAGCCTTCATGTGGAAATGGAAGTGGAAAGTATACATCTTGGCTTAGAGGGCCACCCATCATCAACATGCAGCTGAGGCCCCTTCTTAGACCCCAGTCCTTGCGGGGTTCGAAGCTACTGGACTAGAAGCTAAGAAATGTTTTCCAGCTGTCTGGCTTTGTGATATTATGTTCCTGAGAACCTGTGGATATTGGATGATAGTTAGATTACTGTGAGCCACATGAGGTGGACTTTGAAGAATAAGTCAAGCTGGGGCAACAAAGTGAGAGAGGAGGAAGTGTCCTAGGCAAGCAGCAAAAACATCAGGAAGCAGCAGAAGTGGCTCTCCAGCTTTAGTAGAGTGTTTAGGGAGATACCGTAGACTCCACAGTGTAGAGCGAGTATGGGGTCAGTGCTTCCCAGGAATGTTTGCAGCGGGACCCTACTTCCGCTAAACCCTACCCCAGCCTATGGGAAATGCTTTCTTACAAAGTCACAGGGAACAGCTTGGCTGACAGCAAGATGGTCCTCCCACCTCAGCTGTGCACAGAAGCCAAAACCTGCCCACTTTCTCATTTGAGAGAGAAATGGTGCACCCATGAAGGTCTGGTACTTTCACACAATTGCTGTCTTTGTAGCAAGATTACACAAATGGCTGTTACCATTTAAAATCATACCAGCTTCCTGAAATAGGAGCTGTGGCTCCTTTTCTTGGGGAGCTTCTAGTTTGTCTGGAGAAAACAGACATATATTTCTGGCAAGAGAAAAATACAGAATGAACGATATAATAAAGTCTCAAACATGCAGTAGAGTTTGCAGGTAGTGTCGATGTGTCCTCAGGAAATAGGCAGATCAATACGAATTGTTAGAAACAGGAGTACACTTACCTTCTGATTGTCTTCATGGCAACCTACAAGAAGAAACACATTAGAAACTAGATTCTTGAAAAGAAGAGTGTAAATGCACAGGGGATGCTCCAGGAGCTCATTGCTCTGGGTGGTACAACAGGGTTACCCTTAATACTGATGAGTCATCTTGCATTTTGCAAGAACCTGGTGGTAGAATGTCTTCAAAGATAGCCACCAGCAATCCTGCCATCCCAGTATGCACCATAGAACTCCTCCAATCCAGACACAGAGTTTGTGTCTTCCCCTTTTGAATCTGTGCTGGCTCTGCAACTTGGTTTAACCAGCAAAATGTAATGAAGGTGACACAGTCACTTCTGGATCTAGCTCTTAGGAGACCTGGAAGTCTCTGGCTCATCTCTTAGAGGCCAACCACTTGGGCTAAACTGTTGATTCATGAGAAACCAC
This sequence comes from Sapajus apella, assembly GCF_009761245.1. Classification (NCBI taxonomy): domain Eukaryota; kingdom Metazoa; phylum Chordata; class Mammalia; order Primates; family Cebidae; genus Sapajus; species Sapajus apella. The sequence goes on along the minus strand of NW_022437012.1, from coordinate 2,918,341 downwards.
AGGGAGAGAGAAACCACTCTCCATATAAGAGATAGTACTATCTATATGGAGAACAAAGGTACTTCAGGTGACAGTCAACACCAGGTTTTCAGACATGTGGGTGAGATCATCTCAGATAGTTCAGTCCCAGCAGAGCACCTAGATGAGCTCCCCAGTGAACGTAATTATATGAGTAATCCTACCAACAGCACATGGAATAGAAACACCACCCAACTGAATCAAACCTACACACAGAATTGTGAGAAATTATAAATATTTTTGTTTTGAGTCAAGAAATATTGGGTGGCTTGTTACAAAGTAGTAGATAACGGTAGATAACTGATACACTTGGACTGAATGATAAGAGATTGCATTTAAGAAAGAGGATATGGTCCTTATTCTCCAAGGCTAACGTACTGAACTAGAGATCCATGGGCTTTTGGGAACTTTTGGGGGTAGACTTCAGGGAGTCCAGAACTCTCCCTGAAACTGCATGCAAAAAGCATAAGTTCCTGTGCATATGTTTATTTTTCTAGGGAATGAAATCATAAAGTAATCAGGTCCTCTCACCTCAGTAGTTCCCAAGCTAGTTGGGCCCTGAAAGAAACAAAGAAGACAGTATCTCCTCCCTGTGACTCCAAATATCACTTCATCTGGTTTAACATATTCACACATTTTCCAAGTACGGAACAAGCTTTTCAAAGGAACGAAACCTTCATTCATAAAACAGATAAAAGTGAAGCTGCTCCAAGTGAAGTAAAGGCTTAGATCCCACCCAATGCCATTTTACCATCATCTCCCATGGAGGCCCCCAAGACACTCCTGAGGTTAAAAGCCACTTGTCATGGGAGTGATTTTTTTCCAGTCACTTTACCTTTTCCAGAATGTCATGTACATGGAAGCATACAGTGAATAGCCTTTTGAGTGTGGCTTCTTTCACTTAGCACCATGCTGCTGAGATTCATCCATGTTGTTCCATCTATCAGTGGCTCCTTCTTTCCTATTACTGAGTCATAATCCATCACGTGGACACTGATTTCTTTATCCATTTACCTGTTAATGAAAATTTGAGTTAATGCTCACAAGTTTTAAGTACTGAAAGAAGAGGTTTCCAGGAAAATTTGAGAACTTCCTTCCCTGAGCTTCAAAATTTGCTTGAGTCTTCTGTGAGGGTGACAGAGGCAAAGGAAGACCCCCATTGACCTGGATTTGGGCAAGTTCAGGCTAACTGCGTCACTGAAATTGACAGGCTGGCTTCCTGCTGCTGATTTCCGCCAGCATGTCATTTGGCGGGTGTGGGAGTTCTACACAGTCCAGCAGGGGAACACGAGCCAGTATGACCCCTCCCTCCCTGTGCCCACCCACTTTGGGGTAGGTTGGCATCGTTGCACACACGAGGACACAGATGAATTCCCAGACAGTTGTGTAACAGCATCAGTGTAACAGATAGGCGGGTGTCACAAAGCCTGGGCGCCTTGAACCAAACCATACCAGCTTTATCGCATTTCACAGCGTATCAGGCCTCCCCTTCCCATCCGCTGTTCCATACAGGGCCCTGAAATCGATACATGCTCTGGATATCCCAGGAGAGACCACATCCAAAACTGCCTCTGCAGGCTGTGCCTTAGTCCTGCTGCCTGAAACAGGCCTCCCAGCCACCTGGACATTTGAGAGACAATTACAGTTGGAGGGCATTCTTTTCCTCCCTGGTGCCAGTAGTTTTATGGGCATCCTTTCCTGCTTGGAAGCCCCCAGGAAGTGGACACAACATAGCCTGTGAATTTTGCCTGAGGGATTGTAAAATATGTGCAGTCGCTTGTAATGGGACAAGGAAATGCATCATCCCCAAAACAACATTCTATGGGTTGGCATTAGAAAGGGGAATCTCCCAGTGGAGATGAGGCTGCAGTTGGAAATTCACCATTCTCTCCTCCTTGCCTGTCCCTGCTGCCGCCATTACAATGACCAATCTGGCCCCAGCTGAGCAAACAAGATTGGTAATGTCTGGACCGCTAAGATCCCACTGAATAGCATGAAGCTGAAAGGTGTGTACTGCAATGGAAGACTTCCTGCTTAGCTCTTGAGCTCTCCCAAAAGCCATCTTAGCCACAGCACCCAGGAAGATGTATAAATATCTCTTAATACCTGGAGTCTATATCAAGACTCAGAAGCCTAGCTTGTTCCCTCACCTGCTAGGACTTGCAGGCTTCACAGTTCAAGTTCTGGTCTCAGAATGTGCCTCTTTCTTAAATAAATTCCTTAAGTAAGCCTGCACTAGCTATGGGAAATCCAACCTCTGACTCGCAGGGGCATGGGTTGACTGTAGCATTCCTTAAAAAAAAAAAACAGCCTGTCAATTGTGCAGCATGCTCAGCTATGGCATGATTGGGGCTGGGAGGCCAGCATGGCAGAGAGGTCAAGGACAGGGTCTCCAGGATCAGACTGCCTGTCCTACCACCTCTCCACCATGAGGCCATGGGCAAGTCACTCAACCTCCTTGAGCCTTAGTTTCCATATCTATAAAATGAGGAGGTAGTAATGCCTATCTCCATGGGCTATAATTGAGTAATAAATGTATCAATAAATTACATATCTTGGTGCCTGGCACATAAGTAATTAATCCGTAAAACATATTGTTCTTGATAGGTTCTTACGGCGCCCTCCTAGGGATAAGTTTCTGGTTGAGTGTCACACTACCACGGATCAGGCTGCCTTAGCAATCCAGCACACTCTCACTTTCAGGCTGTATCCTGAGGTTGAGTCTAGACTCTGCAGAGGGCTGTCAGAGCAACAGGGGATCACTGGCCCAAGGCACCACAGCAGCCACATGCAGCACAGGAGCAGAGGTGGCTAGCCAAGTTGGCCAGGCCTTCACATTGGAGTCTCAGTTCCAGGGGCTGAGCAAAGAGGCATTCAAGTACAAAGCCGAGAAACTAAAACGGCCACCTCTAGGGAAAGTTGCAGCAGCAGGAAGAAAAACTCGCCACCAACCCCAGGACCTTCTCCACTGGTTAGGGGTATAGCCACCAACATCCCCCCGGCCCTTTCTACACACCCTTGCCTCTGCTGCAGTGCTCCGCATGTACTTCCCTTGGCTTGAACCAATGCAGTTCTCTGTCTACATGGCACTGCTCCCGAGGAGCCCACCTTGGTTTCCTCCATTATGCCTTTGTCACCCCAAATAATTACACTGATAGTGCTTTTCACACTTCATTCACTTATTTGAACATCAACTTGTCTGCTGCATTTTACTCTTATCTTAAGCTCCAAATATTCTTGGTTTATCACAGCATCCTCAGTATCTGCCAGAACAGTCACTCCCTTTGTTAAATAACTGAGAGAATAAATGAATGAATCCCAAAGTGCTGCGTTAGTATTAGCTTGCATCATATAAAATTGCTGTTATTCAACCATTTTTGACTTCCAAAAACAGCAATTTTATGTTCTGACTTAATATTTACTATCTGGGGGATTTACCTTCATTTCTCTATAATAGATGTATCAATGCATAGGAAGCCATTGGCTATTGCAGGCTCATGCACTGGCTGGGACGCCATACCCCGTCTCCAGAAATGTCACATGTAAAGTTCTTATAGCTGTCCCTGATTCACACGTGATGAAACAGAGCAGAGTAGTTAAACGGCCTATCCCAGGTCAGTTTGGCTCATGGTTTTGATTATATACTTGCTGTTTACACATACTTGCCATTTTTAATGCCCACATTCAGGAGCAAATAAAAAAATATCTTGGCAAATTGGCCTAAGGTTGGAGAGAAATGCAAGGGAGAGGACAAAACAATCGAGGGGAACATATATTGTTGAATTTAAAACAACATAGTTAATAAAATGCTTTCACTGTTTTTGAACTTAACAGCAAGTGGGGTTTTTATTGATTTAATTCTTTATACTCACCATTAACTCAATAAAATTGCTTTTTAAATGGACTGAAGTGCTTTTAGCTCACGATTTTTGAATTCAATAAAAGTCATTTTAAAATTCGCTTTATTGCTTGGTACATTCTGAATTAAGCATTTCTCCGAACTTGAACAAGAACCCTTTGCATATGGACATGGTAGTAGAAATATGATTTCTCATACGCTCATTGCCATCTGCTATAATTAAAATCTGAGCACGAGTCAATGGGCATAATCACCAGTGATTAGTCAGAAAGTTGTGGCTGATGGCAAAGCCTGGTAAGAATAGAAGCTATGTGATTATTAAATTTTGACAGATGTTCTTCTAACCTTCATTGTGATAGTGACTGCTGTAAGTTACACGATTTTAGTCAATGGTGTTGAAATTGTTAATTGACATCTAGAACCTCAGGAGTTGTAGAGATCAGCTAGATACAGTTAACATTAGCATCATTTTGGACTTTGTTCAGAGCAGAGGGTTCCCTCACTCCCCATCCCCAAATTCCTAAGCTTGCAATAATAGTCAGTAATCAGTTCTGACAAAAGCTGCTTATATTTGCTTTAGGAGTCTTCTTTAGGCACTCTGATACAGCGATTTCCCCTGAAAAGCTTAGATTTGAGCTTACAATACAAGTTCTACAAGTGGCATTGTTACCACATAAAAACTTTATTAGCAACTTTACAACCGTAAACCTTTTATAATACTAAAAATTACTCAATATTGACATTCCTATAAACAATGGCAAAGAAAAAAAAAAAACATCACTCCCGTAGCCTGCTAACTGCAAACATATTTCCATGTGTTCTTTATCTTGCCATTCCTATTAATGTCTATAAGAGGCAATGGCTTGACTTCCATTACAGAAAAATAATTTGAAAAGGAAATATTTCCTATCTTCCTGGGTTCTGGTGTAAATACCAGCACGCATTCATTTTGTGAAATCATTGATTATTAGTGCATCTACCTGCTCTCCCCGTGGTGAGAAGTGACATGTTGGCAACAGCGATATTTGTCACTCCATTTTGTACCAGGCACTCATTTTGCATGAGGCAACATGGTCTTGTAATGATGGCTGTGAGGTAGAGGATTAAGCTAATGACATTTGTTTAAACTCCAGCCACAGACTCCAACTCCCTCTAAACACAGCTTCAGTTTGTCCCAGGCCATCAGCTCCCTTCGTTCTGGGAAACTCCTGTTTTCTCAGGCAGAGGACACGGAGGGAAATGCTGATGAGGACAGTAAGGCAGACAGCTCCTCTTCTGCCCTTCCTCTAAAAGAAAAGTAAAAAGCAAATGAAAGTGTGAAAGAGTCTGTTGGTGGGAGCAACAGACCAAAAGATACAAAAAGCAGAAGAGGAGGAGAAAAATAGACATCAGGTCCATCTGTTCTCACGGCCAGGCAGGGGGAAGGGGAGATAATCGTAAAGGCATGCGTGAAAGTCAGTGTGTCAGGTCTGCCACAGAGCCGGCTCTGATGGGGTAGAGGAAGCGTTTGTAGGAGAAGAAAGGCAAAGCCACGAAACAGCACACAGACACCCTCAAAACGGGACTGAGAGTGGCTGACCAGTAATGTGGGTAGCGACTGACAGCTCAGACCACAAACATCAGCAGTAACATCAAAACTTCTTTTAAAAGGCATTCAATTGCTCAATCTGTACAAATGAAAAGCAGCTAACTTTTTCCCAGACCACAGTCTTATTATGGCTTTCTATACCCAGATCCCAGCTCTGCAAGTACCAGCAGCCCTGCTCTGACAAGGAATGGACATCCAGAAATGGTCTGCAGGTAAAAAGCTGTTGCTTATGCACTTAAAGATTAGAGTTTACAGGTCGAACTTAACGGCTGCAGACAGTTGTGTGCCCTTAACCTCAGATCCTTATCACAGTCTTCATAATGCAAGAGCAAGAGCAAGTACAATCTCTCCACCTTCCATGCTGGTCAGCCCTGTGTAGACAACTCACTTTCCATCATGTTCCCAAAAGCTCAATGGTTAAGAACCTCAGCTTAAGAGGTTCTGTCTATAAGAACCAATATAGACAGAATCCTGGCTGCATTACTTTCCACCGATAGGATACTGAGCAAGTTACTTAAACTTTTCTGTGCCTCTATTTCTTCACCTGTAAAGTGTCAGTAATAAGCAGAAGCCTAGTTTATAGGTTGCTATAAGGGCTAAATGAGATCTTCATTTAAGATGCTCACAGTATCCTCTGGCACATAGCAAGCATTCAGTAAATATGGGCTGACATCACTACACTTACAGCTGTTCCCATTGGCCAGGGCTGCTGAGAACCCAGCCTAATTCATACCTCCACTCTGATGAAAGGCTGAGAGAAAACTTTTCTAACTGCTTTACATTCTAACTCCAGTGTTTCCTTTTCACCCTCCTCCTTTATCTCGTCTATCATTTTCCTGAGTCATTTTCCCTTTGCTACGGTTACCTTGCTTACTGTTAATTGCCATTCTCACCACCTCCACCACCATCACCTCCACAATCATTTACTGACCTACACATTTTATATCCTTATATTCTACGTTCATCTTTTTATTCTATTTGTATTTTTGAAGGCACTGTTTTATATTTTGAAACCATTTCAAACCATTTTTGAAACAAAATAGGGTATAAAACGTAGACTATAGGAAAACATAAAGATGATACAAACCATCTAAACTGGGCTATAAATCTCAGTGATTTTATCAATAGTAAATTAGGAAATGATGCTCTGTATTACTAGAAGTAAACATGCCTGAGATTTCCTTTTTTCCATTTTTTGTTAATGATGTGTGCCTAATCCCACATAGGTTTTTTAAATTCTAGGAGCCTGCATTTCCCCTTCTGTAAAATGGGTATAACAATTCAGCAACAACATGCTTTTTGAGATTGTTTTTAAGATGATGGACATGAAGGTATATTGGTGAAAATCTAGCCTATGGTATAAATGTCAAACTCTACTCATTTAGGCAAACATCCTAAAGGGCCTTACTGTGAACCATATCTGCTGGAATGTGCCTTGCCCCATCCCATTTTTTTTTTCCCTTAGGTGCCTTCCTAGGTGATCAACGGACAAAGTGGTTTCCATAGAAAATGTGGAGCTGCAGAGACCCTCAGGAGGTCGCAGGCACCTGACACACACTCCCAGCCAGTGTTAAGACTGAGACCTTCAGTGTCATGGAAAGACTTGGAGAGGAATGCCTGAACAAGTGGTTAGAGGTTTTTTGGTTTTAAACAAACACATATCTACCTCTCAATCTCATTTGAATGACATTTTCTGCTTCCAGCCCTCCAGCCCCTCTCTTGCATAAATGCCACAGACAATCTGAGATCTGAATGTAATGTTTAAATCTGCCTGCACCAGTTAAACAAAATGAGAAAATAAATTGCTCCAGAAATATTAACTGTTTTTCCCCACTGGGGCATAGACACAAGTAATAAGGAATATTTCAGTAACCAGTTTCTATTTCACCTCATTTGTAAAACAGTGCAGCATATTTCCTTGCCATCTACACAAAATGTTTGCCTCAGGAGTTGCTGGGCAACTTTGCCGCAGCCCTCGCTGTCCTCCATCCAGCCCCACATCATTCTGTAGGCTCCCTGACCTAAGCCTTACACCAGGCACCACATAAAACAAATTGCAGCATCGTCCCAATTCTACGTCAGCCTTAGTTCTAATGCTCATTCCTTTGCCGTTCTTACACAACTCCATTCTTGTTCCTGATCATCGTAGCTGCTGTCCTATCAATTTGCTATCTTCCACCTTTACCCCTCACACTTGATATTTGGCACTTTCTTCTTGTGCTCACAGTGCCCGACCACCCTATCTCCTGTCCCAACCCTCACCGAACTGCAAGACCAGAAAGCTTCTGTAATCTGCCTTGGTCAGCTTTATGTGCCTCCTCTTGTTCAACCCAGCTCCATGTTCCCTACCTTGTCACTACCCCCTGTCAGGTGGCACTTCTGCCAGGTTCACTTGAATCATCTCTCATTTCCCAACCCACTCAGTAGTTCCTGAAACTTCTTCAACAGGGAACAGATGTATGAGAAACTTGGTCCTCCTTGTTCCCCAAAAAGGCCAGGGAATGGCACCTTCTGCTGTCCCCAGGAAGGTCTCAGGCTGCACAGGCACATGGTGCTGTGCATTTCTGTGGAAGAGGCCTGTTCACAAATGACTTCATACTATGTCTACATCAGGGGTTCTTGTAAACAAATGTGCTGCCTCTTTGTTGGCAATGTGGAGATGGGAAATGTTGCCTCCTCCGCAGCAGAGGTTGGACTTCAAGTTGGCAATGTGTAGACGGGAAATGTGGGCTTCTCAGCAGATGAAGGAGGTGCGTAGAGCAGCCTAGGTTGGCATCAGAGACAGACTATGGGAGGAAACGCATGTGACTGCTCAAATCCCTTCCTTCACAGGGAGCCAGGCCCCACCACAGCTGGGCACTGCCTCCTTGGTTTGAGGGTATAGAGCTGGAGCAGGGAGATCTCAGCTAAGGTAATAGGAGATGCTGGAGAGGAAGGAATGGGTAGGCCACATCCTGGCATTGGGGGCTAAGAGATGAACAGCATCAAATGCAAGAAGCAAAGTCAGCCTCAGAGACAAAAATTGATGACTTGGAACGGGAGAAACTGAGATCCAGTGAAAGCTATTTGTCAAGTGGATGGGAGAAAGAGGATGAGATGGGCTGAAGGGAAAGCCCAGAGCAATTGCCCCAAACAGCAGTGAGAGTGTTAGCTCTGCCTTCCTGGACTAATAAGAGCCTGATAGATAGCTCCATCTAGTTACTGCAGATTTCTTAATTTATTTATGTATTTGGACACATCCTCCTCCAGGGAGTCCTCAAGGAGGTTCAGTCTTGCATGGCAAACACCATAGAATATGCTAGAATTGATTTTTATCCTTTTGCCTCCAAATCAGTGGTATTTTACCTCTCGAATTCTAATAAATTCAGAGGGAGGATTAATCTGCACTGAAGGCTGGTCTAAGTCAAAGAAAACCTTGAAGAAACACCATTTGGTAGTGAGTTCTTTCACACTGCTTGAAGTCACAGGCCAGAGGAATATTGGATGGGACGTGAAAACAGCAATTTAGGCATTAGTCTGGAGTTGGGAAAGGGAAAGAAAGGGTTGTAGTTATTGATATGTATGATCTTTCCTTGAGATTCTGAGATCCTGTATTCTAAGTGCAGATACATACACTCAAATATTTATGCCTACAAACATCTAGAGGAGTAATTAGGCTTGTTTTGTAGGGCCCACCACTAAAAGTAAGGAAACAATTTTGGCTCTACCAGGGAAGTGCTTTGTGTTGGAGCTATCCAGATAGTCGACTGCCTTGAGAGTAGTGTGCTTCTCTCCCTGGAGTATCCAAGACAGGGTGGGCATTTGGAGGAAATGTAGAGGTGTCAGAGAGAGTGGTCATACTTAATGACCTAAAGTCTCAGGATTTTGGAAAATGATATATAAATCATCGTCTCACTGATTGAAGAACTTGAAAGTAACCCTTGTAAACTTGATTGTATAATTAATTTGTTTAGCAAATTCTGCTTTGTATAACAGAGCTCAGCCTTGGTCGAAATTACCACTACTTCAACGTTAGTGGCATTTTAGCTCATGAGGATTTTAGTGCATCACCAAATAATCTTATTGCAATTCAACTTGCAGTCAACCTTCACCCCATTAAAAAAACACACACACCAAAAAAAAAATAATAATAAAGTAAAATAAAAAAAATAAAAACCACAGAAGGAAAGTAAGCTCCTACTTTCTGATGCCAGGATATAGATCTAAACTACAGACTGATTTAGGGCCACTCAAATCTAGTATCATTCAGGGAAAATCTATCTATTTAAAAAGGGGCTGAAATGAACTTAGTCTTTACAGAAGCATTGATTGAATTGTCTGTGATGTGGACATCACCTCCATCCTAACAAGGACCACACCACATTCACCTTCATCCTGGAAAGCAGACCAGATTAGCTGGATGATTATTTTTTGGCATCTTCTGCCACTAATGCTGACTGTAACCGGATCAATATTTACTCAATAGCAAACGTGTTATATTAGGAAACTAAGAAAAAAAAAAAAAACAGAACAAACATGCAACTCAATTCAAAGAGCTGTGAAATCCCCTCCTCAGGTTATTACGTTTCTCTGCAAGCAAAGGCAGAAATATTCTGCTCCTGCCTGTGTGTTGGGCACCCTGGGGCGCCGAGGACACAATCACACTGCAGCAGTGGCAGAGCTGTAGGCAGGTGTAAAGCCCACACAATTGTTGCAGATTAGTGACTCCTCAGCAACCAGGGACAATAGACACAGAAAGCAGCCCTGCCGTTGAGTCTGAACACCAGCCATGTACAGGCTTCTCCAGGTCTCTCCAGCACAGCCCTGGCTCTTGATATTTTCTGTCCCCTGAGCTCCACGTGCCAAGATAGAGGCAGCCAGAGATAGCATGTGCATTTCACAGTAGGTCAGGTTGGTGGTGAGGAGTTCCTGAAAGAGAGGCTGTGGAGCACAAGAAAAGCCAGATGAGAAATGGCCCCTGTAGGAACCCACCTAGCCCGCATCCTTTCTTGCCTTTGCACAGAGAGCTTGCTGGGCTAGGAGCTCCTCCTCATCCCCACATTCTTGCCTTTTCCTTGTGCCCAGTGATGGCTACACACTCCTCCAGCTGGCTCTCTCCTACCCTCCCTGGAGACTCAATGAGCTTTCCCTGATCCCAGCTCCTACACCTCTCACTGTGCCCCCATCTCACCTGGGCTTCTTCCAGTTACAGTTTAGATCCTGTGGGGCAGCATCTGACCCTGCCCCATGTCATTACCTAGGCCTAGACAGGAGCTCTGCAAGGACAATCATGGTGTCTTGTCATCTCTGCACCCCCAATGTCTGGCACATAGTAGGTGTTTATCAAATATGCTTTGAAAGGATGAATAGGACACTTTTGAATTAACAGTGGTTAACATTTCAGATGTAAGCCCTCCTTTGAGAGGGGGAAGCATCATTTATGCCTTCCTAGGACTGCCGTGGGGTGATTAAATTTCCAAAAAAAGGGTCTGGTGAGACATCTGCCCTTGAGGTCCCTTCAGGGACACAGTTTGGTTTCTAAGAAATATCCCCACCCCCACTACCCTGGAAAGCAGGCTACCAAGTTTACAACCCTGATGCTTGGGTACCCACCATGTGGTGAACACTGTTTCCCACCAAGTTGGACTCTGGCACAGCCTCCTGGGTGCCTGCCTTCCTCTCTATGTAAAGAACTGGATGACTCAGGACATTTTAGCAGTGGTCTAGGCCCATGTACCCAAGTGTCCACCAGGTTGCCAATCTTCTGAAATGTCCTTCTCTTTAATAACCAAATAAAGGACCTAAGTCCCAACTTAACAGCATTGTTCTTGCACCTCTTCATCCTTAAAAGGCCTTCTCTGCTGGGCATGATGGCTCACGCCTGTAATCCCAGCACTTTGTGAGGCTGAGGTGGGTGGATCACCAGGTCAGGTGTTCAAGACCAGCCTGGCCAACATGGTGAAACCCCGTCTCTACTAAAAATATGAAAATTAGCTGGTGGTGCATGCCTGTAATCCCAGTTACTCAAGAGGCTGAGGCAGAATTGCTTGGACCTGGACCCAAAAGGTGGAGGGTGTAGTGAGCCGAGATCATGCCACTGCACTCCAGCCTGGGCTACAGAGCGAGACTCTGTCTCAAAAATAAAAAATAAATAAATAAATAAAAAGAGTCCTTCTCAGTTAACACCCCTTTCCCGCAGGCTTGGGTATTAAGGGGAGACACAGCAACTCTGTCTCTAAAGTTTCCCTTCCCATACATTTCCACAAGGAATCCTACGGCCTGTCCCTCTCTTCTTAGCCTCTCATGCCTTCATGTTGTAGGGTCTGTTCCCAATTGCATGTCTTTTCTCCCTTTTTCTCTTGTCAGTTCCAGAATCCTCTTGCTATTCTAGAAAAGGCTCAGGGTCTAACCCTGCTACCACCTAGCAGCCCCAAAGGTCATTTCCCCAAGCAAAAGAGAAGTCTTCCCTTTGCCAAGAATGTCTTTCTGCAGCACACTCTTCTACCTCTCCCCAGCCTAGAATGCAGAAATGTCTCCTGATTCTTTAAGCAGCATACTTTTGTGTTTCTTGATAGAGCTTTTATGTGGGTCTGTATCAAGGAAGCTGGAGGAGAAGAAATTCACAGCAACCCTCTAAGCAAAGCTTTCATAGCACCATTTGCCACAATATGGAGGAACCCTTCATAGGAGAGCGTGAAAAGGAGACACTGAGGACTCATTTCATCCATGCTCCTGCCCCCTGACCACACGCTGTGGTGCCATGCCAAGCAACAGACTTCTTCCCTATTCTGAACTCTCCCCTTAAGCCTACCTTGATTTAACATCCTGAGATCACCTCTTGCTAATGAAACCTCCTCTTGCTTGAACTCCAACCCTATCCTTCCCACAGGAAGGATAACCAGCCAGCAATCTCCTTCTAGTTACTGTTTATTAACCATAACATTAAGGAACAGTTAGGCTTCTGGTTCAGACACCACCTTCAGGGAGCACAGTCAGAGACAAGGGCAAAATCACTCCTGTCGCGGGAAACACTAATTCCAATAGAAGACACATGGGGCAACAAGGCCCGTGCATGTGAAAGAAGCCTGATAGAAATCTCGGTTGCTGGCCAGGTGTGGTGGCTCATACCTATAATCCCAGCACTTTGGGAGGTTGAGGTGGGCGGATCACCTGAGGTCAAGAGTTTGAGACCAGCCTAACCAACATGGAGAAACCCCGTCTCTACTAAAAATACAAAATTAGCCAGGCATGGTAGCGCATGCCTATAATCCCAGCTACTTGGGAGCCTGAGGCAGAAGAATCACTTGAACCCGGGGGGCAGAGATTACGGTGTGCCAAGATCATGCCATTGCACTCCAGCCTGGGCAACAAGAGTAAAACTCTGTCTCAAAAAACAAAAACAAAAACACAAAAAAATTAGCCGATTAGCCAGGTGTGGTAGCATAAGCCTGTAGTCCCAGCTACTCAGGAGGATGAGGCAGGAGAATCGCTTGAACCTGGGAGACGGAGGTTGCAGTAAGTTGAGATTGTACCACTGCACTCTAGCCTGGATGACAGAGTGAGGCTCCTTCTCATATAAAACATTTTTTAAAAGACAGAAATCTCGATTTTTTTTCTGGCTGTGCCTTCATTAGCATGTTCAGCTCCTATAAGTTTGGCTTAGGTAACCATATCTGCAGTGATAGCTAACACTTTCACAGCCTTATTATGTGTCAGACATTGGTCTTTGTTTCCAAATAACTGCCCATTAGCCTTAACTCCATTTTACTTATGGGGAAACTGAGACACTATAAAATGATAATTTCTATGTGGGTAGGTAGTTGTAGATACCTGTCCAGTTTCCCCAACCAGATACCAATCCTAGAAGGAGGAGTCTTGTCAGCAGAGAGTGTCTGGTGCACCTAGAGACTGGTAGCAATGGACCCAGCAAATCTACAGGCTGCAATGACCCATTGCTCTCAGTAAGTCTTTCTAGCCAGGTTCTCCCTCAAAGAGCAAAAGGCCTCTCTTAACCAGATCCACTCAAATATTGAAGATTTGATACCATAAGCTCTACCAACTACCCTTTGTATTGGAGGCAAGTCCAAATGCAGAAGTAAATAAAAAATAAAAGAACTTATCACTCCCTCAAGTTCTAAGTTAACAGAAGAGGTAAGACAAATCCCAACTGACTAATAGCTCTGAATTTGGCCCCAGAGTACCTAGAAATGGTTGAATATATATAACAATGATTGCACATTTATCAGGATACATTATAGTCATTTATTTACCCATCTCTGCCTCAATGGATTTTGAGTTTAAGGAGAGGCCCCACGCCTTATACATCTTTAGACCTCTGATGCCTGGAGTAGTCACTTACTATTTTTTTTAAAGTGAATAAACAAAAGAATAAATGGGTGAATGTATGTGGATATACCTCCAAACATCCACATGTATGTCATGTATGTAAATTATATACTGAGAAAGTCTCAAAATTGAATTATATAAATGCTAATGAACAGTTGGACTTTTATTATTTTCTAAATTTCTTTTTCCTACAGCAAGATGGTTTCAGAGACAGGGCCCCAGGATCGCCAGGTGATTGATTGCCTGTAGGACCAATCAGAGCTCCCACTTGTTCCAAAATTGATGGTCCCAGCCCCTCTGTGGTAGTGCAGTTTTTCATTATATGAAATGGAAAAGTGATTTAATAATTCTTTCTGTCTTACATTGCTTTAAAGAATTTCAGACAGTTAAAAATTGCATGGATTTTTTCACCATCTGTGTGAGAGTGGAGGAAAAAAAATGCTGGTTTTGTTTTTCCTATTTTTAATATGAGCCAGATGAAACAAAAAGATTGTTTCCCTGCAAACTATAGGTCAAGTACCTATAGAGACTCAGGGATGCTCTGTAAGTTATCATATTATCTTTCTTCCTTGACAGGATACCATTAGGTGGTGTATCATTTCAACATTTATTATCTTTCATGTCCTTTTATCTTCACATTAGGATTTCTTTTAAAATTCCGATCTGTGCATTTGGTTTCATTATATAGAACTGTCTTTTACCAAACCAATTTTTGAACGGCTTTCAATATTCTTCAGTTGCACATTTGTCATCTCAGCCTGAAACAGTGCCCTAGTTATGTCTGTTTTAGCTTGTTAAAAAGAAACCTATCCAGGGAATGAAGTGTTGGGAGATCACACCTTCAGAGGTAAGTGTTACGTGTCCAGGAGAAATGGAAATCACTCAATGAGAAAGTCAACCATTACAGAAAATAAAACAAAAATGTTGAAACCAAGTGTAACAACTGGTGTTTGTTTTTAGAATATCATCAATTATTTTAACATCTGGAAACATTCCATAGACTAGCAGCTTTCTCCTACAGCCCATGTGGGGATGTCTCCTTCACAAATGGGGTTGCCCTATACAATTGCAAAGTGGTCCATAGTTTTTCCTTTGCTTTCAGAGTCAACAGCTTAAAGAGCTTCTAGCTAAATATAAAAAATAAATAAACAAAAAAGCTTTCAGCTTACTCCAGTTAATTGCAAATAGGGCAGTCTGACTGTATGACTACCAACGGCCTTGCTAAGCATCTTGGCAGTGTCTTAGGAAGTTCTGAGGACTTTTTCAGAATCCATTTGGATGTCTTTATTTCTGCTATAGCTTTATTAAGCTAAAGGGATTTGCATCACAGGAAATTTGAAGTGTTTTGAAGAAATGCTTGCAAGTCTCTGTTGCAATGTTGTCAATTAGAGTTGCATGAAGCATAACAGATTGGCTGGACTGGGAAGTGTCATTTCAACAGAACCAGACACCAGGCAGAGTTGTGTAAGGCCCTGGTGTCATCTTAAATGTGAGTTCCACAAGACACTGTTACTCCAGCATCACACTGACAAAAAAGGTTCTACAAACCTTCTTCACTTACCCAGATGAAAGGACAGATTGGGCTTGCTTCGATAAAGCAAGAAAATTCAGGTTACGCATTCATTCAGTAAAAGGTAGCGTTGCACAGTAATTTTTATGTATCAGAGTGAAATAAAAGTTTTAGAAAAATGAAATTTAGAATAATGCCTGATTCAAGGAATTGAGTGTGAACAAACAAAAATCCAAGGTGAGACAGAATCATGTAAGGAATGCCATTAAAACAAAGAAAAGGTGACTTGAAATGTTGGAGACTAGCAGTTTTCCAGGGCTGCCATAAGAAATTAACAAAAACTTAGTGGCTTAAAATAACAGCAATATTTTTAACAGTTCTGGAGACTAGAAATCTGACACCAAGGTTTCAGCAGGACCATGCTCCCTCTGGGGCTCTAGGACAGGGGTCCTTAGACCCCATCCATTGCCTGTTAGGAACCAGACTAGACAGCAGGTGGTGAGCACACATGAGCAAGCAAATCTTCATCTGTATTTGCAGATGCTCCCATAGCTTGCATTACTGCCTGAGCTATGCCTCCTGTCAGAACAGGGGTGATGTTAGATTCTAAAAGGAGCACAAACCCTATTGTGAACTGTGCACTTGAGGGATCTAGGTTGCGCACTCCTTATGAGAATCTAATGTCTGATGATCTGAGGTGGACCTAAGGCAGTGATGCCACTGGGGAGTAGCTGCAAATACAGATCAACATTAGCGGAGAGGTTTGACCGTACAGAGACCATAATAAATCAATTGCATGCAGACTCATATCAAAGCTGTCAGTGAATGGCAAATGCCATTTAGGCTGCATCTGGCGTCAGGCTTTATAGTGGCAAATGAGTTGATGTACTTCAATTATGCAGCTTCGTCTGGTAACCTTAAAAATATGTTTGAGACAACTTCAAATCTCCATACGTTCTGGATTAAAGTCAAGGCAGACAGAATACCCTGAGATTGCCACAAAGCACTAAAAAGCCTGCTTTCATTTCTACCATCCTGTCTTCATGAAGCAGGGTTTTCCACAGTGACAGCAATTCAAATGAGATTATGAAGCAGACTGGACATAAGTAACACACTTCAGGTGTTGCTTTCTCCCATTACTCCCAGATGGGACTGTCTAGTTGCAGGGAATCATCCCCAAACCATCCACCACCCCCAACCACATCTATGGAAAAATTGTCTTCCAGGAAACCGATCCCTGGTGCCAAAATGATAGAGGACTGCTGCTCTAGGGAAGTACCCTCCATTGCTTATTCCATCTTCTGCTGGTTGCCAGCAGTCCTGAGTGTCCCTTGGCTTGAAGCTGCATCGGTCCAATCTCTGCCTTCTGCAACACACAGCCTTATTCCTTAAATGTATCTGAGTCTCCGTTTCTCTACATCTCTCTGTCTAAGAACACCAATCACTGGATTCAAGGCCCATCTAATCCAGTCTGACCTCATCTGCAAAGGCCATCTATCCAAAGAAAGTCACATTATGAGACATGAATTTTTGGTAGACCCTTGTCAACCCAATACAGAGACCAGTCACGATTCTGAAAAGCTTTGTGAGCTTTCTCAGTCCCAGTTGAACTTTCAACATACAGCATACAACAACTTCTCTGACATGTTTCTTCCAAGTTCTTCTTAAGTTTTATAGTACTCAAGGCAATAAAGATTTCTAAATTCTGAACAACACACTCACGTTGGATTTGGTGTTCTCTTTGAATCAAGGATAGAATGAGATTTTCTATGTTGGCAATCTAATCTGTAAATGTCTTTGGCTAGTAACTACAGCCAAGTTGGTATCAGACCTTAATGCAAGGTAGGAATGGGTTGCAGAGAAATAAATTAATGGCATGAGAATTCCACATACTTCTTTGTATTGAACACTAATCAGTAGAAAGCATTTATGAAAACATCACATCTAATATGCAGAAGGTGCTCAACAAAAGTATAATGCAAGGCTAAATAGCACTGGATTTTGTTTGGAGAATTTTAGATTATTATATTAGATAGGTTTAAGTTAAGTGATTAAATAATAGTAACTGCGTTAATGTTACTATTATTTAATCACTTAACCAATAATAGTTAAGTATAAATAGTATTAAATAATAATATTTAATTACTTAAATAATAGTAATGGTGTTGTTACTATTATTTAATCACTTAAACTTATCTAATATAATAATCTAAAATTCTCCAAACAAAATCCAGTGTTATTTAGCCTTTCTCTAATGTTTCTGTTAGAGAAAGTGAGAAATAACCTTCTTCTGTTAGAGAAGGTTATTTCTCACTTTCTCTAACAGAAATCCAGAGGTAGGCAGGCAGCTATGCTACATGGAACCCTTAGGGACTGGGATCCCTTTAGCTCACCACCTGCTTTCTCTAGCAGGATGAGCCTTCATCTTCATGGTCCAATATGACAGCACCTGTTTTTCAACATAAAAAGGCAATGAAAGGGCACATTCCAGATAACTATTAACTTTGGATTCACGTGGGCCAGATACGCTAGGTCTCTTTGTCAATCCTTCCCCAAAACCAGTCACTTCTTTTCTTTCTTTTTCTTTTTCTTTTCTTCTTTTTCTGTTCTAGACACTTGCATAAATGGAATCAGGCAGTATGGTCTCCTTTATACCTGGCTTCTTTGGTACAACAAAACAATTCATCCATGTTGCTTTATGTATCATGAGTTTGTTCCCTTTTTACTAGAGAGTAGTATTCCATTGTATAGATATACCATAATTTGTATATCCATTAAATTTGTTGATAGGCATTTGGGGTGTTTCCAGTTAGGGGCTATTACACTGATAGATATTTGGGGTGTTTCCAGTTAGGGGCTATAGTCAATCATCTTGTATAAGTCAGCTAGACATGTGTTTTTATTCTGTTGGGTAAATACTAGAAATGTAAATGCTGAATTGTATGCAAATATATATTCACTTTTATACGAAATTGAAAAGCTCTTTTCTGAACTGGTTATACTATTTCATACTATTTCATACGAGCAATGTATGCCCATTACATGGGTTGCTTGCTGTCCCTATATTGAGTTTTGTTTTATTTTTTTCTTTACTCTGCAGAGCTTGCACATATTGTTTTTATTTTTTTATACTGAGTTTTAAAAGTTCTTTATATTCTTGAGACACAAATCGTTTGACATATATACGCATTGTACATATTTTCTCCTAAGGTTGTGAAGATGATTTCCTCATATTTTCTTCTGGAAGTTTTAAAGCTTTAACTTTTGTAGTTATGTCTGGTTCATTTCAAGTTTATTTCAGTAGACAGTATGATGATGGAGTTGAATTTTTTTCTTATGGATTCCCAGTTCTTATAGGCCCATTTGTTTAAGACTATATAGTACTTTCTCTGTTGACTTGATATCTTTGTTGAAAATTAATTATTCAAGTATATGTGTGTCTATTTATACGCTTTCCATTCTGTCCTATTGCACAATATCTATCCTTATACAAGGACTACAGTGTCTTGATTATTACACCTTTATAGTAAGCCCATAAACCTGACAGTGTTATTCCTCTAACTCTTTTCTTCCTTATGAAAGTTGTTTGGGATCTTCTATGTCTCTTGCATTTCTGAATAAAATTTAAAATTAGCTTGCCAATTTTTAAAACAAAAAGTCTACTTGTGATTTTTTATAAAATTGACAATGCAATTCTAAAATAATGATTGAAATGCAAAAACAACTTTGCCAAAACAACAAAATTTATCAAAGTTGCCAAAAGAATTTTTATTAAAAAAACAACAAAGTTGGATGACTAACACTACTTGATTTCCAGACTTATTACAAAGCTATAGTAACCAAGAAAATGGGGTCTAATGCATACCAAAACCACATAAACAGAACAGAAAAGAGAGATTAGAAATAGACACATACATATAGGTACAATTACAACAAAATTGCAAAGGCAGTTCAGAATAAATAGTGCTGGAACAACTGGATATCCACGTGCAAAAAAATAATAATAAATTGAATTTCCAATTTGAACATACAGTCTGTCAAAGAAAATATATAAATGGTAAATAAGCACACAAAAATGCTTAGTATCTGTTATGGAGTAATGTTTGTATTCTCCTAAAATTCATATATTTAAGCCCTAATCCTCAACATGTTGGTATTTGGAGATTGAGCTTTTGGGAGGTAATTAGATTAGGTTATGAGCATGGAATCCTCATGATCGAATTAGTGCCTTAATAAGAAAAGCAAGAGAGCTCTCTTTTCCTCTTCTCTTCCACCTGTCTCTTTCCCTCCCTCCTTCTCTCACCCACATCCACACACTGTAGAAAGCCCATGTGAGGACCAAATGAGAAGGCAGCCATGTACATGCTAGGAAGAAAGCTCTCACCAAAGCCTGACTATTCTGGCACCCTGATCGTGGACTTCCAAACTCCAGAACTGCGAGAAAATGAATGTCTGTTGTTTAAGTTACCCAGTCTATGGAATCTTGTTATGGCAGCCCAAGCAAACAAGGACAGTATCGTTAGTCATTAAGAAATGCAATTTAAAAGTGCAACGAGATACCACTACACCTTCATCAGAATGCTAAAATTATAAAGAGTGACCACCCCAAGTGTTGGTAAGGATATGAAGGAATTGGAACTCTTAAATACTGCTGGTGAAAATACAAAAGAAAGGCAAACAAATGAATAGTGACAGAAAGACCAGTGGTTCCTGGGTGGGAGGGTTGTGGAAAGAGGTAGAAAAGAGGAATTAAAAGAAATACAAAGAAATTTTAAGAATAATGCATATGCTTATTATCTAGATCAAGGTTGTCAAATGTTTTTCTTTAAAAAGCCAGACAGTAAACATTTTTGGCTTTGCAACTATATACTCTGTAACAACTACTCAACTCTACCACTATAGAGGAAAAACAGCCATAAACAATATATAAACAAATGTGTATAACTGTGTTCTAATAAAACTTTATTTGCAAAAACATACAGTAGACTATGTTTGGCCTACAAGTTATAGTTTCTTTACCATTGATCTAAATTGTGATGATGGTTTCACAGGTAGAAATGTACTAAACTTATTAAACTCTACATTTTAAATACATACAGTTTACTCTATGTTAATTATACCTCAATAAATCTGGTTTTTTATTTTTATTCTTATTCTAATTTTATTTTATTTTTGGGGACAGAGTCTTGCTCTGTTGCTCAGGATGGGGCGCAGTGGCCCCATCTCGGCTCACTGCAACCTCTGCCTCCTGGTTCAAGCGATTCTTCTGCCTCAGCCTCCCAAGTAGCTAGGATTGTAGGTGTGCGCCACCAATCCTGGCTAATTTTTGTATTTTAGTAGATACCAGGTTTCACCATTTTGGCCAGGCTGATCTCAAACTCCTGGCCTTAAGTGATCCGCCCACCTCAGCCTCCCAAAGTGCTGAGATTATAGGCATAAGCCACTGCACCTGCCCAAAGTTGGTATTTTTAAAAGGGGGTAAGAAAAGACAAAGTTCTTATATATTACATTGTTATATAACAATATAATAATATTGTTATCCATGGCTAGTATAACATTATTATATCATTATTTACAACTAACCGTCTCTCCCTTCTGGGAGAGACTATGTCCCCATTTCATTTGAATGGGACTTGTGCAATGTCCCCTATAAGCAGAGGATACTTCCCAATCCATGTCAAAGCAGAAGCTTTAACTCCTGTGATGTATTTTGGCTTAACTACATATACTTCTGTCTTCTGCCTTGAGAACAGGGTCCAAACGAGAAGACACTGGGGCCAGTCCTCATATGCACACAGCTTGACTCAGATTCTTAGTCTACCCATAACCCACATTAAAGTAAATGAGGAATGGACACTTACAGTGTCCCACTGAGATATGGGGATTATTTATTACTGCACTAAAAGCTGGCTAATAGGCTTCCCACGAGGCTGAAAATGAACCTCTTAATTCCTTCCTGAACAATGTTGTACACACATTCACTGGTCCAAATTTATTCAATGCCTCCTATATACCAGTCACTGTGCCAGGCACTATTGACACTGAATATATCCACAGCCTCCGCCTGTACAAAACGTATAGTCTAATGAGGAAAACAGATCACAGTGATGACAGTGAATAGCAGTGTTGTGATACTTGGAAACTCAGCGACTCCAGGAGCATGGAGGAGAAAGCATTGGACCAAATCAAGAAAGTGAAGGCAATAAGGGGCAGACCCAAGAAGCTTCCCCATGGAATTTGACTCAATGGAATTTGACCCCATGGAATTTGACCCAATAAGGGGCAGACTCAAGAAGCTTCCCCATGGAATTTGACATCTAAGTTAATCCTGAAAAGTTGAATACAAGTTTGTCAGGCTAAAAAAGAGAAAGAAGTTGTCCTGGTCAGAGGAAGACTCATAGGCAAAAGCTTGGAAATAAGACTTTGGTTTATTCTGTTCCCTATTTCCCTTTTAAGAACTTTTCACCACAAGGGCTTTTTAAAAATGACACCATTTTTCAGATAACAACTCCTTTCAATTCAGCATAGCAAGTTGTTTACTGCATAACACCTAAATAAATACGATATAAGAAGTGAAATTTTGACACTGTGGTTTCAGGCAAACTCACGCACCAATTTACTTGACACTGCAGTTTCTAGTTAAAGAATATCATTGGGGGAAAATTTGAATTCATGTTTGAATAAACCCAAAGCATTTTGCTTTATATATACCAAGCCAGCGAGATAAACAAGTAGCATCTTCTATAACTTTTCAGTCTGTTAAGAGTGTGTTATTTCCATGTGCTTCAGTGCACTGGCATAATTAATTTTTATATTGTTTAAAGGTGTTTTTCTGTGCTATTACTTTTTTAAAGTGCAACTTGAGTATAACCACAGTTACCCAAGAGTTATAAAAGAGTTATAAAATATCTAGAGAAATGGTGCAGAAAAAGAGAAAGCATTTTCTAAAGAATAACTCCCTGGCCACCACCACCACCTACCATCAAGCCATTTATTCTTTCTTTGGTGAGTCCAATAATTCTTTACGTTATGAATAAAAAGCATTTATTTACTTTCAAATTGTTCTTATTACTAAAATTTATTTTCATTGTTTAGTTAATATATTTTTCTATTTGTGAAAATTTTCGAGATGAAATGTCCTGTAATGTTTCCTGCTATAATGATGGAAACATTTCCTTCATTCAATAGCTTTTCTCTTAGAAGTAATGTTTTAGGGAACAAATTAAAGATGCTAAGCGAGGGATAGGTATATCATACAGCTTAACTGAAATTAGGGACATACAAACTGTCCTCTCCAAAGTAGAATTCCAGTTTCTGTCAAATCTTTATAAGGATTCAGTATGTGGTCCCCAAACCCTGGGAGCCTCTCACCCTGCCACAGAAGCTTTCTTCCAGGGCTCTCTTGACCACTTAGCTCTACCTCTTCCCCCACACCAGTTGGGGGACTATGGATCTTTTCTGAGCCTGATTCTATATCCAGGGGAGAAGGGAAGAAGGGAGCAGCAAAGCAGACAATGCCCAAAGAGCTGTGTTGCAGGAATGGAAGGGGAAACCTCTCAGGTTGCTATTGTGTGTGTCTGTGTATTATATATATATTGTATGAAATACATAATGAGCATACATGCATATAAATATATCACATATACACATATCCCTGTGTATATATAATATATATAATAATGTATATCATACACACACACACAATTGGTAAGCGTACTATTTTTCTATAATATCTCTTGGTTTTGCCGACCACATCAGATAACCTCCTGACCTCAAGTGATCCACCCACCTCAGCCTCCCAAAGTGCTGGGATTACAGATCTCCCTCTAACCTGATCCCACATTTCCAGTTTTTCCATCGCTCCCTGTTTTCTCCTCACACATCGTCTCTGGTCCAATGAGACCGTCCCAACCACTCACTTCACCCCACTGCGATTCATACCTCTCAGCTTAGGGTCCCTCTGCCCCCATCTTCACCCATTCTGTTTGAAAATTCAGGACTTCAAGACCTACGGGATGCCTTTCTTTCTACAGCATTTTTATACTTAACACATAACGAATATACATACCATCCTGACATCACTTTTTTACCTTACAGTGGTGCCAAACCATTCTTTTTCATGTTCAGTACCATATTCAACAAGTTACATGAGTTATTCAACACTTGGTT
The DNA here is from genome assembly GCF_009761245.1 of Sapajus apella. Lineage (NCBI taxonomy): Eukaryota > Metazoa > Chordata > Mammalia > Primates > Cebidae > Sapajus > Sapajus apella. Next base: position 2,894,872 of record NW_022437012.1, on the reverse strand, counting down.
ATAAAGTGGTCTTTGTGTTAGATGATGTTGCCCAACTGTAGGCTAATATACATGTTCTGAGCATATTTAAAGCAGGCTAGGCTACGTTATGACGTTTGGTAGTTTAGGTGTATTAAACGCATTTTTGACTTACCACGTTTTCAACTTGCAATGGGATTATGGAGATGTAACCTCATTGTAAGTCAAGGGTCATCTGTAGATACAGCTCTCAGTTGTTCTACAAGAGTTTCATTTTGGCTCCCAATGAGATCCAGTGGCAGTCAAGTTTGCCTGCATTCCATGGTGCCCAATCCAGTATTTAGTGCACAGTCAGTGTTCTGTTGTGTTGAGAGAAAACAGTAGGAAACCCATGCACAAATTTTATATTGTCTGTAATGTTATCAATTAACTAAGTAACTTGCTTAACTGACTAGGGCCCAGTTTACCCCGTTGGACAATGCAAGATAAGGAAATAAAAATAAAAAAAGGTGATTTTGATATCTCCTCCATCTCTGAATGCTCTGATGCCAGTAATGAACTTGCTGCGAAACTGAACTGGCAAAAGGCATCGTCTAAAACTAATTTTTTTTAGATTGTTCTTATCAGTCACCTCCCCCAAACCAGAACAGGTTAAGAGATTCCTAAAACTAATTTTTAATTATAAAACTCTCTATTTTCTCCTTTCCAGAGCTGTCTTCAAATAGTCGAACCTAAAACCTCGCCCTCAAAAGCCCATGAGACTCTGTGACTCTCTACACTGTGGCTGAGCCCCAGTGCTGTGCCATCGCCATCACCGTGTGTGTGCACATATGGACTGGGGCCTAGAACGCAACTGTTGTTGAGTAAATGCTCAGGAACTGGCTTTTATGTATATGTTCTTGGCAAGGTCATAGGAGGAAAGAGATGAAGCAAAAGATTAAGACAAAAAAATTGGAAAGTATTATGCCACTGAATAAGTGTTCCAGAGGTGCAGAAATCAGAATATTTGATAGTCTAGAGAGGAACGTCGCTAGGGGCAATGACCTGAAATGAAGCGGAGGAAATGTGGAGCCGAGCAGGAAATTTCCCAGTTGGTCTGTCACACCAGGCTTGACAGCCCTGAGGAGCCAGTGGAAGCATGTGTCATTAAAAAGTTGTCGCAGTTACACGCTGCTAATGGGAATAATCCCACTTTGCTGGGATTAGAGAATGTCTGTTAAAGCTGACAGCTCAACCCCTTCATTTTTCAGGTGAGAACGCTGGGTCCCAGAAAAGGAAATCAGCTTTGCAGGATGACATCAAACTTGAACCTTACTCAGTGCACTAATTCTACCTCCCCACCTCCCATTCCCCAGCCAGCCCATGGACTTCCACAAGAATTTCTCTACAACGACCTCCTGGAGACCGTGGACAACTTTCCACCTACATCTTGCTGTGAGCGTTTGGCACCGTTCACTGCTCTCTTCCTCTGGAAACAGCGCTTCTTGCCGCCGCCTGCCCCCTGCAACACTGAGGTCCCCAATCTGGTTTTCTTCCTGCTTCTCCAGCAGCTGCTTCTCAGCTGCCCTCAGCTCAGGTCTCTCAAGGCTTGGTTCAAGCCCTTCTCTTCTCCCCACTCAACGTCCTCCCTGTGTGATTGCAGCCTAGATCTACCATAGGGTTGGCATTCCCAGAATGGTAGCCCCATCCCAAGTCTTTCATCTCATCCCAAACTCAAGACTCCAGCTTCTCGTGGGCCATCTTCTCTCAAAGATGACATGGCCCCACCTGAATGAACACCCACGCTGCTCTGCCTCCATTCTTTCCCACCAGGAAAAGAGGCCACAGTCCCTCTGGTGCCTAAGCCAGAACTCTGTGCATCATCCTTGACCTCAGCAACTCCCTCTCCTTGTCCATTCCACCTCCCCTCTCTCTCTTTCATCAGCCAACTTCTCTCCAACATCATGACCCACACCCTGGCCAGCTCTCAGTTCCTGCCTGGCCCACTGCCAAGCCTTCTTCCAGCTTCCAGCCCGGCCTGAATCCCCAGTGCCACAAGTCATCCTCTGTGACAGAGAGATCTTTTGAAAGCGAAAATCGGAGCCTGCAAGTCTCATCCAAAATCCTTAATTTTATCCCACTGCCCTTAGCATAAAGATCAAAGGCCCTGCACTCTCTGGCCCCTGCAGACCTCTTCAACCTCTTCATGTAACACTCCTGATCTTCCTCCAGCCCCTCCTATCCAGTCCCCACTCCCTCCCATGCACACGGTTACCTGGTTCTAGACATTTCAGGTCTTTAAATTTAACTAAGGTCTTTTCTGCCTCAGGGTGTTTGCACAAGCCCCTCCTTCTCCCAACCCTACTCCTTCTCCCTACTCCAGACGACTATTCATCTCTCAGATTTAAGCTCTCCTCCTCCAGGTAGCCTCCCCTGGGCCCCAAAAAAGGTTGGATCTGGTTGTATTCACCTTTTTCTTTATCACTCTGTCACCAGAGGACCTAAAATTATCTGTGAAGATGCCTTGCTCCTCTAAACCGTGAGCTCCAGAAGAGCAGGGGATGTGCCAGCCTAGTTTGTCACTGTTCCTGGGAGCCAAGCACAGAGAAAGGCAGGCAGCAGATGCTCAACAATCTTTTGACAAAATGAGGGCGTGATTACTGCAGGCAGACCTAACAGCAGGCGGCTCTTCCCACCTTTCTTCTTCTTCTCCCTTTAAGAGGGAGGCTCAAATGGATAATGGAAAACACCATGATGGAACCCGGAGAAGCTACCTGACTCACACACTTAGTAAATGCTGAGTCCAAGTTTGGGGACATGTCAAAGTGAGCAGATGGCCGGGAGGCTGGGCTCTGAAAAGGCAGGTGTTCAGTGAGCAGCAGCACTGGGCAGAACTAACGACTTCACAGGTGATTCCTGTGCAACCGGAGATGCATTTCTTGCCTAGATAACCTTACCGTTCTCAAGCAAGCATCAAACTGAGACCCATAAAAATAAGAAACCTCATTTTCAACACCACAGATCTGCTAACCCTGGCATACTGCTGCTGTGTGTCCTTGGTGAGCTATTCAACCTCTCTGATCTTGTCTTTGCACTCATAAAATAGAAACAATACCTATTTAGTCTGCATCAGAGGACTGCCATCAGAATACAATAAGTTATGTGTGTCTGTGCGTCTGTGGGAAGCAGTTCTGTAAACTGTAATCCACTGTTCAAAGGTGATGGGGACTGCAGCAGCTGGGCTCAAACTTTTGCAAAAAAAAAAAAAAAAAAAAAAGAGTACACAGACAGAGGAACTCACTTTGGTCTCAGCCTAAGTGAATGTGGCAGGGATTTACTTGTCTGCTCAGAAAATTCAGGTGTTCCTGGCACTACAAATTACCTGGGCTCTGGACAAATGCAAAAGCAAAACTTCAGATTTTAAGAGGACTCTAGGGCCTTAAAAGGTCTATGGGGTAGGCATGACATCCTTCACAGAGCAGGCAGGATTGTGCCCGCTTCTCTCTGAAAACAGCAGGACACACACGTGCGAGTTGGGCCGTGGGACTTGTTTAAAGCTACAGCCTCTAATTACAGCCTTCTGTAACAGTTTCCTTTCTTCACCCAAGCCCCCTGAGCCCCATGTCTGTCTACTTGACAATAACACAAAATCTTCCTGATTCACTTTCTATCCATACTCTAACCTAACCAGGATGACAGCCAGGCATATCTTTAATTTGCATAGATTTGCTGTTTCCAGGAAATTCAAGGAACCACCTTTATTTCAGCATTCAAATAACAATGGCTCAATACCCTCATTCTGTCCACAGTGGAAAATTCAGCATTTCCTACTCCTAGTATTGAATCTGGAGAAGGCTTTTGTCATTATTGTGAACATCTTTCTTTTCCATGCTCCTCTTCCCTGCTTCCCTCAAATTGTTTCCACACTCATGCCTCAACCCCTGTATCTAGTCTCTCCGTTGCATTTGAGCTAGACACAGCCTGGCCTCTTTCCTCTGATTTTCCAAAGCAACCAAATGAAAGTTTATATGTATGGCTGAGTTGTCCTATAGGTTTAGGCATCAGGGAGCAGAAGAAATTTATAGCACATCCCAGCCCAACAAACACCCCAAAACTGAAATAGCATCCAACTTCCTAGAAGTCCCTGAGCCATGACCACTGCTGGATTTTCCTCACCTCAGGCCACCAGGTACCTTTGCCACATTGCTGAGGCCCCCTCTATGAGGCACTGTGGGGTTGGGGTTAAGAGCACAGCTGCTAGAGTTACATTGCCTGTGAGCAAATTCTTGTTTAAACTAGTGACCGTGAACAAAATGCTTAACCTATCCATCACCCTATTTTTCCCATCTACAAAATGAGCATAATATTAGCACAGACATCATGGGTTGTTGTGATATTAAGTGAGTTAAAATAGCCAAAGCACTTACAACAATGAGGGGAATGTCAGCCATGACTATCGTCTTCTCTCCATCCACATTCTGCCTCTCAGCTGCCTCCATAAATTACAGATGTTCCCCACTTCCAATGCAGAGTGCTTCAGCCCTCTTTGTTTCTCCTGAATTCACATGGTCATGTTCAGTGGAGTCTCATCTTTCACACTCAAAATAGGAATCCTGTCCTTGCTACTCAGAGTCCCATCCCAGGGCCAGCAGCTTCTGTTTCCTCTGGGAGCTGGCTGGAAAGACCTAATCAGACTCTGCTGTTTAAGCAGATCCTGAGGTGATTCAAACGCACATCATTGTCATGTGAGAAGCAGTGGACGAGACTGCTTCCCTAGAAGGTGAATGCAGCTGCAGCAAACTGTGGACATAAGTAGCATTACTTTCTTTGTGCCAACCGCACTGAGCAACTGCTTGGTGGAATAGTGATGTTCTCCTCTTTTTTTTTTTTTAACTTTAAGTTCCGGGACACATGTACATAACATGTAAGCTTGTTACATAAGTATACATGTGCCATAGTGGTTTGCTGCACCTATTGACCCGTCCTTTAAGTTCCCTCCCCTCACTCCCTGCTCCCCACCAGGAACTAGTGTGTGGTCTTCCTCTCCCTGTGTCCATGTGTTCTCATTGTTCAACTCTCACGTATGAGTGAGAACATGCGGTGTTTGGTTTTCTGTTCTTGTGTTAGTTTGCTGAGAATGATGGCTTCTGGCTTCATCTATGTCCCTGAAAAGGACATGATCTCATTTCTTTTTATGGCTGCATGGTATTCCATGGTGTATATGTAACACATTTTCTTTATCCAGTCTATCATTGGTGAGCATTTAGGTTGGTTCCATGACTTTATTGTGGTAAATAGTGCTGTAATAAACATACGTGTGCATGTGTGTTTATAGTACAATGGTTTATATTCCTCTGGGCATATACCCAGTAATGGAATCGCTGGGTCAAATGGTATTTCTATTTCTAGATCCTTGAGGAATCACCACACTGTGATGGTGATCATCAGCAGTGTAAAAGTGTCCCTATTTCTCCACAACCTTGCCAGCATTTGTTGTTTCTTGACTTTTTAATAATTACCATTCTGACTGGCATGAGATGATATCTCATTGTGGTTTTGACTTACATTTCTCTAACAATCAGTGACATTGACATTTTTTCATATGTTTGTTGGCCATGTTCATATGGAATCAAAGAAGACCCCATATAGCCAAGACAATCCTAAGCAAAAAGAACAAAGCTGGAGGCATCATACTACCTGACTTCAAAGTATACTACAAGGCTACAGTAACCCAAACAGCATGGTATTGACACCAAAACAGACATCTAGACCAATAGAATAAAACAGAGACCTCAGAAATAACACCACATATCTACAACCATCTGATCTTCGAAAAATTATTCAACAAATAGTCCTAGTAAACTGGCTACCCATGTACAGAAAACTGAAACTGGACCCCCTGCTTACACCTTATTAAAAAAATGACTCAGGATGGATTAAAGACTTAAATGTAAAACCCAAAACCTTAAAAACCCTACAACAAAACCTAGGCAATACCATTCAGGACATAGGCATGGGCAAGACTTCATGATGAAAACTCCAAAAGCTATTGCAACAAAAGCCAAAATTGACAAATGGGATCTAATTAAACAAAAAAGCTTCTGTACAGCAAAATAAACTATCATCAGAGTGAACAGGCATCCTACAGAATGGGAAAAAATTTTTGTAATCTACCCATCTAACAAAGGTCTCATATCCAGAATTTACAAGGAACTTAAATAAATTTACAAGGAAAAAAAAACAAGCAACCCCATCAAAAAGTGGGCAAAGAGTATAAACAGACACTTCTCAAAAGATAGTGATGTTTTCATACTTCTCAGAGCTCAGCGACAGAGACCATTTAGTTCTTTGCCCATTTATTCACTAATCAGGAAGCAGCTGCTACAGCACAGTACTATGTGGTGTTGAGGATGACCCAAAAAACCTAGATGACCAGGGTGGTTTCCTTGAAGATTTGGACTTTGTGTCAAGAAGCAGAGTACCTAGACAGTGGCAATTTGCCTTAAGGAACACTATAAAGTAGAATGAAATCAACTGGGTTAAAGGAGCACTATAAAAGCTCAATGATTTTAGATGAACCTCAACATCCTTCCTGATAACCTGGGCTTCAGTGATGTTAAACTTAAGTTTTTAAAGTATGATCTAAGGACCTTCTGAACCACTGAAGGAGCTCGCTTAAGGAACAGGGTCTGGGAGCAGGGAACCTAAGGCTATTTCATGCCAACTTCCTAGAACTAAATTGAAAGAAAGCCTAACTTTTCACACCTAAGAAACAAACGGACCAGAGGCTACTCCCTTTGCAAACCCTCCACCTTTTCTGCCTTGCAGATGGGAAATTGGCTGGCTGAAACCAGTCAGACCGATTGTGGGCCAAGTCTACCTTGGCAACTTTGTAACTTCACCTTAGCCTCTGATTGGTTGCTTTCAGCCACCAATCAGACCAGTTGCAGGCTCCCACTTCATTTATATGAGATGAGCATGAAGTGGTCAATGGGAAACATTTTAGGGGTATTTGGTCCGAGAAGATTCTGTATCTGGGCCATTGAGCCACGGCTCGTGCCCGCTTCCACACTGTGGAATGTACTTTCATTATCAATAAATCCCTGCTTTTGTTTCTTCATTGCTTCATTCTTCCTTTGCTTCGCAGGGGGTTATGCCCAGCTCTTAGTTCAAAACGCCAAGAACCTTGACAACTTGCAGTCAAGATCCTCTGCCAGTAATAATCACTAGCCTAACTGACCTGCTGAGTCAGAACCCGGCATGGGACTCAAGACTGCATTTTAACCCCCGTTCCCCTCCCTCCATATTCACTCACCCAATCCAGTGTATTTGATGCACTCTAGAGTTTGAGACCAATGGTCTAGGGAGTCAGTATGCCAAGGTTAAAAAAGAGCAGTGGCTTCAGAGCCAGGTGCCTGAATTCTAATCTCAACTTCATCACTCACCAGCTGTATTAGCTTGAACAAATTGCTTGACATCTTTGTACTTACATTTTCTCATCTATGAAATAAGATGTTATGAGTCTTAAATTAGTTAAGACATCTAGAAATCAGAACAGTGCTTGTTGATAGTAAATGCTGGATAAATATTGATGATTTTGCTACAATCGAAAGAGATGACATCCCTAAGAGCTGAACATTCTTTGAGCCACAGACCTGAATGATTAGTTTTGGTAGTCAGGAGACAGCCTGGAGCCTCCTGGCCTACAAATCTGTGGATGCTAAGCCCCACATAAACCTGCAGAACTCTTATTTTTTTTCCTCCCATGTGAACATCTCTGGTAATGAAAAATCCCCAGCCCCACTATTTGGCTGGGAGATGCTTACCCAGTTAAGAGCATAAGGCAGTGGTTCTCAACCTTGGCTATATACTAGAATAGTCTGTGGGGTAAGGGGGGAAGGAGAGGGCTAAAAATACTGATGGCTAGGCCCTAGCCCCAGAGATTCTGCTATTTTGGATATTCTGGGATTTGACCTGGGCATTTGGAATTTGGAGTGCTTTCTAGGTGATTCCAACATGCAGCCAAGGTTGAAACGACTGACATAGAGTGAAGTTACAATTCAGTGGTAGGAGGTAGACTTTCCCAGGGTGGGGAGGGGATGTATGATCATTCCCACTATTGTCAGTCTTCCAGGATACAGATGGACTCTCAGCTAGGACATCTCAGCAACCTGGAGGCTGGTCTTAAACCTCTAGGGTGGGAACTGTCATCTCTTCCTGGGCTTTATGGTCTTGGGTCTACCTGCAGAGGTCTGGATATGTTTGAGGTGGCAAGTTCAAAGGTAGCATCTGCCACAGGAAATCAGGCTGACAGCCAGGCATGAGGACAGTGGCATGCAGACCCCAAAAGGAAGGTAGTTAAGTCAACTATGTATTACGTGTGTGTCTATTTCCTCTTAAGAAAATTTATTTGAATATATAAATCTTAGGAAAATAAACATGCTGTGTCCTACATGAGATTGAGCATGAAAGGCCAGTTTAGGGCTTGTAAAAGGATTTTCATTTCAACATCCTAGAAGGGAAAATGAGTCCCAATAATAAGTCAGAGATGTGAGGGGCAGCCCTCCCACGTATAGTCTCCTTCCATTGATAACCTCAGACAATTGGCAGGGTTGGTGTGGGAGGTTTCAAAAGGAATAGTAGTTTTTCTAATGGCCTTTTGAACTACACAGTCTGCTTGGGGGGTCCTATGATATAATCTGAGGCCTCGTTCTAGGAAAGCTGGACCAGTGCATTTCAGGGTTAACTGCCGGAAGAACAACTGGTCAAAGCTTAGTCTGTGGGCAGAGGCTGAGACCCAGGATATGGGGAGCAGGTGGCTGGGGTGGGCAAATTATTGGGGTATAGGGGAAGAGGCTGATGACCTTTCATGGTGAATATCTTCCTCCAGCTCATTCTGATCCTTCCCCTGAGCTTGGTGACGGTACAGAGTCAGGAGCCCTGGGAGCCTGAGACTAACACCTCTGCCAAGTCCAGAAGTGGATCCAGACATGGAAATTGCCAGGGAAGAACATCTCTAAATGTCCAGAAATAAGCCAAAAATTAGCTGTTGTGGAAAGTGTAGATTGTCTGCCCAGTATCAGTTCTCCTTGTTCTTCTTAACAGAATCCATATCCTATCGCATGTGTGATGGGAACTCAGGAGATGTTGACGCCATCCCAATCCCAGTGGATGTGTCCTGATTAGTGAGGATCTCATCTCTCTTGCCAACTAAGATTAGATAGGCTAAAGCCAGTCTGCTCATAGAATTAATTTGGCTGAATTACAAAAGTTGCACATACAATCTAAGTTATTCCAATATGATTGAAGGGAATTATTTAAGGACCATGATAATAGTAAAGTTTGTCTTTTTTCTTCTGCTAGACACAAGCAAGGATCTTTGTTGCTGCTGAGAACTGTCTTATTATTATTAGAAAAGCCAGCTTGTAGGCTGGGCATGTGGCTCATGCCTGTAATCCTAGAACTCTGCGAGGCCAAAGCAGGTGGATTGTTTGAAGCCAAGAGTTCAAGACCAGCCTGGGCAACACAGTGAGTCTTCCATCTCTCCAGAAAACATGTTTTAAAAAGCCAGGCATGGGCCGGGCGTAGTGGCTCACGCCTGTAATCCAAGCACTTTGGAGGCTAAGGTGGGCGGATCACCTGAGGTCCGTAGTTCAAGACCAGCCTGACCAACATGGTGAAATCCCGTCTTTATTAAACATATATATATATATATATATATATATATATATATATGGCCAGGCATGGTGGTGTGTGTCTACAGTCCCAGCTACTTGGGAGGCTAAGGTGGGAAGGTTGCTTGAGCCCAGGAGTTTGAGACTGTAGTGAGCCATGCAAGTGATGAGAGGGGAGAGAGGCCGTAGTACCTAACCTAGTCTTGAAAGTTATATGCCATTACTCCTGCTGCAGTTGGTTAGTTAGAATTAAGTTACTAAGTTCAGTGCAGTAAGGAAGAGAGAAATTCATCTAACTTTTGAGGGGAGGATTGTCAAAGGATGAGTGGACATATTTTAAAAACCACTGCATAATTCATCCTTTGGGTTTCAGCTGAAAGGACCTTACTTCCAGAAATCTATCTCTGACTCAGAAACATCAAGGGATTTAGGGCTGTCCTCTAGCCTTCCACAGTACCCTGTGCCCACCTCTATCACTACACTTTGCTCCCTGCTTAATTGCCAGTTTCTAGTCCACTGTCCTCTGAGCCCACGCACATAGAAAACTGGGAACTCCTAAAAGGCAGAGACTGAGTACTATTGACGGTCATATTCCCAGTGCCTAGCAAAATGCAGAAGAGTCTCAATAAATTTCTACTTTAAAAAAGTACACAGCTCTGGTACTTACTAGCTGAGTGATCCTTGGTGAGTAAATCCCTATCCGTTGTGCTTCATATTTCTCTCATACGGTTGACCCTTGAACAACATAGGGGCTATGGGGTGCAGCCAAAAACCTGTGTATTACTTTTGACTCCTCAAAATCTTAACTACTAACAGCCTACTGCTGAACAGAAGCATTACTGGTCACATAAACCATTGATTAACACATTTTTATATGTGATATGTATTATATACTGCATTCTTACAGTAAAGTAAGCTGGAGAAAAAAATTACTAAGAAAATCCTAATGAAAATAAAATATTTATTAAGTGGAAGTGAATCATTATAAGGTCTTCATCCTCATCATCTTCACATGGACTATGCTGAGGAGGAGGAGGAAGAGAAGAGGAAAAAGACTCTTGCTGTCTTAAGGGTGGCAGAGGCAGAAGAAAATTCACATATAAGTGGACCTACACAGTTGAAACCCATGTTGCTCAAGGGTCAACTGTATATCATAAAGGTGATGAGTTATATCATCATTTCCCAGTGGGTCCCAGTGGGATCTGCTAATGACAATAAATGTGGGGCAAAAAAGTAATTCCATGGTGGTATCAGTTATCTGTTGCTGAGTAATAAATCACGATGAAAGGCAGGTTTTAAAATAACAGTGATTTGTTTTTCTTACATTTTGTGGATTGGCTGGATTTAGCTGGGTGATTTTTTGCCTCATGAGTGACTCTGGTTGTATATGTGTCTACATTCACCTGGGAATGTGGCTGGGCCTGGAACATCCAAGACGACCTCTTATCCTTCAGAGCCTCCCTTCATTTGACTCCTTACCATTTAGGCATGTAGCCCAAACTTCTTTACAAAATAGCAGGTGGCTTTTAAAAGAGGAGAAGCAGAAGCTGTCAGGCCTCTAAGAGCACAGCCTAGAACGAACACAGTGTCACTTCTGTCCAGTGGTCAGTCTAGATTTAAGTGTAGAGGAAAGAATCTAACTCATGATGGGAGGGGTGGCCTGAGAATAAAGGATGGGAGGGATCACTGATGGCCAACAATCAACAAATCTACAACAGCAGTCAAAGGAATTTGGAAAATAGGAGGTTAAACAACGTAAAAGAGGTTGATTGCTTTGTTTTACTTGAAGAAATTTTCAAAAGTTTTAAAATGCTTATGGTTATTGTAAATTTCCAAAAAGGCAATATTGTATAAAAAGTTTTCCAAATTTATCAGACCATGGACCTCTTTTTCTTTTTTTTGTCTTTTGATCTTGAAAGACTGATATTACTCAAACCTGAAAATATTTAATGACTCCTCCAGACTTAAAACCTTTTGATTTCCAGACAGAATAGGTTTTTTTTTTTCCATTTGAATGAGGGGGGAAAATGGCCAGGTCAGAAAGCCCCTGGCTTCAAGCTCCTTTTGTGCTATAAACTATGGAAAGAGTGTGTCTTCCTTTCTTCCTGGTCCCTTAGCTGGCTTCTTTTTGGCTAAATGAACTCTTTTATCCCTCATTCTCTCCTGCTGGGAGTGGTTCTTGTCTGCTAAGGGTTTGAGTATGCAATCAAAGTGAAAAGGAGTGGATCTTTAATTTCAATGATGAGAAAGTCACGGTGAAACTTTGCAGACGGCAGAAAATAGACCTGTTCCTAATACCTCCTTGGTAAGCTATTACCTCCTGGAAAGCTGAATTGTCTTTGTTGCCTTGTCAGTTGGAGCTAGGCACACCCATCAGGGTGGCTCCATTCCTGGTTCCTGTTCCTCCCCATTCCCAGCTCATGCTCTACATGCGTTTGGATACCATCGTTTGAGCAGAGCTCCCTACCTGCTGAGAACACCTGGCAGGGACACAAGGCTGCAGTCAGGTCCTGCTGTCCTCCTGTACCCTGGAGGCCAGCTGGTGCTTAATGATCTCCCAGGAATAGAATAGAAGACAAGTCATTATGTTCTGTTTCTCTTTAACAAATACAGGTTGGTTTTTAATCTTTTTCCATGGATAGGAAGGTAGAAGGAAGAAGTGGGCAGGAATAGAGACAAAAGTTAGTCACAAGGTTTTCTTATCTGGATTCCCTACAACCATTCTAGTTTTATTCTAGAATCTTTGGAAAACACAGAGAGATAGAATGAAAATAAAACTTGCTTATAATTCCTTCATCCAAAAATAATACCGTTAATACTTCATCATATTTTCTTTCAGAACTTTAGTGTTTATACATGCACAATGTTGCATACAGTAGTGTGCCCTGATCCACATTTCAGTTACCCATGTACAGCACAATAAGATATTTTAAGAAATAGAGAGAACACATTTTTGTAACTTTTATTACAGTACGTTGCCATAATTATTCTATTATTGGTTATTATTGTTAATCTCTTACTTTATCTAATTTATAAATTAAGCTTCATCACAGATATGTATGTATAGGAAGAAACGTAGTATATATAGGGTTCATTGCCATCCAAGGGTTCTGGCATCCATTGGGGCCCTTAGAAAACATCAGGCCGGGCGCGGTGGCTCACGCCTATAATCCCAGCACTTTGGGAGGCCAAGGCGGGTGGATCACGAGGTCAAGAGATCGAGACCATCCTAGTCAACAAGGTGAAACCCCGTCTCTACTAAAAATACAAAAATTAGCTGGGCATGATGGCATGTGCCTGTAGTACCAGCTACTCGGGAGGAGGCTGAGGTAGGAGAATTGCTTGAACTCAGGAGGCAGAGGTTGCAGTGAGCCGAGATCAGGCCGAGCCAAGATCTTGCCATTGCACTCCAGCCTGGGTAACAAGAGTGAAACTCCATCTCAAAAAAAGAAAAAAAGAAAAGAAAACATCCCCTCAAGATAAGAGGGAACTATATACATATATATTTGTTAAAAATATGTGTATGTATATGTGTAAATATGTGTATACACACGTATTTTTAACAAAATTGAGAACATGCTGTATATGTAATTTTGTGTCCTATTTTCATGAAGACAACTTGGTTATTTTGGCCGTATCATACTCCATGCCCAGTTGTACCTCTCTCTCTGTTGTTTGTCTATGTCTGTCATTTTGCATATCTGCCACCAATATTTGTTCTTAAGCCTTTGTGTCTCTGATTATTTCATGAAGCAGTATTCCTAAACAATGGAATTACCTGAGGATATAAAAAGTTTTAAGGCTCATGATGCACACAGAGAAATTACACTTGAGAAAAGTACTACATTCTATTTCAATTAGCAGTATGTGATAGTGCCATTTCAATCACTGCCTTACTGACATGACAGATTATTGTATTCTTTCCAGTATGAAAAAGAAAAGTGGTATTTAGCTTCTGTGCTAATTTCTAACCCATTGACTAGTAGCAAGAATGAGATTTTTATGTGTATATTTGATTCCTTTATTTCACCAATTATGTAGTCATATTTTTATTTATCTTTGAGACAGGATCTTGCTGTGTCACCCAGGCTGGAGTGCAGTGGTATGATCTTGGGTCACTGCAGACTCAAACTCCTGAGCTCAAGCAATCCTCCTGCCCCAGCCTTCCAAGCAGCTAGGACTACAGGGTGCAAGCCACCATGGCCAGCTAGTTAAAAATTAAATAAAATTGTGTACAGACAAGGTCTCACTACATTGCTCAGGCTGGTCTTGAACTCTTGGCTTTAAGCAATTCGCTCACCTCAGCCTCCCAATCACTCCTGGGATTACAGGCATAAGTGACCGCACCCAACCTGGCTTTTTTATTGTTGTTTTTGTTTTTGTTTTCCAGAGACAGGGTCTCACTCTGTCACCCAGGCTGGAGATCAGTGGTACGATCATAGCTCACTCAGCCTCGAACTCCTGAGCTTAAGCAATCCTCCCACCTCAGCTGGGACTACAGAAGTGCACTACCATGGCCAGCTAACTTTTTTAAAAAATTTTTTGTAGAGACAGAGTCTTGCTATATTGCCTAGCTTGAACTCAAGCGATCCTCCCACCTCAGGCTCCCAAAACTCTGGAATTACAGGAAAAGGTGAGTGCCCAGCCTCGTAGCAATCATGTTTTTCGCCTAAGAATTTATTATATTTTTAATGTTTTACTTATTAATTTTAAAAGCTTTTCTTATATATAAAATATTCATCCTTCAATCTTGAAACTATTTTTCTCACGTTGTCATTTGCCTTCTAAATTTTTCATGTAATCAAATTCTTTTCTTTTTTCTTTTTTTTTTATTTTTTACTTTGAGAAAAGTTTTTCTGATTCCCAAGTGAATTAAATGTCTGTCTATATTTTTTCTCATTTTATGGTCTTCTATATCTATGTTTCTACATTCATCCTATGTAAAAGGAGATTTATTTTAAAACTAGGAGCTACTTTGAAAGTAATGAACATCTTTATCATGTATAATTGTTCTATCCAAAACCACAGGGTTTATTCAGAATTTTTACATCTCCCTATAAAATTAGGTAGTTTTCTTCCCATAGGTTCCAGGCATTTCTTGTTATTGTTGGGCTTAGGACCTTGTTTCCTTCTGCTGCTGAGACTTTTTTTTTTCCCATTATACCTTTTTAACAGGATATGGCTAGAATTTGGGAAATCCAGTTGGTACCTATTTGTTTAATATAAGGTAATTTTGCTGAACTTTCTTATTAATTCTGAAAGAGTTTCCATCCATTATCTAGGGTTTTCTGGCCATGTAATTACAGCATTTGCAAATGGTGGTAAGTGTGCCTCCTCCTATCCTGTTATTTCACTACTTCTGTTTGTTCTATTGTTCTCACAGTGTGAGTGGGCATTCTTGTTTTCTTTCTGATATTTAATGGAAATGCTTTGTATTTTATGATTAACTGATATAAGATGTTGGTATGAGCTCGATATTCTTATAGTACTTTTTCTTTTTAATTTTTTTGTTATACTTTAAGTTCTGGGTACATGCGCAGATCACGTAGGATTGTTACATCCTATGATTCATGGCTTCCTAAATATTTTAAAGCAGAAGTCAGTGTTTAATTTTGTCCACTTACCTCTTAGCATCTAGTGAGATTAGCATGAGTAATACTATCCTATCATGTTTCCTTGATTATAAAATACATTGTAATTTCAGAGATGTTGAAACATGAAAAAGAAAGATATATTTTAGAATGGTGATGGAGGTCCTTAATATTAAATCATTAAGAAAAGACTGGGCCGGACACAGTGGCTCATGCCTATAATCCCAGCACTTTGGGAGGCCGAGGCAGGTGGATCACCTGAGGCCACGAGTTCAAGACCAATGTGGTGAAACCCTGTCTCTACTAAAAATACGAAAATTAGCCCAGCATGGTGGCAGGTGCCTGTAATCTCAGCTACTCTGGAGGCTGAGGCAGGAGACTTGCTAGAATTGAAGGGGAGGAGGTTGCAGTGAGCTGAGATCACGCCATTTCACTCCAGCCTGGGCCAACAACAAAGAGACTCCATCCAAAAAAAAAAGAATAGGCTCTACTACTTCAGGGAGAAATGTGCTTTTCATTATGTTGTTGAATTTGGTTTGTTCAAATTTAATGTGGCATTTTAAAACATATTCACTTATGATATTATTTTATGGTTCTTTTGTGTATATATTTAACAGTTTTTTATATATTTACTAGTTTCATAAAATGAATTACTTAGCTTTCCCATTTTTTCTTTTCTCAGGAATTGTTTATATACATGAGAATTGTGGTCCTTGGAAGGCTGAAGCATCAAATTGGTAAGTTTCTTGTCCCATTACTTAAGAAATAGTGTTTTAATAAATTATTTTCATGTTTATTGAGCTCTTTTGATTTTCCCTTTTTTCAATCTAAGTTGACCTTTTATATTTTTCTGAAAAAAATTATTTTCTTTGATAGTTTTGTTTGTAAAGAAATATAGACAATATTTGCTTCATCTTTTAAAAAAATGTCTGTATCCTTTGATTTATCACCTTTCTTTTCCTTTATTTGCATTATTTATATTTGTGAAATACTGGTCTTCTTTTTAAAGCCAAAGCTATTATATTTACTTACTGTGTTTTTTATTCATTCCTAATCCTGTAATCTTTCTTTTCTGTGCTGTTTTACTTGTTAGATTTTAATAACTTCTGATATTGACTACTGATTGGTTTAGTTTTACTATGTAATTATGCCATTATTACATTATTTAAGGCCTTGAATGACAGTCATGTCATTCACAATCTGGAACATGAAAATTTATACTTTCATTGTAAATTTCACCTTTCATCATTTTAAAGAAAACTGGTCATGCTATATCCGTTTTGAAATGCAATATTCTCATATTTATTATTTTCTAAAAAGACTGTTCATTATTTTTAAATAGCCTGCTTTGATGTCCTTTTTGAATAAATAATTATTTAAATGTATGTGGTTTTTTGAGTTGCTAACTTAGGGTTTTGGTTACATATTTCTTTCTCTATGTGTTCCCCATTCTCCCTACATTTTTAGTTTTTCTACACTTGTAGATGCAAAATTTTTGCCTTTGAGAAGATTTTAATTAATTTTTGTTTTTGTTTTGAAGGGTTTGTTGTATGATCAATTTGATGTGTTTCATGCATGTTTAAAAAGAAGATGCAATCTATTGGTAAGGTATAAAAACATTTATTATAACAATTGCTTTGGTCTTTTAAATTGTAAAGATTCTCAATGTGTTTATTTGCCCTGCACAATAACTGCTAAATACTAGAAGAAGCATTTCTCACTGTTAGAAACCTGTGTTTCTCTACTACATCTCTCATTTTTGCTTTTTATAGTTCATGACAATCATGTGGTATATACTGGTATATATTACTTTTATATTTTCATTGTAAATATCATCTTTCAGCATTATAAAAGAACTCTTTATATCCCATGTAACACAATTTGGCCTGCAATCTACTTTGTGTGAAATTTATATTGCCACCCTGATTTCTTTTGGTTTACATTTCCCTGGTAAATCTTTTCCCAGTTTTTAAAATTTTATTTGATGATATTTTATTTTTAATAGAATGTAAGTCATTTATGTTTACAGGCAAAATGATATGCTTTGTCATCTGCCATTACAGATGTTTCAGCTTTTGCTTTTGCATTTCCTTTACTCTTTCCTTCTTTTGTTATTAGGTTAATACTTTTTGGAAACTTTTTAAAAAACTTTTTGTAATTAGGATTACATAATCTATAATTATTATATTATAAATTATATGCATAGTATTTTTATTTTTATCATTGGTTACCTTTAACTGTATTTAGATGATTTTTTCACACCATATTTTTTTTAATTTTAGATGGTCCATGACTTACAATGATTCAATTTACAATTTTTCAGCTTTACAATGGTGTGAAAGCTATATCTCTTTAGCTTGGTTTTAAATAACACAATAATAATACCATAACTACATAATAAAAACTAAAATAAGCCAGTTAATAGTCAATTTGAAGGTTATTAAAATATAGCATTCAGTACACTCCTTTTTTATGATGAGGTTAGGTCAGGATAAACCCATTGCAAGTTGAAAATATCATAAGTCAAACATGCATTTTAGTGTTTTCAATAAAAACAGTCAAGCATCTGTATTAATATTTTTACTACTTTGACTTCCTGATTCAGAAAAAAAACATTATTATGCAGTTGCTGCCTTGAATTTGTGCCCCACTTCCACTTTCCAATCTTTTATGTAGTCTTGGGTTTAAACAAAATCATTCTTGATATTTTCTTTCAGTTTTACAAGAAGGTTTATAAAAGTTACTTAAACCTTGATTAAGTTTGATAAAAGTTACTTAAACCTTGATTGCATTCATTCATCTATTTATTGAATAAATATGTACTGAAAGTATACCATAGACCAGGTACTAGGGTTAAAATAGTTAACAAGATTGACAAAATCCTGACTTCATGGAGCATAAATTCTGGTTGAGAAGATGGACAATATATTTGTAATAAGCATTACATTAAAAAAATAATTCCAGCTAATAATTACTGCAGTGATAGAACAAAAAAAAAATAGAATAATGGAATAAAAGAACTACAGTGTCATTACTTTTGATGACTGGGGAAGCCTCTTTGAGAAGATAGTATCTGAGCAGTCAGTTGAATTCTCAAAAAGGGCCAGTCATGTGTAGATGTGGGGAAGAACTTCCAGAACCAAGGAGTAAGTGACAGCATGGCATAATTTTAAAAAAGAAGAAAAAGAACAATTAGCCCAAAGCAAAATGAGATATGAGGATGGTGGTTGGCGTCCCCTGGTACTGCTTATTGATGCCAGGTTAAGCAAGAAGAACCTTGATTTCTAAGAAGCAGTGTTATATGTTTCAATCTGCCTGATGGTTCACTGAAGAACTGGCACAGTGACTGGCCATTATTCCAACACCCATGGGCTAAGCAGCTTCCTGGTCAGTGTCTATTCAAGAATTTTAAAAGACAGAACATGTTTTAAACTCCTTTTCTGTTTTCTTATTAGATTATGTCACTGATTGACTTCAGAGATCATGGAAAAGAGACTTTAGTGACTGCACATAACATGAAATATTGTCCTTTCAAAAATGGTTTGGCAAAGTCACTAAACACATGTGCAATTTTACTCCCTAACAAGCTACATCAGCAGTCTCTAGAAAGGAGATTATTATTTCCAGAGTTACCGTATTATAGTATTCAAAAGGTCCAGTTCTCAGCAAAAAAATAATAACATACAAAGAAATAAGAAAAAAGGAATCAACAGAAGATATCCCAGAGGAAGCCCAGGCATAAACATACTAGACAAAGACTTTAAATTAACTGTCTTAAATATGCTCAAAGAACTAAAGGAAACCATGGAAAAGAACTAAAGAAAATTAGAAAAACAAGGTATGAACAAGTAGGGGATATCTATAAAGACAGAAATTATTTTTAAAAAATTAAATAGAAATTCTAAAGTTTAAAAGTAAAATAGTTGAAATTTAAAAATTGCTACAGAGAATCAACAGCAGATTTGAGCAAACAAAGAATCAGTGAAACTGAAGAGAGGGTGATTAAAATTATTTGATATGTGAGTTAGAAGGAAAAAAGAATGAAGAAAATAAACAAAGCCTATAATACCTATGAAGTATACTAACATATGGGTTCTGAGACTCACAGAAGGAAAAGAGATAGAGAAAGAAACTGATAAGATATTTAAAGAAGTAATGGCTGAAAACTTCCCAAATTCATGGAAGACATGAATATACATGTCAGAGAACTTCAACAATTATAAATGGAATTAACCCAAAGAGATTCACACCAATACATGTTGCAATAAACTGTCAAAAGATAAGGAGAAAATCTTAAAAGGCACAAGAAGGGAGGATCCAAGATGGCCATTTAGGAACAGCTCAGGATTGCAGCTCCCAGTGAAAGTGCAGAAGGTGAGTGGACGCCACATTTCCAGACGGATTTTTATTGCCCACAGACCAGGAGATTCCCAGGCAGAGGAGTCCCACGGATTGCCAGCATGACTGTTTTGGCCGGTGTGGCCTTTTCGGTCCCTGCGGCTGTTTTGGCCCGTGCAGCTGCTTTGTGGTGCCCTGGCACGGCAGTTCTCCATACAAAATACACTGGTCCGGGTGCCCTTTTAGCTGGTAATTGGAGCCCCAGGAAGGTGCAGTCGCCCATTCATCTGTCTGAAAAGGGGTCTGAAACAGGGAGCCAGGCCAGGTGATTCCCGGGCAAAAACAAACAAACAAACAGCCCCAAGAATCTGAGCGCTGCTGTTTAAGCCGGCGCAGTGAGTTGCTGCAGGGGAAATCACATAGATCCCAGCGCCTTTTCAACAGGCTACTGGAACACCTGGGAGAGAGTCGATTGTTCAACTAAAAAACAAAAGGTTCTGAGGCAGGGAGCCAGGTGATCAGGCTCGGCTGGTCCCACCCCTACAAAAGAAAAGCAATCAGAAACTCTTTGGATTGAGAGTTTCACAGCAAGCACAGCTGAACCCGGGATAGTCCAGCTCTGTGGGGGAGGGGCATCTGCCATTGCCGAGGCACTCCATCACTTCGGAGGTAGTCTGCCATTGCTGAAGCAGCCCGTCGTTGCCGAGGCAGCCTGCCATTACAACAAGAGTCCACCATTACAGAGGCGGGCCACAAATGCTGAGACAGTTCTAACTACACCCATATAAACAGGACTGCAGGGAAGTTCACACCACAGCTGGGCGGAGCCCACAGCAGCTCAGCAAAGCCTCTGCAGGCAGATAGTGACTAGACTGCTTCCTTGCTGCACAGGGCAGCCCTGAAAAAAAAAGGCAGCACAATGGAAACTCATAAATAAAGCCCTAACTCCCTGGGACACAGCACCTGGGGAAAAAATAGGTGTTTATGAGTTCTGCTGCAGCAGACCTAAATGTACCTGCCCAGCAGCGCTGAATGAAAAACGGAGCTCACAACTCAGCACTTGAGCTCATGTAAAGGACAGACTGTCTCCTCAAGCAGCTCCCTGACCCCCGTATATCCAAAGAGTCACCTCAGAAAGGAGAGATCAGACTGACATTTAGCGGGTATCATTCTGGGACAAAGATAGCAGAAAAAGAAACTGGTAGCAACCCTTACTGTTCTGCAGCGGCTGCAGGTGATCCCCAGGCAAGCAGGGTCTGGAATGGACCTCAGCAGCCCTACAGCAGAGGGTCCAGACTGTTAGAAGGAAGACTAAGAAACAGAAATAACTTCATTATCAACAAATTGGATGTCCACTCAGAGACCCAATCTGAAAGTCAGCAAATACAAAGACGACAGGTGGATAAATCCACAAAGATGGGAAGAAACCAGTGCAAAAAGGATGAAAACACCCGAAACCAGAACACCTCTCCTCCTACAAGTGTTCACGACTCCTCACCAGCAAGGGAACAAGGCTGGATGGAGAATGAGTGTGATGAAATGACAGAATCAGACTTCAGAAGGTGGCTAATGAGGAACTTCCTTGAGCTAAAAGAACATGTTCTAACCCAATGCAAAGAAACTAAGAACCTTGAAAAAAGATTTGATGAAATGCTAATGAAATGGACAAATTAGAGAGGAATATAAGTGAATTGATGGAGCTGAAAAACACAACATGAGAACTTCACAAAGCATGCACAAGTTTCAACAGCCAAATTGACCAAGCAGAAGAAAGGATATCAGAGGTCGAAGATCAACTCAATGAAATAAAACGAGAAGGCAAGATTAGAGAAAAAGGGGTAAAAAGGAATGAACAAAGTCTCCAAGAAATGTGGGACTATGTGAAAAGACCTAATCTACGTTTGATAGGTGTACCTGAATGTGACAAAGAGAATGAATCCAAGCTGGAAAATACTCTTCAGGATATTATCCAGGAAAACTTCCCCAACCTAGCAAGGCAGGCCAATACTCAAGTCCAGGAAATACAGAGAACACCACAAAGATATTCTTCAAGAAGAGGAACCCCAAGGCACATACATAATCATCAGATTCACCAGGGTGGAAATGAAGGAGAAAATGCTAAAGGCAGCAGGAGAAAAAGGTTGGGTTACACACAAAGGGAAGCCCATCAGACTCACAGCAGATCTCTCAGCAGAAACCCTACAAGCCAGAAGAGAGTGGGGCCAATATTCAACTTCCTTAAAGAAAAGAACTTTCAACCCGGAATCTCCTATCCAGCCAAACTAAGCTTCATAAGTGAAGGAAAAATAAAATCCTTTGTGAACATGCAAGTACTCAGAGATTTCATCACCACAAGGCCTGCTTTACAGGAGCTCCTGAAAGAGGCTCTACACATAGAGAGGAACAACCAATACCAGCCACTCCAAAAATAAACCAAATGGTAAAGAGCATCAACACAATGAAGAATCTATATCAACTAATGGGCAAAACAGCCAGCTAGCATCAAAATGGCAGTATCAAATTCAGACATAACAATATTAGCCTTAAATGTAAATGGACTAAATGCCCCAATCAAAAGACACAGAATGGCAAATTGGATAAAAAGCCAAAACCCATCAGTGTGCTGTATCCAGGAAACCCATCTCATATGCAAGGATACACAAAGGCTCAAAGTAAAGGGATGGAGGAAGATTTACCAAGCAAATGGAGAGCAAAAAAAAGCAGGAGTTGCAATTCTCGTCTCTGATAAAATAGACTTTAAAGCAACAAAGATCAAAAGAGACAAAGAAGGACGCTACATAATGGTAAAAGGATCAATGCAACAAGAAGAGCTAACGTTCCTAAATATATACTCACCCAATACAGGCGCACCCAGATACATAAGGCAAGCTCTTAATGACTTACAAAGAGACTTAGACTCCTACACAATAATAGTGGTAGACTTTAACACCCCATTGTCAATATTAGACAGATCAACCAGACAAAAAATTAACAAGGATATCCAAGACTTGAACTCAGACCTGGACCAAGCAAATCTAATAGACATTTACAGAACTCTCCACCCCAAATCCACAGAATATACATTCTTTTCAGCACCACATCACACCTACTCTAACATTGACCATGTAATTGGAAGCAAATCACTCCTCAGCAAATGCAAAAGAACGGAAATCATAATAAACAGTCTCTCAGATCACAGTGCAATCAAGATAGAACTCGGAATTCAGAAACTAACTCAAAACTGCACAGCCTCATGGAAACTGAACAACCTGCTCTTGAATGTTGACTGGATAAACAATGAAATGAAGGCAAAAATAAAGACGTTCTTCGAAACAAACGAGAATGAAGACACAACATACCAGAATCTCTGGAACACATTTAAAGCAGTCTCTAGAGGAAAATATATAGCAATGAGTGCCCACATGAGAAGAAAGGAGAGATCTAAAATTGACACCCTATCATCAAAATTGAAAGAGCTAGAGGAACAAGATAAAAAAAAAAAAAAACTCAAAACCTAGCAGAAGACAGGAAACAACTAAGATCAGAGCAGAACTGAAGGAGATAGAGACACAAAAAACTCGTCAAAAAATAAATAAATCCAGGAGCTGGTTTTTCGAAAAGATCAACAAAATAGACAGACCACTAGCCACATTAATAAAAAAGAAAAGAGAGAATAACCAAATTGATGCAATAAAAAACGATAAAGGGGATATCACCACAGATTCCACAGAAATTCAAACCATCATCAGAGATTATTACAAACAACTCTATGCACGTAAACTAGTAAACCTGGAAGAACTTGATAAATTCCTGGACACTTGCCTCCTCCCAAGCCTAAACCAGGAAGAAGTCGAAATCCTCAACAGACCAATAACAAGGTCTGAAGTTGAGGCAGCAATTAAGAGCCTACCACCCAAAAAAAGCCCAGGTCCAGATGGGTTCACAGCCGAATTCTACCAGACATACAACGAGGAGCTGGTACCATTTCTTCTGAAGCTATTCTAAACAATCCAAAAAGAGGGAATCCTTCCCAAATCATTTTATGAGACCAACATCATCCTGATACCAAAACCCGGCAGAGACTCAACAAGAAAAGAAAACTTCAGGCAAATATCCATGATGAACATACATGCAAAAATCTTCAATAAAGTACTGGCAAGCTGATTGCAACAGCACATCAAAAAGCTTATCCACCATGATCAAGTAGGTTTCATCCCAGGGATGCAAGGCTGGTTCAACGTACGCAAGTCCATAAACGTAATTCACCACATAAACAGAACCAAGACAAAGACCACATGATTATCTCAATTGATGCAGAGAAGTCCCTTGAAAAAATTCAACAACTCTTTATGCTAAAAACCCTCAATAAACTAGGTATTGATGGAATGTATCTCAAAATAATAAAAGCTATTTATGACAAGCCAACAGCCAATATCATACTGAATGGGCAAAAACTGGAAGCATTCCCTTTGAAATCTGGCACTAGACAAGAATGCCCTCTCTCACCACTCCTATTCCATATAGTACTGGAAATTCTAGCCAGAGCAATCAGGCAAGAAAAAGAAATAAAGGGTATTCAAATAGGAAAGCAGGAAGTCAAATTGTCTCTGTTTGCAGACGACATGATTGTATATCTAGAAGACCTCATCGTCTCAGCCCAAAGTCTCCTGAAACTGATAAGCAACTTCAGCAGTCTCAGGATATAAAATCAATGTGCAAAAATCACAAGCATTCCTATACACAAATAACAGACTTAAAGACAGCCAAATCAAGAATGAACTGCCATTCACAATTGCTACAAAGAGAATAAAATACCTAGGAATACAGCTAACAAGGGACGTAAAGGACTTCTTCAAGGAGAACTACAAACCACTGCTCAACGAAGTTAGAGGTGACACAAACAGATGGAGAAACATTCCATGTTCATGGTTGGGAAGAATCAATATCGTGAAAATGGCCATACTGCTCAAAGTAATTTACAGATTCAACACTATTCCCATCAAGCTACCAATGACCTTCTTCACAGAACTGGAAAAAAACACCTTAAACTTCATATGGAACCAAAAAAGAGCCCGCATAGCCAAGTCAATTCTAAGCAAAAAGAACAAAGCAGGAGGCATCACACTACCGGGCTTCAAACTATACTAGAAGGCTACAGTAATCAAAACAGCATGGTACTGGTACCAAAACAGAGATAGAGACCAATGGAACAGAACAGAGTCCTCGGAGGCAACACAACATATCTACAACCATCCAATCTTTGACAAACCTGGCAAAAACAAGCAATGGGAAAAGGATTCCCTGTTTAATAAATGGTGTTGAGAAAACTGGCTAGCCATATGCAGAAAGCAGAAACTGGACGCCTTCCTGACACCTTACACTAAAATTAACTCCAGATGGATTAAAGACTTAAACATAAGACCTAACACCATAAAAACCCTAGAAGAAAATCTAGGCAAAACCATTCAGGACATAGGCGTAGGCAAGAACTTCATGACCAAAACACCAAAAACATTGGCAACAAAAGCCAAAATAGGCAAATGGGACCTAATCAAACTCCACAGCTCCTGCACAGCAAAAGAAACAGTCATTAGAGTGAATCAGCAACCAACAGAATGGGAAAAAATTTTTGCAGTTTACCCATCTGACAAAGGGCTGATATCCAGAATTTACAAAGAACTAAAACAGATTTACATGAAAAAAACAAACAATCCCATTCAAAAGTGGGCAAAGGATATGAACAGACACTTTACAAAAGAAGACATACATGAGGCCAACAAACATATGAAAAAATGCTCCTCATCACTGGTCATCAGAGAAATGCAAATCAAAACTACATTGAGATACCATCTCTCGCCAGTTAGAATGGCGATCATTAAAAAATCTGGAGACAACAGATGCTGGAGAGGATGTGAAGAAATAGGAACACTTTTACACTGTTAGTGGGAGTGTAAATTAGTTCAACCATTGTGGAAGACAATGTGGGGATTCCTCAAGGACCTAGAAATAGAACTTCCATTTGACCCAGCAATCCCATTACTGGGTATATATCCAAAGGATTATAAATCGTTCTACTATAAGGACACATGCACACGGATGTTCACTGCAGCACTGTTTACAATAGCAAAGACCTGGAACCAACCCAAATGCCCATCGATGATAGACTGGACAGGGAAAATGTGGTACATATACACCATGGAATATTATGCAGCCATCAAAAATGATGAGTTCGTGTCCTTTGTAGGGACATGGATGAACCTGGAAACCAT
>NW_022437012.1:2753316-2868963 GCF_009761245.1 Sapajus apella | reverse complement strand
GGGGGGGGGGGGGGGTTGGGGGGGGGGTGGCATGGGGAGAAATGCCAGATATAGGTGAGGGAGAGGAAGGCAGCAAATCACCCTGCCACGTGTATACCTATGCAGCATCTTGCATGTTCTTCACATGTACCCCAAAACCTAAAATGCAATAAAAAAAAGAAGTTGAATGGTACAGAAATTGCCAATAAGGAAATATTTGTCCATACATTAAGAAATTGTGAAAAAATAAAATATTAGATTTTAAAAAAAAAGGCACGAGAGAGACTCACATTTTTCAAACTATTTTCAATAAGATTAACAGTGAAATTTATTGAAATTTATGGAGACTGTAAGGAAATGGGATGATATATTTAAGTGCTATAAAAAAAATACTGTCAACAAGGAATTCTATATCTGACAAAACTATCCTTCAAAAATGAAAAAGAGATAGGAGAAATAAATTGAAGAGATCTATTGTACAACATAGTGATTACTGGTAATAACAATGTATTACATTATTGAAATTCACTAAAAGTAATTTTAAATGTTTTCATTACAAAAAAGGCAAGTATGTGAACTAATACATACATTAATTAGTTTTATTTAGGTATTACACAGGTATACGTTTTTGAAACATCACGTACATAAATATATATATATATTTTGTCAATTCTAGAAATTTTTTAAACAGGAGAAATTAAGACAGATAAGCAAAACTAAAGGTGTTTATTGCTAGTAGGTCTGTTCCGTGAGAGAAGCTAGAAGTAGTCATATAGGTTGAAATGAAAGGACAATAGAGTAACTCAATGTCATAAATAAAGATCTTATAAAGATAAATACATAGATAAATAAAGCTAATATTATTGTACTTTTGGTTTGTAATTCCTCTTTTTCTTCTGATAGAATTTTAAAGACTTTAATACTCCACTTCAGAAATGGACAGAACATCTAGACAAATGATCAAGAAAAAATAGAGGACTGAAGACACTATAAACTAACTAGGTCTAACACACCTACATATACAAAACACTCTACCCAACAACAGCAGAAAAACGCTGGAGTGCAGTGGCATGAGCCCAGCTCACTGCAACCTCCAACTCCCTGGTTCAAGCAATTCTCCTAACTCAGCCTCCCAAGTAGCTGGGATTATGGGCAAGCACCACCACACTCAGCTAATTTTTGCATTTTAAGTAGAGACAGGGTTTCATCATGTTGGCCAGAATACTCTCGATCTCCTGATCTCGTGATCCACCCACCTCAGTTTCCCAAGGTGTTGGGATTACAGGCGTGAGCCACCGCGCCCATCCTCAAAACACATTCTTCTGAAGTGCACATGTAACATTCGCCAAGAGAAACTATATGTTAGGCCATAAAACAATTCTCAATTAATTTAAAAGGACAATTATAAAAAGTATCTTCTCTGACCACAATGGAATGAAGCCAGAAATTAATAACAGAAGAAAAACTGGAAAATTCACCAGCATGTGAAAAATAAATAATACACTCAAACAACAAATGAGTCAAACAGGAAATACTAGGGAAATTAAGAGATTCTTTGAGATGAATAAAAATGAAAGTACAAATTACCAAAATATATGAGATGCAGCAAAAACCATGCTCAGAGCAAAATTTATAGCTGTAAATGTCCACATTAAAAAAGTAAGATCTCAAATCAGCAACCTAACTTTATGCCTGAAAGAATTAGAAAAAGAAGAAAAAACTAAATCCCACACCAGCAGAAAAATGAACATACTAAATATTAGAGCAGATATAAATGAAACAGAGAAAAAGCAAATAATAGATTCAAAAAAACTCAAAAGCTCATTCTTTGAAAAGATAAAAATTAAGCAAACCTTTACCTAGATTGACTAAGAAAAAAAGAAGAAAAGACATAAATAACTAAAATCAAAATTTAAAGTAAGGATATTACTACTAACCTTACAGAAACTGAAAGAATTAGAATATAATAAACAATTAGACACCAACAAATTAGATAAACTAGAGGAAATAACAGGTTCCTAGAAACACACAAATTACCAATACAGATGCAAATACAAAATCTCAAAGAATCTATGATAAGCAAAGATGTTCAATGAGTAATCAAAATTAGTATTTAAAATCCTCCCCTAAATGAAAAACCTAGGACTCAAGAAAATATTAGCAAACTAATCGAACAGTTTGTAAAAGGATTGTTCATATGACCAAATAGGATTTACTCCAGGAATATGAGGGAGGCTCAACATAAGAAAAGGTTAATCAAGCCAGGTGTGAAGGTGTGCTCCTGTAGTCCCAGGTGCTTAGGAGGCTGAGGCAGGAGGATTGCTTGAGGTTGGCCTCAAGTTTTAGAACAGCTTGGGCAACATAACATGACCCTGTCTCCAAAAAGCTCTTTTTAAAATTAGGTATGTTGGCAGTACTTGTATTCCCAGACACTTAGAAGTCTAAAGTAGGAGGATCACTTGAACCA
Organism: Sapajus apella; assembly: GCF_009761245.1. Classification (NCBI taxonomy): domain Eukaryota; kingdom Metazoa; phylum Chordata; class Mammalia; order Primates; family Cebidae; genus Sapajus; species Sapajus apella. Next base: position 2,866,517 of record NW_022437012.1, on the reverse strand, counting down.
GGGAGTGATCAGGCCAATGCTCTAGCATGGGTGACAGAATGACACCCTAACTCTAAAAAATATATATATATTTTTAATAAATAAAAATTAATCAATGTAACACAACATATTAGACTAAAGGGAAAAAAACAATCATCTCAGTAGATGCAGAGAAAACATTTCACAAAATTCAACACCATTTTGTGATTTTTCAAAATGTTTCAGCAAACTAGCAATGGGAAGGAATTTCTTCCATTTGATAAAGGACATATATCAAAACCCCACAACTAACATCATACTCAATAGTGAAAGACTGAAGCGTTTCCCCTAAGATCAGAAATAAGACAAGGATGCTTATTGTCACCACTGCTATTTATCATTTTACTAGAGGTTCTAGCCAGAGCAATCAAGCAGAAAAAGTAAATAAAAGGAATGCAAATTTGAATGAAAGAAACAAAATGATCTCTACCTGTAGATGCTATGACTCTACATATAAAAAATCCAAAGAAGACACAAACACAAAATAGTAGAGCTAATCACAAAATCATCAAAGCTGCAAAAAGCAGTTGTTTTTCTAAACATCAGCAGTGAACAATCCAAAAAGAAAATTAAGAAAATAATTCCATTTACAATAGCATCCAAAAGGATAACATACCTAGGAATAAATTTAACCAAGAAAGTGAAAGACTTGTATATTAAAAACTATAAATCATTTCTGAAAGAAATTTTAGAAGACCTAAATAAATGGAAATGCCTATGAATTTCCAAGAAGACCTAATAAAATAACCATATCTGTAGATTAATGCAACCCCATCAAAATTCCAAAGGCCACTTTTGCAAAAATAAAACAGCTAATTTTCAAATATATATGGAATTGCAAGGAATTCCAAATGATGAAAACAACACTAAAAAAGAAAAAGAAAGTTGGAGGAATCATACTTTTAGATTTCAAAACTTACCACCAAAATACAGTAACCAAAACCATGTGATGTTAGCATAAGGTTAGACATTTAGGCCAATAAAATAGAATTAAGGTTGAAAAATAAACCAAACATCTATGACCAGTTGATTTTTTTACCAGGGCACCAAGACCATTCAAGAAGAATAGAATAATGCTTTAAACTGGTGATGAGATAACTAGATAATGCCATGCCAAAGAATGCCACTGGATCCCTACCTTGCTTTATATATAAAAAAAATTAACTCTTGATAGTCCCCAGATAGCCAACCTGGTTTTTCCCTTATTTCCTTCATGTATGTACTTCTCAGGATAAATGTAGAATGTGCTAGAAATGCAAAATACTGAGAGAAGCAGGAACTACCTGCAACAGCCCAGCCTTGTTCATGTCCTTCCTAAGAAAGAGAACATCTTGACTTAAGGAAGAATGGCCAGAGAGAGCCTGGACTTTGTTCCTCACCCTAGAAGCAAGATGTACTTCAAAGCATTGAACAGTGAGTCCTGTTGTCCCTGAAGTGTTTAAATATGAGTTGAAACTATACAACTATTAGAACAAAACATAGAAATAAATCTTTATGACCTCAAATTTGGCAGTGGATTCTCAGATTTTATACCAAAAGCATAAGCAATGGAAGAAAAAAGGAGATACTTGGACTTTATAAAAATGAAAAAAAAATTGTACATCCAAGGACACAATTAACAGAGTGAGGGGTGAACTACAGATTGGGAGAAAATACTTGCAAATCACATATCTGATAAGGGGTTAATATCCAAATTACATAAAGAACTCTTACAATGTAAATTAAACAATTAAACAACCCAATTTAAAGTGAACAGATTTGAATAGACATTGCTCCAAATAGCCAACAAGCACACATAAAGATGTTCAACATTTTCAACATTATTGGTCATTAAGGAAATGCAAATCAAAACCACAGTGATATATCGCTTCACTTTTACTGAGATGGCTATAATCCAAAAAAATAAAAACAAAAATGTGTTGGCAAAGATGTGGAGAAATTTGAACTCTTGTACATTGCTGACCGAATGTAAAATAATGCAGCCACTGTGGAATACATCTTGGCAGTTCCTCAAAAAGTAAACAGATAGTTAAGCATAAGCATACAGATCATAGTTACTGTATGATCCAGCAATTCTATTCCTAGAGTTATATATCCAGGAGAAATAAAAATATGTCCACAGGAAAACTTCTACATAAATGTTTACGGCAGTATTATTCATAAGAGCCAAAAGATAGAAACAACAGATGGTCTATCAATGGATGAATGAATAAACAAATTTTGGCATAAACGCATAATGGAATATTATTCAACTATGAAAAGAAAGAAAGTAGACACATGGTATAACATGGATGAACCTCAGAAACCTTATGTTAAGTGAAAGAAGCCAGACACAAAAGGCCACATAGTGTATAATTACTTTTATATGAAACATTCCAGAATAGACAAATTTATAGAGGCAGAAAACAGATTAGTGGTTGCCAAGGGAAGCAAGGGGTGGAAAAGACAAAGATGGGGAATGCTTATTTCATGAGCAAGGGATTTTCCTCTGAGGTGATGAAAAAGTTTTGAAACTAGAGATGATAGTAGTTACACAATATTGTGAATGCAATAAATGCCACTTAGTTACACTCTGAAACAGTTAACTGTTATGTGAATTTTACCTCAATTTTTAATAGCAACATACAAGTTTACTCTTTTGTAGTTATGGAGGTCAGAAGTCCAAAATCAGTTTCACTGGGCTAAAGTCAAGTTGTCAGAGGAGCTGGTTCCTTCTGGAGGCTCTGAGGGTAAAATCATTTCCTTGCTTTTTTCAGCTTCCAGACACTGCTACATTTCTTTTAGTACCTCACATCAGCGATATATCATTGTGGTTTTGATGTAACCTGTACCTTACATCACTCCAACCTCTTACCTACATGGTCACATCTCCTACTGCTCTCACTCATTCTGATTTTTCTGACACCCTCTTATTATGGGTCCTTGTGATTACATTAGGCCTGCCTGGATAATCCCCCATCCCAAAATTCTTAATTTAATCACGTCTGTAAACCAAATAAAGTAATATAATCACATATTACAAGCATGAAGAACTGGACATCTATCTTAGACTGCTACAGGGGCTAGAGATCTAAACGTGGGAGTCTTGTCCAAAAGGATGGCCTTTAAAGCACAGCAGAAGAGTACAAATACCCAACACCCTCCTTTCATAGCTTGACTGCCTTGTTACCAATGTCTTATTTTTGATTCATTGATTTTTGAAAGAAAGACACACAGTGGTTATATTATCTAATTCCTCTAGTACATGGACATTAAAATTCTTGACAATGTTTTCCTTGAAAAGATTTACAAATATTGTTCTATTGTTTTCTGTAAATCACTAGAGCAGAGAGTTAAGTATGAAAGCAGAAAAATTTTTGTTGACTTGTAGTCAGGAAAACTGATCTTTCTGTGTGTGGGAGTAAGGCATGGATACCTTCAGTTATTTCATTTTGAAAAATTTGCCAATATATATCTAACAATAGCTTTCTTAGTTAATGTTACCTGATATTGCAACCCCTTCTGATATGTCCATTCAGTTATTTCTGTTTAGCATGGGAATTTCTTCATTTATCCGACAAGATTTTTTTAGGGTCTATGACAATGGCAAAGAGAGATTAAGGCCTTGAGTTCATAGCACTCCTATTCAAAGAAAAGCCCAACATGGAATGTATTAAAAAGATTGCATAACAAGTGATATGGAAGAAAACATTACTATTTTGTTTACTAAAAAGAAAATAGTAAAAAATAATTTCAAATGGGAATATAAATTGTGAGGGGAAATGAAGAGAATAGAGGAAAAGATAGTAATGAGAGCAGCAGCACTGTCTCAGATGGGGCCCTGAAAACCATTGAGATATAAGTCCTAGGCTGGAGAGCTGGTGGTGGACAAAGTAGGCTGCTTGAAACCAGGAAGTTAAAAATAGCAATTGTATTTATGATTGTTACTGATCTAATTACTTGTTTTTTCTTACTGATGGTTAAGTTCTTGAGTTTAATTGTCATCGTCTGTCTTCCATGTCTGTAATCTTCTTGTTCATTGTTTCTATGTATTTATCAAACATAGCATTTACTATATGCCAACCCCTGATTTAAGAACTATGTCAGGCCGGGCGCGGTGGCTCAAGCCTGTAATCCCAGCACTTTGGGAGGCCGAGGCGGGTGGATCACGAGGTCAAGAGATCGAGACCATCCTGGTCAACATGGTGAAACCCCGTCTCTACTAAAAATACAAAAAATTAGCTGGGCATGGTGGTGCGTGCCTGTAATCCCAGCTACTCAGGAGGCTGAGGCAGGAGAATTGCCTGAACCCAGGAGGCGGAGGTTGCGGTGAGCCGAGATCGCGCCATTGCACTCCAGCCTGGGTAACATGAGTGAAAATCCTTCTCGTCTGTCAAAAAAAAAAAAAAAAATTAAATCAAGAACTATGTCAATAGTAGTTGATTTAATTTAAATATAAATCCCTTTGAGGCAGGTACTTTTAGTACCATTTTACAGTTGAGAACACTAAGAAGTTATGTAACTAGCCCAATGTCACACTGCTAGTGTAAATGGGGTCGTATTTGCACCCAGGTAATACATCTTCAGAGTCTATACCCTTGATTCCACCTATGTTGATTCTCCACTTATTACTGTGTCCATATTTCTCTCCAATCTGGGAAAAAAAAAAAAAAAAAAAAAAAAAAAAAAAAACTCGTTTGTCATCAATATCATTGCTTCAGTCTTCTGCGTTGTCAGTTTTGATATTTTCCACTTCAGTGAGGATTAAATTCCTCAATTTATGTTTAATTTCTTTTGTCATTCTCATTATCACTATTTCAGGCAATTTCCTCCTCATAGTTTTTGTTCCTGTTTCATGGAAGCCAAAACTTCATGCATCCTTCAGGGGATTTCAAGAAGTTTCTCAATCTTTTCTTCCATATCACTTGTTATGCAATCTTTTTAATATATTCCATGTTGGGCTTTTCTTTCTCTCCAGTCTTAAAATTAAAAGGAATGCATTCAGAGTTAGTGTTTGCCAGCAGGTGTAGTGTGTATAATTCCCTTTATCCCACTTGATGACAACCTTGATTTTGGTGAAACCCTTTCCCACATATATATTATATAGTAAGAAGGCAGGAAGGTATGCACAGGTATCCAGAACTCCGTGAGTCTAACAGATGCTCACCTAGTACAACCATGTTGCAAAAATGCCATTTTTCAATTTCCTGGCTCATAAAGACTCTAAAATAATGAAGTACACCCAAATTAAGTCCAGCATGCCATGCCACCAGTTCTTCCTACCGGCAGAGCTTTACTCTCTGAAACTGCATCTTCCATGTAATAATAAAAACATCCATTATCCTTATTTCCTTCCTTCTCTACAGTTTTATTGGAGTTTTATTCTCTCAGGAGACATGGAAAGGAGAATTATTGGGTAGGAGAAGAGTAAAACTGTATTCTGAAAGGTCAAAGAACAGTCAAACAGTAGAAGATACAGGGCAGTGTTTAGATGGTAGGCTCCAGTTCTGATTGTTCACAGCAGACTCTACTTCGAGGGCTGGTGACTGAGTGGTCATGGTTATTAAATATTTTTAATATTGCCCCTGGGTAGAAACATATTCTACAGGAGGTCAAGCTTCCTTTGTTTTCATTGGCAAAATATATGTTGTCCCCCCAACTGCAGTTCTCATTTTTTTTATAGGTCTTATAATCTTTGTGGGTGCTCTCACAGATTCTGATAATACATTGGCTCTCATCTTTGTTGTTGGTGTAGTTCATTCATTCCCTAAATACTAATTAAGAAATTACAATGAGCCAAGCACTGTGCTAGACCCTCAGGCTATACAACTCTAAGCCAAAAATGCATGCCTCTTTTCCCACAAATTTTCATCTTATGTCTTCATAGTTGGAATCTGGAGAACTTTCCAGAACTGCTATCCAGAAATCATTTTAAACTGGAAAATTATAATGCTCTTCTAATGAAAATCATGAGCAACACTGTGTGAAAAATAGAAAAAAAGCACTGGGCTAAAAATCAGACAGCTTAAGTTCTCATCCTTGGTCTGCCACTAATATCTGGGAACTTTGTGTGAATCACTTAACCCCTTGCAGTCTCCGTTCCTACGTGTAAAATGACTGGGTTGAACCAGATTCTCTCCAAGATCTCTTCCAGCCATAAAATTCTATGTTTCCCAGATAAATGTTCTTCCCATTAAAGTGGGTGTTTTGAAAGCCATTTTTTATCAGTGGATCTCAAACCTTATGTTTACCAATACAGTAGTCTGATTCTCCTGACCCTCTTTATACCATTCCTAATAAGAAATGTACCAACCATATGTGAAACATATGGGGTCTGTCCAAAGGCCATGAAAGATACATAAATTTCACAAGTGAAAGATGCAAAACACATGTTGACACATCTCAAATCCACATGTACATTTTGGTTACGGTTTAATGGTAGTTAATTTTGAAGGTTCTTCAGAAGTCCATTTAAGATACTTCTATAGAAATGGCTTTTAGATGGGGCCCAAAAGGTCCTTGTATAAAAACAAAGTTGTCTAAATTTCTGTGAGGTAGCCAGGGAAATGGAAGCCTTCTGAAGTTGGTCATAGATTTAGGCATTTCAAATTTTACAGCATCTTGGTAAAGTCAGGATAAAACAAAAGGATAAGCAAATATCAGACTTAGGGGACTGTAGGCTCACCTACGAATCCACAGTGAAAAGACAAAACTGGGCCATCTGCTTTGGCCATCAGACCTTATTTGGGGCCCTCTTCCAGAGTTTTGCATGTGCTGACCACACAAGTGTAAGTTCATGCCCTTCCTCCTGCCTGCTGAATACTCATTCCTCAGGACTCTGCTCAAACATCTCCTCCTTTGTGAAGCCTTCCCTAACCTCTCTACACAAATGGGCCACTTCTCCATTTGTTCCCTCACTGTTTCACTCTTTCTCACTGTACATCTATTACTGGTCTGTCATACTGAATAGCATTTGTTTGTTTTCATGTTGAGTAATACTTACTGAGTAATAAACATGCTTTTGTGATCTGTGATCCTGGTGCCTAGCAATATGCTTGACATGTGGTTAATGAACCTGTGAGCCAAAGAATGAATGTCTGTTGACACTGAAAGTCAGATTCAATGGGATATTGATCTTGGAGGAGTAAAAGCCAATATCATGTATCAAAACAGAAACCTCGACTTTGTGAATTTTATGTAATGGAACAACTCAAACTCTATTTGAAAGAAAAACATAATCAAGTCAAGAAAAATATAGTAAGTACCTGCTATATGGTGTCTCATACATCCTACCTCCAAGAGAGTTTATAAGAAAAGAGAAAAACAAAACAAAACAAAACCATGGGGTTACCTTCAAGCTGCTTGCTGTTAAAGTTGAGAAGAAAACTGTAGGCTCGTATTACAGACAATAACGTAAGACCTCTCTTAAGCTGGTGGTCACTGGCTGATATACAGCTCTAGGGTACCTGAGGGGGGGAAATCAAGGCCTGCCCAATCAGAGTCAGCTATCAGCAAAGATTAGAAGCCAGTAAAGCTTTCATAATGCTGATGCTCCCATCTATCTTTGAAACGTGCACTGTCCAACCAGGTGGCCACTAGCCACCAGGGGATATTGAACATTTGAAACATGGCCAGCCTAAACTGAAATGTGCTATAATTGCGGAAGACACAACAAATTCCAAAGACCAAGTTCAGAAGAAAAAGAATGTAAAACTACCTCATTTATTTTTTATATTGATTACATATTAAAATGTTAAAATGACAATATTTCAGATATATTGGGTATAATAAAATATTAAAATAAAATTCCCTGGTTTTTAAAAACTTTTTACAATGTAGCTGCCAGAAAAGCATTAATTACCTGTGGCTCACATTATATTTCTGTTGGCCAGTGCCTTTCTAAACCATTCTTTTCCTTAGTCCCAGTGACTAGCTCCTTATCTGCTTAGTTACCTTTGGTCTTTGGGGATGCTTACCAGGAAGTTTTCGAAGGACCAGCTATCTCAAGGCCCAGAGTATATGCTTGCATGAAAAATTAATGTAGATTCATCAAGGCAGGAGGCCTTGTCCAGTAGCCAACTCAGTGGACTTCATGTCAACAACCACTGGTGTCTGTGTGGTTCCCTTCGGTTCTGCCTGAATTTCCTTTTCATGGCTGGGAGAAAATTATAAAGAGAGGTTGATATTTTCCACAAGCCTACACTGATAAGAGCAAGTGGTCCAGGCTGAGATCAATAAACCCAAATGTCTACCAAGGCCAGGCAGGTAACATAAACAAGTGAAGCAAGCCAGTGTATTCTTTCAATGCAGTCATGCTCTGCCTGGATATGAAACACACAGGGATTTTCTTCACTTCCCCAAAGAAATATGCCCTCTTCCTTTCCTTTTCTCTTTGTTTTGGAAACTTATGACGTTCTTGGCCAATTTTTCATTTTTCTGCTTTTGCTATAAAAAGAAATTTTGCTCAACTTTTAACTCAATTTAAGAATAAAAACAAAATAGTGCAAACAATGATAAATTGCAACTGACACTTGCCTCAGTGCAGGGACTCAGAGGGAATTGTGGGGACTATGGAGAAGTGGGGAATGCAGGTCCCACCCACAGCAGCAGCACTGATTCGGCGCCAGCCAGTAGGTGCCAAGCGGTAACACAGGCCCCCAGTGGCCACATCTGATTTTTCAAGAGAAGCCAGAAACCTGCATATTTATGTGAAATCTCCTAATTTTCAAGTGTTGCCAAGTAATTCAAAATGTTTTCAAAATATAGTATAAGCCGGAATTCTGTGATCTGAACAAAATATATCTACAGACTAAGTCTGGCCCATGGGCAACCAATTTGCAATCATGTCTAGTTCCAGAATAGACATCATTTACCTAGCAGGGAATAAAAAGAGGAAAGGAAATTAATATTTTTGGATAGTTACTACATACCTGGGACTTCATTTCTTTTCCCTCATTTAATCATCCCAGCAGTCTAAGAAGTAGTAATAGCATCATTTGTACAACTGAAGAAACAGAAATTGATTTAAGTGATTTGCTCAAGATAACTCAATGAGAAGCTTCCAAACTAAAGGGATTTGTTTCCTTCTTGCTCCCTAAACATATCTTCATTCCTGTACTTCCTGCTTTCTCCCAGCTAAGGAGACCTTACCCAGTTCCCTGACATCTAAGACCTTCCCTGATCAGCCCAGCCCTCACCTGCCTGCTCAGATCCTCTGGGTGCTCACTCCCTGGATGCATTTTTGGCAATCAGAAATTGGGCATGTCTTTTTCATGTCTTCCCAGGCAGGCGAGGACTACAGCCAATGTTTTTGAACCCTCAGCATGAATCATGAGCACCTTCATTTAACACAGGCACAAAATATGTTTGTTGGTTTTAATATGCAGACCTTGGCTTGCCTACTCTTCTTCCAACCCACCCCTTTTTGTGTGTGTTCTCTTCATATCCTTCATCCTCTCTCACTTGAATAGTTTGCATTGATTCTTTATTGCAATGCAGACTAAAGGACCCACAGAACATGAAAACAGGTGTTGAGGAAAAACAGCTTAATGACCAGCCCTTATAAGCTTTCATTGGCTCCACAGGAACCAGGGACCCAGAGGGAGTCAACGTTGGTTTGAGGTTAGTGAAGATTGAAGTCACAGTGCTAGAAGGAGAACTTAGTCTTATAGACAAACTACAAATGAGAACTGTTAATTCCAGAAGGTCTGCACTTTCTGGGGCCCTCTTTCTCCAACTTCTTTCTCTTTCCCAGAATGGCTCTATTCCTTTTTCTCTTCAGCACAATGAAATTACCTTTGGCCAGACTCGGTGATCCCCATTTAAACAAAATGGCTTCAAGCTGAGAGAAGCTCCTTCTCCCTTCCTCGAGATTAGGTTGTCAGCTGCCCAAACCTACCCCGGGGGAACCTCTAGCATCCACTTTTGTATCCCATTAAGGGGAGTAAATATAGTAACAACCAGAGCCATGCATATTCCTGAAACAACTTATTAGTAACAAAGCATTTTCACATCCCTTATTTTGTTTGACATTTACAGTAGCCTGACAATTAGCAGGCAGATGTTATTAAGACCATTTTACTGATGAGGAAACTGTGGGCCATAGAGTTTAAGTGATTTGCCTACATCATAAGGCAACACTAACACTTGAGCATAATATTCTGAACCTTTAAGTGGTTTCCTCTTGGGATTTTTTTTTTTTTTGTATTTCACAATAATTTTTATTCTTCTGACTTGAAAATTTTACCTCTCTAAAGTATAAGATTGGGAAAATATAAAAATGTTGAAAGATAAAAATCAATGATTATTGTACTCTTAAAACTGAAGATAATTATGATTAACATGCTAATGTATTTTCTTCTTTATTTTCTGTGTATATTTTTTAACACAGAGAATATTAAAAAGTATTTAATGTTATGAAACAGGAGAATACCATTTATATGTAATTTGTATTATTATTATTTATTTATTTAGAAATGGAGTCTCACTTAGTCTGTTGCCCAGGCTGGAGTGTAGTGGCATGATACCAGCTCACTGCAACTTCCACCTCCAGGGCTCAAGCAATTCTCCTGCCTCAGCTTCCTAAGTAGCTAGGATTACAGGTGTGTACCACCATGCCCAGCTAATTTTTGTATTTTTTAGTAGAGACGGGATTTCATCATGTTGCCAGGCTGGTATTGAACTCCTGAACTCAAGTGATCCATATTTTTCAGCCTTTCAAAGTACTGAGATTACAGGCATGAACCAACACACACAGACTAGTTTGTATTATTTTTACACTTAACATTGTGTCAAGAGAATTTACTGTCATGAAATATCCATTGAAAAAATAATTCTTAGTAATTGCAAACATTCCAGCCAACATAAGTATTTTCCATGCTTTTTCAATTAAAAATCATATTGTGATAAACACCCTTGTGGCTAAATTTTACTCCAGATCTCTGAATAGAATAAACAGTGAAATTTTTATTTAGGATGTATGGTGAACCAAGCAATTAATCAACAAGAATTTCAGGACAACAAGCATGAGCATTTCATAAACGCCAGATGCTGGGTTCATGGGGAGTAAAAGCTATGGGCACCATTTTCTGAAGGGCCGCCTCTTTTCACTTTTGCAATAAACTATTTCCCAAATTTTCTCACTTCCTACTGCCCCTGCCCTAGTTCAAGGGACTTCTACTGTTGTTCCCTAACTGGTCTTCTGTCCCTAGCCTCCTCTGTTCCAAATTCATCCTTTATATGACAGCCTAGATGAGGCTTCTAAGGTTGAATCTATGCCATTCTGAAAAGGGAAAGCCTTCATTGAATTCCCATAGCCTCCCAGAAAAAATAAAAATAAAAATCCAGAGTTGCTTAACATCTGACACTGTAAAATCAGAATCAAAGTAAATTCTGGCACATAGCAAGCACTCAATAAATGGCCCCTCCACACACATTTTTATCCCTCACCATCTAGATCTGTTGGTGCTCATAAATATGTTCTCAATGTTTTCCTTTGTCCAATTAGGCTGGAAGTTCCCTGACCACAGAGTTCCCAGTCTGTTTCTCTCTCCAGCCTATCACAGCTTCCAGCAAAGGCCTTCCTTTGGGAAGAAGGATTTTATGGAGTTCTAGATGAACTGATTATATACATTTAGAAAGGAGTCAAGACCTAAACCAATAATCAAGCCAATCTCCAAGGGAAATGCTGCTCAGAGAACCTTAGAAATGGCTACGGCTTAAGCCAGAGTTGTCATCAAATTTAGAAAATATATTTAAAATATGGTTTTAAAACCATTACCCTTTTATTCAAGGATGAGCATCTGACATCCCTCACCCCATCTTCTGCCCTTTTGCTGATTTTTCAGCATTGAATGGAACCACCCAAGTTGTAAAGTCTCAAGCAGTATTCTGCTCAGTTCTGGTTTAGGGCGGCTCACAATAATCAGTTTGAACAGAATTCGCAAACTACTTCCATTTCCATGTCTTCTTAAATGGAAAACAAAACTAAAAAAAGCAAAAATACAATCTCAAAAAATGCTCCCAGTAGCAAGGCACAAGACATTTGCACTGTTTCTCTACCCTATGGGGCAATCCTTAATCCCTGCTCCCTTCCTGGAATTCAAAAGTATCTTTCTCAGAAGGAAATCTGTCCTTACTCTTATGTGGTTTTCCCCTGCATCAGATATTCCACCAACCCAGCAGCAAGAGCTCTGTGACATGACAGAGTGATGATAGTTTATTTATGGTTCACATCTGCTTTCTCATTGGATCCTCACAACAAGGTAGCTAGGGCAAGCATTATTATACCTATAAAGTGCAGATGAAAATACTGAGGTTCAGAACATGTTAGTGGCTTGGCAAAAGCCTTGGAGTTAAAAAGAGGTTGAGTCAGACTCTACCCAACCAATGGGCACTTTAGTGTAAACCTGAGACATCCCAGTTTACAGAGGAGGGAAACCACCTCTTTTTCCTTGCCTCAAGCTTTGCCCCTCTAACTGGTGGAGAATCCTATCTCTCACTGGCCCTCCTGGAGAAGCCACATGGACAACCAGGGTAAAACTCTCAAGATCTTTGAAGGCAAAAATATTAGTCATTCCAGGAGTTGGCACTGTAGACCTCACTCCCTTTCAGAAAGGCAGTTCCTGTGGAGTTAAGGGGGCCCTCCAATCCTTCTTCCAACCCAAGTTACCTTTATTTTAGCTCCTCACTCTCCTATTTTAAATCTTCAGTAGATCTCCATCCCCTGCATGAGGAAGTAAACACTTTAGGTGGGCATTAAAGGCTATCTGTATTGTGCCCTTTCCTATGGGCCACCCCATCCTTACATTTTCCATACAGGGACTGCGATGTTGCCCTTTCTTCACTCTAAATTCTCCTCACATCCTGTTCCTTAGATTTCTGAGCCCTTTTCAAGTCCTCCACCGTTCCTGGAAATTCAAGTCACTGCACCTTCAAAACCTGCTTTAAATTCTACCTCTTCCATTCATATCCTCTCAGTGGACCAGCCTTCCTCAGATTTTGCACACTCTGATGTCCTGAGGAACTGGTCCACTGCTTCATTCACAGCGCCTCTGAACTATAAGCTGCTTTTTACTACAATGAGGGTCTTGTGTCTGTGTGACCCCCTAATTAGCTAACAAATTCCTGGAAGATCAACACTATGCTTTAAAGACCAAGAAGCTTACCACCAAGTACAGAGCAAGTGTTCAAAAGTCGTCAGTGGTTATGTGGATATGCAGGTTGGGGCTAGGACAGCAGGTGTGAAACAGGGAAATTGGAACAGAGTCAGACAATCTGGTTGATGATGAGGACTTGGGAAACTCTCTCCTTCCTGAGCTCATGCTATTGATTGATAAAATGAAGAGATTAGACAAGATGATCTCAAATGCTTCTTCAAACTCTATGAATCATTAAATATATGGGATAGATGGGAAGTTTTAAACTGGGAGACAAAAAAAAAAAATTGGAGGCCTTAGCAATTATACTGAAGACCTACTTTCTCACCAGATGTCAACCACACCTCCTGCAAATCCACTGATTTTTTTTTTAAGCCTACCAGGCTCAATGGCCATAATGAGATCCACACACTTGTCAGGTGCTGAAGTCATTTGGCCTTTGGCCTTCATCTTACCAGCCCCCAGCACATGGGAGTTGGCCACGACTTTCACACACGTGTTCCCTCTTACCTAATCTTTCAAAAGGAAACACAGCATTATAAAATTTACAGAGAGGCATGAAGGGAGAAGAAAGGGGGTGGAGAAAACAGAACTTGAAAAATAATTTTCTAACCAAGAAAATAATATCAAACGCATGGGTCATTAAACTGAAAAGCCTTTCTGAATTTGGACAACTATTTTTCTTGAATGTCTGGGATGTAGTGGTTACAACACACACCCTCCAGTTCTATCTGAACATAAATATGAGGTTTATAAGTGAAGCATATTTGCCAGGCACCAAAATAGTGATAATTAAATTCATGGGGTATGTATGCATTACAGAAAAACCAGAATCCCAGCAGCTTGAGATCTTATAAAAAAGTTGATTATCATCAACACTATAATTACTCATGAGCCTAAGGAATGTACTCCAGGCCTCCTCAGACTTGTCTAATGTCAGACAAGAGAGCACCATAATTATATTTCATATTTGGGGCCAGCCCTAAAAATGTATGTACAGAGGGAAATGTCTCAACTCTCTGTGCCCTCTGAGGTAAATTCAGGTACTAGAACTTGTCTTAGATGAAAACAGTAAATCTTGATCAAAAATGTTTTAAAAATCAGGGAAATAGTCACAGATGTCAACGTTTCATTAAATTTTATTCAACTTAATGAAAAAGTTGAATGAAATTATAAGTGAGAAAATATGTTATCATTTCAGATGCAAATTTAATTAGTGCAATTAGGTAGACAGGGAAAGACTCAACTCCCATTATTACAGAATATAGGACAATTTCATCACAAACATATAAGTTTTCTCAACTGGAGTCTATAAATTTTGCAAAGTATTTTAATTCAACTATTTATCTTCATTTCTTTAATATCTGAGCAATAAGCCAAGCAAGAATTAGTCCCTTATTTGACCATCCATAAACCTGAAATCATAAAAGGTGAAGTGACTTACCTGAGATCACACAGCTGCTTACCAATGGGGTTGCTACCAGAGCCTGAGCTCTCTGTAACCTGATCAAACACCCATCTCACTCCCCCACTTCACCCCCTGCGGCTGAAGCCATGTTGATTGATTTCTTGCTTCTGTAAGCTCTCTGCTAGAAAAAGTTAATACATTCATATGGGATTTGGATTCAGCACAAATTTTTTTAGTGTCAAGCTAAGCAATCTAAAAAAGCACTTTCACCTACTTAATCTGGTTTGAATCTCAAAACTCTAAAAACTTCCCATGAAGATAAATTAATTAATTTTTCCAGCATTACATGTCTAACATCTCAAAATGCTGTTGCAGTGATCTGTAATAACAAAGTTCTGCAATAATTAAATCTTTAAAATCACCCCAACATGAGATTCCTAAGTCTGAACCACAGTTCCACTACTTCTTAGCCATATAATCTTAGGCAAATGATCTGCCCTTTCCAAACCCCAGTTTTCTAACCCTAAAAATGGGATAAAACCTATTTATCCAGCACACAAGAAATTTCTCGTTGCACAGTAAGGGATCAACAATTGTTAGTTTTTCCCTTCCCTTGCTCCAGTCTTCTTAAAATTTCATTTGTTAAAATAATGATTGTTTTTCTAGGCTCATTGAGCTAAAAAACCACTTGACCATTGCATTAATTGATTTTAATCAGAATCTTCGTGTGATATTATTCATTCATTCACAAATATTTATGTGCAGCCACTGTTCTGTATAGGTCATATGGTGGTGAACAAAATAAAGCTTTGGTCATCAGAGAGCTTACATCTAACAAACTGGACAGCTTCTTGGCTTTGTTCAGTATTTCCACATGCAGAGGGTAAGCAAGTTCATTGGTAAAAGCCAGAAGACTCACCCTGAGGCTTGGCCTCATCAGATGCTCTCTGGTCCACTCACTTTCCCTCAGGCAAAGATCAGATCCCTGGGAGGCATTCTCCCTGATGCACAGAAAGGCGGCAAGCACCTGCCGAGGACTCCTTTGCGGCTACTCTAGCAATCTGACTCTTTGCTCCAGAGGGCTTAGTCACTGAGGTCATGTTCTTATCCAGTCCTATGTGGTACCCCCACCCATCATGGGGAAGGACTTAGAGGCGACAGCTTGCCCCAAAGTTGGGTTTATCCTATGTGTGGTTCTGAGTCAGCCCTCCTGACTTTTTCTAAGTGATAGATTCATTTCCAGCACACAAGAAGTGGTGACAAATTGCATCACCTCAAAGGGCCCGACCTATGCCAGCACCCTCTCCTTTCCCTCTCTGCCACAGAGCTTACTTCCAAGTGGCCATGATGAATTAAAACAGAACAAAAGACCAGCCAAGTCTGCCAAAGTTGTGTGGGCTCCCAGACCCCCCCCCAGGTCTGTCCAGATTCGAGGACCTGGTCTAGTGTCCCTGGGGATGCCCAGTGCCAAGCAGGTTGCAGCAGGGGACAAGCCACAAAAGCATCTGTGTGGCTGAATAAGCAGACCCATCTTTTCATTTTTATTTCTCTTTTCAGTGGCTCCTAACCAAATCATTCTCCAGTTTTGAAAGGGCTCTGCAGGAATGCAGAGAAAAGGACGGTGACTCAGAAGATGGTGACTGCATCATCTGCTTTGCATTGTCGAGTACATTTTTCACATGTTACTGGGTGAAGTTAGCAATAAAGGGCACCAAATGCTAGAAATAGAATAAAAAAAGTTAAAGAAAGGGGAAAAGGAAAAAAAAATATCTTATTTCCTCCAGAGAAATATGCCTAGATTCAGGACCACTGGTGTTATAGGAAAAATCATTTTGCTTTTGAACCGCTCTTTCTGACTCACTTGTTGGAAAGAATGTGCTGAACAAATAATCCCCTCCTCCCCCCGAACAGCTCTACTGAAATCCGAACGCTCTAAGTTCTCCTTGTTGACTTGTGGAAGAGATCTCTCTATATTCATTTGGGCTCTGTGCACGTCACATGATACCAATACATTCCAAATGCTCAGATACAAGATTACTACTTAACCATAGAACAAACCAACAGGAATTTTAATCAAGACAATATCCAATAATGAATAAAGATGGAATGTTTTGGAAGGATTCCAGAATACACATTTGGGAATTTTTAATCTTGCTCGTCTTTGAATGTAGCAAAAATATTTTAAACTTTTCTGACTATGCCATTTCAGGCTGCATCCAGAAACCAGCTACTATCTAAGGTATTAAAGCATTTCATCTGCACAGACATTGAATTTCCAAATCTACCTCAGTAATTGATACCAGATTAACTGAAATATGAATCAACAGACAAGTTTCTTTAAACACATTCTATAAGCTGAATGATTTTAAGATACGAAAGATGAAAAGAAATCAAGATAATAGTGATCATCATGTGGAAAGAATATTTCTATATTTTAAGATTTGTTTTATTTTAATGTTTGTATTCAGACCAGGATTATCTGTAACAGTTTTATCAAATTGCTTCATTGAACCATACTTAGCTATTGGTAGCCAAATATTCAGCATGAGTTTGAAAGTTATCTGAATCAACACTAAATGTAAAGGAAGCTTTTTTATAACAATAATTATAATCAGCTGTAACTTACCCAAAATGCAAATTGTGGCATATTTTAACTGGTTTTGAGAGAGTTATGGCTGCAAGGAGGCAGTAGCCTAGTAATGCATTTACTGGTTTAGGATACTGAGGCTCTTTTTCCTGGTTGGTGGGGATTTTCCACACCCACCCCGACAGCTACCACCAAATAGAAACGAGTCAACTCCCCTTCCACAAAACTGCTTTGAGCACTGGTGCTTGGCTCTTTGAAAGGGACCAAGCTATGGTTGGAAAAAAGATCCTAAAGGTGGAACATAGATTAAACGTGACATGTTACACTATAGGAAAGGTATTTTTAAAGACCATGCAGTAGATCAAAGACTTCACTGCACTTATTTTTGTCTTCACACACCTACTAAACCTGCATTTCTGCTGATGAGTGAAATTCTAGCTCTTTGACAATCCCAGGACCCTAAATTGATATATCATCCAGCAGCATTAAAATGTTGGTTTTGCATGATTAAAAGTGTGGGTGCACAATTTCACTGGGAGGAATGAGAGTTGTGAGCCATTTAAAGTAAATCAGACTAAACAAGGAAAATGAGAAAAATGGCTTGTGCAATTGCCCTGTTAGTCGTCTGGATATCCCAGCTGAAGGGGAGATTAGAACTAAGGTCTGAGCTGGGGATCTTTCCGAGGGCTAGATGCCAGTTTTCGGCAAGTTCTCTGGCATACTCTGAGTAAGCCTCTAATTTGGATGAGAAGGAAGGAAACAGAGCTAATAATGCATTTCTGAGCCCATCTCAAGACAGTTATTGATCAGCGTCTGTTTTATTTCTTTTTCACTTTATGTATTTGTTTTCCAGAAAAAGAATTATTTTCAAATCATCTTGAATATTACAGATTTTGTCTGTGCATCCTGACCAAGCATTCCAGATAGAATCTAGTATATATAGTGAAAGTTAAAACACTGAATAACTGTAAGCTAGAGAACAAACTCATCCCAGAAAAGATTTTACAATATTCTGAGAGAATACAAGAAGCTAATAGAGTTATATATGTTTTAAGAGGTAGATAAAATCACGTGTGCACAATATAAAACAGAAGGTTTTTAATGATTGAAAAAGGAGGGGAAAACAGCTATTTGGTAGTAGCTTGGTGAACTTTGGCTGAACTTCTCTGTTTGGCAGGCTCTGGTGCGGACAGTCTAGGATGAGGCATTAGGGCTCGCATCTGAGAAGTTGACATCAAGCAGACAGCAAGACATGATATCTTATTTTCCTGAGCCATGCTGACACAAATTGAACTCCCCTTATTATTTTCTTATGCCTGTAAAGTTGCACTTGGAATTTAAGCATTTTGTGTGCAGATGTTGAGGGCCGGGTTGGTTTAATTTAAATAATTTGCAGATTGTTTAGTAGCACTCCAAAGACGGCAGTGTTCTTCATCTGAGTTCAATTTTATGAGCTTTGGTTTCTGATCTTCTGCAAGGTAAAACTGAAACATTGAAAAACCCCCGTGCTCTAAAAACCCTGCTGCTCCTGCTGGCTTTGTTAATTGAAGAAACTGAAGAGGTTGCAATGTTGCCTCTAATTTGCCCAACTTTTTACTTTTTCTTGGTTCCTTACTTTGGAAAAAACAAAGTGCCTTAGGAAAAATTGGGTGGGGGTTGGGAGGATGCACTGAGATGGTAAAGCATCAAAATAAAAAGTCAGAAATAATGAGGACTGACTTGTTATAAAATACTTGTTCCCGTCTCTCTGACTGTAGAATAACTTGGTTTCCAATTTTTTCCGGGCCATAGCAATTATGCATTTGCACTGTTTATGCAGCCACTTTTCCAGCAGACATTTCTTTCACTGATGTTTACTTACCCAGTTTTCTAACGATTATATGTGACCTCCCTGGAGCCCAGGCATAGATGCATGATTGTATTCGCATTTATATACGAGTCGATTGCCTTCATTCTCCAGCGTAGGATTTGTTTGCCCAGCTAGGCCCCACATACTAAACAATATGAGGGAATGCTTCTTGGAAGAAAGTAAGATGTCAGTGTACATTACAACCCCCCTGGGGTAAATGGAGAGCATTCATAAAGGACTAAAGAAATGTGCTTTATAATGAAATGTACCTCATATAATTTATGACCCAATACTCAGAGATGAGTTTTGCTCTTTGGGAATGTATGCCTGTATGTGAAAGAGAAGAGAGTATGTGATTATATAAAATTCTTAATAATAATCTGGGGAAAATACGTTCTTTCCAGTTTGGGCAATGACCAAAAGTGATTTGCATTGACCTCTATGAGTTCCCAAAGAGGATGTAAAGTTCTCCCCACTGCCCATGATGGTCATAGTGCTGGATGTGGTTGTGGCCATGACCTTAGACACAGAGAACTATCTCTCCCTGCATAAAAAGGAGGAGAGAGTGGGATATGCAGAAAGAGGCGAATGGTGCGTTGGTGTGGGGTTGGGGGGTGTGCGGGTATATGTGTTAGAGGGGAGAGATCTATTCTTCCCTTCCAGCTAGGGTTGTCTCTGAGCTCTGGTCCCTAAACCAGCCCTCAGCTGCATGGACTACATTGCAAGAGAAAATGACCCACAATTGAGATTGAAAGTAGTGAGCTGTTAGCACAGAGTCTCTATTCTTCCCTTGTGATGGGCAAGAGTGGCTCTGAACAAATTCTTTTTTTCTCTAGAAAACACCAATAAAACATGTTTTTGCATTAACTACCATATTGAAAATTCTAACAGAGGCCTCAATTTGACCTTTTGAATAAGAATTGAGGTAACTTTCCTGCAAATGCAGCTAATGTGGCAGGAATTACAGTTTACCATAAGATTTAACAGTTAGAAGTGATCATAGAAATGATCTAGGTTGAGCCCCTCATCTTTCAGATAAGAAACTGACATGCAAGGAGGCAACATAACTCAGCCAAGGTCACGTGGCTTGTTAGCAGAAGAGCCAAGCCCAAAGGCTAGGGCTCTTGACACCCTGCCCAGTCCTCCCTCCTCTCCCGCTTCATCCAAGACAACCGTCTGAAAAATGAGGGACAGGGGTCCCCGTGCTGTACCAGAAAAGAAAGTCCAGAGATTTCTAACTCAGCTTGACAAGTGAATTAATCTGTAAGTCCTCTTTCTTGCCACCTCCAACCCAGAAAAGCTCAAACAAAGCCCCACCTGGCCAGAACACTGACATGAGGGCGAAGGATTCACACACCTGGAGGCATCACTAGGGCAGAGCTTCAGCTCTTTTCTTCCACTAAGCCACCTTATGTCTTACCCTGGGTTTCCCAGAAAGGTAAGCCTGGGGAAAGGCGTACGGGCTATTGCTTTACCAAGACTGCAACCCAAGGGATCAGGAGTAGAGGAATATGGAGACAAAGTCAAGAAAGGAGAGACAGTCCATATGAAGGTGTATCACTAAGGTAAAGGGGTCAATTGATACTTTGTCCTATCCATGGGACTGCGACCCCTAGAAGTCATGTAAGCTGCTCTCAAAACTATCTCTAATGGGGGAAAGCTAGGAAAAATGTATCCACCTGACTTCATCTTCCTTAGGTAGAAAATTTGGCTCTGCATTCTGGGTTATGTGTGTGTGGTCATGAGCACTGATGTTGTTCTTAAGACAATATGATAGGAAAGACTGGCACTACACTCGAGAGGTGAGAACCACCTGTCAGGGACCAGGAACTACTGGGTTGAGCCCTTACAGAGCTGGACCAAGAAGCAGGTGAGGCCCAGACGCTCAGAAGGGATGCAATAGAAGTATGCGATATACGCTGGGAAGTCAATTCTGCCCTTTAACATGCCCTTTCACTATAAATGTAGATGAAGACATAAACAAAGACACGGATGTAGACAGGTGAGAAGGGAACTAATTCCCCCATAAAGTTTATAAAAGAACACAATTCAACCCTCTCTGTGTGTTTATCAGTCATATACACTCAGTTAATACCAAATAAATGTTGGTTGAATAAAAGAATAAGTTCCAAATTGTTAATTAGATGACTCCATAATGAAAAGTAAGCCAAAGCAAAGTAAGTCACAAACACAATATGCTATATAAATGGTTTTGTTACAAAAGACACCAACAGACAATTTTCAAAAGAAGACATGTGGCCAACAATCATATGAAGAAAAGCTCAACATCACTGCATTAGAGAATCGCAAATCAAAACCACAATGAGATATCATCTCACAGCAGTCAGAATAGCTATTATTAAAAAGTCAAAAAATAACTGATTCTGGCAAGGTTGTGGAGAAAAAGGAACATTTATACACTGTTGCTGGATTCAACCACTTTGGAAGACAGTGTAGTGATTCCTCAAAGACCTAAAGTCAGAAACACCATTCAACCCAGCAATCCTATTACCCAAAGGAATATAAATCATTCTATTATAAAAACACATGCACATGTATGTTCATTGCAGCACTATTCACAATAGCAAAGACAAGGAATCAACTTAAATGCCGATCGATAATAGACTGAATGAAGAAAATGTGGTATATATACACATGAAATACTACGCAGCCATAAGAGAAAATCAGATTATGTCTTTTGCAGGGACATGGATAGAGGTGGGCGCTATTATTCTTAGCAAACTACTGCAGGAACAGAACACCAAATGCCACATACTCTCACTTATAAGCTGGAGCTAAATGATGAGAACACATGGACATATACATGGGAACAATACACACTGGGGTCTAACAGAGGGTGGAGGTTAGGGAAGAGGGAGGAGATCGGGAAATATAGTTAATGGGCACTAGGCTTAATACCTGAGTGATGAAATAATCTGTACAACACTCCCCTGTGGCACATGTACCCCTGAGCTTAAAATAAGTTAAAAAAAAAAAAAAAAGAAGAAGTGAATTTGTTTCCTTTACTTTTACTTTTTTTAAATAATAGCTTTGATGGCCAATTTTTTTAAAAACCTTTCAATTACATCCCTGATGGCCAATGTTTTGACATCATATAAATCCCCTCATCCATTGTCAAGGTGCTACAGTTCAAAGTGATTGATACAACTGATCTCACCAACATCTCCCCCCCAAAAATGAAATCATTAAACAACTTTTACCCCAATATCAGAAACTCCCCCAGCAGAATCTCTCTAGCATATCCTTTGGCCTTCAAAGCACCTCTACCTTGACCTTAGTAAGAGAAGCCTGAGTTTGCTTTGCTTTACATGTGAGGATCTTGTAAGCAATTATGTATGAGAAAAAAGTTTCCCAGCTCAAAAATACTTGAAAACCATAACACCAGCAGATTGCTATTGTCTCACTCTCTCTAATGACCTAAGATTTCAGTAAGATGGTTATCAGGAATGGGGAACCAAGGCAAATATGTGGTCGCCAAAGGATGTATCTATGGTGGCATGAATACTTTAGAAAAATTTCTATTGGTTGTGGGATGGCAGAGCTAAATGGAACAGACTGCAAACTCCCAGGACTATGATCAAAGTGGCCCAGTGTGTTCTCCCCAGCACCTTTCTTGGGTGCGTCAGAGACAGAAACCAAGAGTGAGAGCTGACGTCGCCTTTTAAAGATGCCATGTGGTTTAACTACATGGTATGAACTGAATTGTGTCTTCTTCAAAGATGTATTGGAGTCCTCACTCTGATTATCTCAGAATGTGACCTCACTTAGGAATAGGGTCTTTACAGAGGTAATCAAGTTAAAATGAAGTTATTGGGGTGAGCTATAACCCATATGACAGGCGTTCTTATAATAGCGATTTGGACACAGAGACATGCACGCTGGGAGAATGCCATGTGATGATAAAGGCAGCATGGGGCGACACATTTACAAGCCAAGGAACACCAAGCTATCAGAAGTTGGGCAAGAGGCATGGAAGAGATTCTCCACTACAGTCCGCAGAAGAAACCAGCCCTACTGTCACCCTAGTCTCAGACTTGTAGCCTTCAGAACGGTGAGGCCATGCATTTCTGTTATTCTAAGTCACTCAGTTTTTGGTACTCTGTTATAGCAACCCTGGGAAATAAACACACCACCCCTACCCATTGTACTACGGCAGCAAATGGAGATAGCTGATGCCAGAGATTAGAAGTGGCAGGCTCAAGGTCACAAACCAAGTTTAGCAGAACAATCAGGGGTCCCTCCTCACCCGAGGAGCCACATATAAATGAGGCTGACCCAAGGGAGCTATTGTGTCTTCCAGTCTAAAACACCCATGTTGCAATATGGGTAAACAAAAGCTCATGGGAGAAGATCTTTCCTCCTATATTCCCTTCAGAGGAAAGAGAATTAACCCCACGCCCTCTCAACAGGGCAGAGCTAGCACATCTTGAAAACAGCATCTCTAGACCTCCCCTTCATGTTCTCTCCAGCACCCTTCCCACATTATTAGTGACTGATGAATCGATCAACAAACACATAGCTTCTCTGATGATTCATGCTCCATTCCGTGGCCCAATGAAGGAATGGCTGCCTTTTAAAAATGAACAAACTGATCTGTGCTGAAGACAGCTAGAAACACCAAAACAGAAACCACAGCAACAACAAAAATAGTGCAGGTGTGCATTGAAAGAGAAAGAAAACTAAGATAGCTCATGGGCATTTCCTGTCATGCTCCATCGTGGGTGGAGGGACTCCGGAAACTCAAACTGAGTCCAGCACTGGATTTATAAAATGGAAACATCTGGCTGGTCCTCAGCAACGTCCCTTAGTTAACAGATAGCTCTGGGTTCCTTGCCAAGCCCTTGCTGACCACTCTATCAGGAGATCCCAAAATGAGTTGGCGTGTCTCCCTGTCTAGGGAACAAAGAAAGGAAAAACTGTAATTTATGTTGTCAAATAATTTCTAACCAACGGGAAGATTCACTCTCTCTCTTCGAGGAAGGCTCAGTTTGATGTAATGGAGAGAGTGTGGCTTTTGCAGGCAATCAGAGTTTGGTAGGAATTCTGGGCCCAGCATTTAAGTCTGGCTTAGCTACCTTCATGGTAGATGGAGAGGTGTACCACCAAGACCCCACCTCACAGAAGGATTTTAGGGGTCATGCCTTTCCTGGGGCAATCACCTCTGGTGACTAGTCTAGGTATCGATACAAAGACCTAGTCATTTCAGCCTGATTTGAAACAAGCTTGACGGGCAAGCATTATGCAGTTTGGCCAATGCTTCATTGGATTTACATTGCAATTGCCTCCTCCTTGTTTCTTCTCTCTTCCTTTTGCAGGTATTGATCTCTAACAAACATCTGCACCCCAAACTCTAGCACCTTGCTTTTGGAGAACCTATGCCAACCTCACGAAGCACCGTTTGGTCATATAAAGACAGAGCAGCAGTGGTTTTTCTGCAGGGATATTAGCGGGGAGAAAACGAGATCACATATATGGAGCTTCCTACATTGTGACTGGCACAGTGGCATGCTTATGAAAGTTGGTTTCCTTTTTATTCTTTCTTTGGAGACTGGCTCTGGCTCTGTCACCCAGGCTGGAGAGCAGTGGTGCCATCATAGCTCACTGCAACCCTGAACTCCCTCAAGTGATCCTCTTGCCTCAGCCTCCCAAGTAGCTGGGACCACAGGTACACACAACCATGTTCAGCTAACGTAATTTAAAAAAAAAAAAAAGAGACAGCGTTTCACTACGTTGCTTAAACTCCTGGGATCGAGCAATCTTCCCACCTCAGCCTCCCAAAGTGCTGGGAATCTAGGTGTGAGTCACTGCACCCAGCCTCCTTTCTTTTTTCCCCTCTGAAAAGCCCTGATATTGTTGGGTATAAACATGTTCACTCTTAGGCTTCTCCACCCTACTGATGCCCCCTGGACAGCAATGGGGCAGGTGGTGGCACTGTGGAGTAGCTATGATGCTGCCACCACCTTGGCCAGGACATGAGAAGTGGGTTGTTCAAAGAGAAGAAAGACAAGGCAGACTCATGCATTCACAATGCAGGAACACAAAAGCCTCTGCCGCATAGGATACAAAGAAACCTGTTGGAAACTCTGTCTGCTGAGTTCAGCCCAGCAGCTGCTTATTTTTCAAAATAATTGATGAAATTCAGCACAACTAAAATACAGTCTCTCAAAAGTGTGATCCGAACTTCTCTCCAAATTTGACTTAAGACTCAAGAGGCTTTCTGTATCAGATGATTTGCTGGAGGATTTGGGAGCTAGCCTGGAGGGCTGCCTTTCCTGGGAATGCCCCCATTAAAACTGGGTCTGAAATGGGGAAAAGGAGTCAATCAAGAAGATGAATCCAGGCTAGAAATTCCCACCACACAGTACAGTAGTTCTCTGGGTGACATCCAGCTTAGTTTAATAAAGAAACCAGTTTCCATCTGATAGCTATTAAAGCAAGGTAGTTAAAAGAATTATTGGTCGTATCCCACTCCCACATGTCCTCAGAACCAGTGTAGGGATGAGAAGTTGAATGAATGTCAACATCCATGCCTTGGAATCTCAGAGATGGAGCCAAGCCCTCAGTGGCTGGAGAAGCCACAGCACCCTTCTCTCCTACCTAGGGGTTTCTCTGAGAAAGGTTAGTCTCAGGCCTCTGCTGAGATGAAGTTGCCAATAGTCCAAGGATGCTAAATCTGGAGAAAATGTGCTCAAGCCCATTTGCAAGGTTTGAGAATTGTGTTTTGAACTGGAACCCAGCCTTAATGAAGTTCCACCAAAGGACAGAGGCCTTAACAGAAGGCCAGATAGAAGAGAAAGTCCTGGAAGTCCTTGAAAAATAAGGTTAAGTGGTTAATTACATTAGGAGGCACTAAATGAAGAAGGATTGTCAGAACAGCCAAGCGGAACAGAGAGAGGCTAGGTTGGGTAGGCAAAAGATAAAGAAAGCTGGGAGAGAGTTAACTTTGGTAACAAGAAAAAAATTTCTAACCGGTAACCCAGAACTGGAAATCTTGCTGGGAAGTCGAAGCTCAGTCATCAAATTTGGCTTCATCAGGCACATGGCGCAAAGCAGTTTTAGGGGTGGGGTTGGAAAGTGAGAGGGGAAGAAGAGGTTCACTAGCAGAGCAAGCCTTCCTTACTGCTGAAGGGGGAATTCCTCCAGTGTAGAAAAAACCAGCAGGAACTCAGTCATGAGACCCCTGTCAACATAAAGAGGATCATCTGAAACCACAGGACCTGAAACAAGGCCTCTCACAGGCATCCACTATCCTTTAGGGAGAATGATCTGCAAGGAGAGTTGCAAAATACAGGCGACATGGACTGGGAAGGAAATGAGGAGGAACGAGGTGGGGAAGAGAACAGGCAGAGTTCTATAAATAACCCAGGAAACCACAAAATCAGTATGTAAACAGAGGTATGCAATGGTTGCCTCACATCTCCCAAGAAATACCAGTCAGGGCAGCCCCAGCAGCCCCTGGACCTCACACTCTTATCCAAGGTAAAGGGCTAGAGGGTGGCAGAACTGGTTCCTAACCCAGTCCTGACTCTCCTGTGGGCTTTGCAGGACATGGGAAAGGGTCCCAGAACACAATGGGACCCTGTGGCAAAACAGTCTCCCCACATACCAAGAGAGTATTATGATGGAAAACTGTTTTCTTCCTGATGTCCAACCCTAGTACAGAAAGGTGTGTAGAGAAGTTTTCATTCCCCATTGGGAGAAGAGATAGGGAGGGGAATTTGCTGAAACATCTGGCTCATGAAACCAGAGTTCTAAAGGAAATTCCAGCTGTCAGGGAGCCCCTGAGTGAAGGGCAGACAAGGATCCAGGCATCTTTGTTTTGCTTCCATGGGTTGCCCAGGGCTACCCAGTGACCTAGGTCCCTAGAAGGATGGGTTTGGCAGGGGGTGTAAATATCCAAGTCAGGGGAAGCGAATAAGCCAAGGACAGCTTCAGGTACCAGTTCTAATGGAAGATAACTGCACCAAGAGACCAGTTGAAAAAAGATGCTCTCCAGAGGAGCTAGGGAGACTGGGCATCAGGGAAGCAGCACTGGGGTGACCCTCAGCACCCCCTTCATGGAGGCGGGGAGCCATCACTCACTGTCAGGGTGTTTCCAGGGGGCAGAAATGCAGACCTGCGGGCTGTGCCAGCCCATAATTACCCACTCCCGCTCCTGCACTTTTAAACTCCTATGGTTAGGTGTTCATCAGTAACTCATTTCCAGGGAGAAAGAACCTGAGTTTTCAAAATTAATATGTGCTTGTTAGCGCTGCCCTAAGTCAATGCATCATGTTAATTACACTTGGCAATGAGAAATCGTGCGTTTGGGAAAGCAAGTTGGTGCAGGGAGCTTGTTATGACTGATGAGTGTCGGAAATGTTTCAGGGAGGCAGCTGTGAGGCAACTGTGGAGCATCTTCTGGCCTCAGAGCCTGAGGGCTTGGCGGTGAGCACCTTGCTGCCACTCACCTCCCTGCAAAGGCTCTGTGTGCACTCACCCTCTCCGAGCCTCAGGTATCCGTCTGTAGCATGGAGATCCCCATCCTCACCTTCCAGGCCTTCCTGAGATGGCAAGCTAACCACTCAAAACATGTGACGATACAACGTGTCTTCCTTTTTCCCCCAGATCCACACCTCACCTTCTTTTGACCCTGTTCTATGCTCCAGAAGCCTGACCTGCAACAAGGGCTTCCCCTGCCCGTGACTCTCAGCTGTGTTGGCCAAAGGTGAGCAGATGGCCAAGTGTGAGCAGGTGATAGGAGGCAGGGGAGAGTAAAGCTGAGATACTCATTTCCCTGAGGCTCCCTCCCTGTGGGATCCCACAGACTAACTGCACCCAACAGAGGAGATCGCCACTCCTGTTGGGCCAACCTTTCCATAAAGACCTCTCTGTTTCTACCGCCTGGTAATGGTGACTTCCCTTTGTGACTTCTCTACACCCTGCCCAAATCTTTGAAATAGTCTCCTCATTCAACTCTCCCTAGATAATCCCACCTTCAGAGTACCACTTGCCACCACCCTGCCAGGACACTGACAAACACTGTAAGTTTTGTCACTCACATGGTAGGTTGGTTGGACAGACCTGGGCTATTGCTGCTATTCACATTGTGGTCTGTGAGTGCCTGGGTGATAGGTCTGCCAAGGCCGCGCCCACAGCCTTCTGCAGACAGAACCATCATAAGCAGCCCCCCAGAGGCCTGGGAGTGAAAGAGGACAGACAGAACTGCGGTGTTCATAAGGTAGTCACACCACTGTGTTGGCAGAAAGGAATGAGAGTGAAGAAGGCTGGTGATAGTGGAGGGAAAAACTTAAAAAGTGAAATCTGAAATTTAAAAAGGGGTCTGAAAGAAGGTAGTATGGAAAGCAACTGGTGTGGATTTGTACAATGCTGGCCCCATCTGTGACCAGGGTGTGCCCTGCCTTGAGGGGACACCAGGAAGATCCTCTCGGGCTTCTCAAGGTGCCTGGATTTACACGTGCAGAGAGCTTTCCCCCATGGAAGTGTTTATTTATTTATTTGAGATGGCGTCTCACTCTGTCACCCACGCTGAAGTACAGTGGCATGATTTCGACACACTCAATCTCTGCTTCCTGGGTTCAAGTGATTCTCCTGCCTCAGCCTCCTGAGTAGCTAGGATTATAGGCATGCAGCACCAGGCCCAGCTAATTTTTGTATTTTTAGTAGAGACGGGGTTTCACCATGTTGGCCAGGCTGGTCTCAAACTCCTGACCTCATGCGAGCCACCTGCCTCAGCCTCCCAAAGTGCTGGGATTACAGGCGTGAGCCACCGCACCTGGCCAGGGCGTATTTATTAAAGGCAAACAACACTTTAAAAGAGTAAATTGGAAACCTTGTTTCTTGGATCCTTTAGCATTCCAAGAAAAGACCCTAGAGACTGGTTTTAGGAGATAAAGAAGCAAAAGAGGGAGGCCTGGTGAGAACGTGCCCTTCCCTACCATGGCACCAGCTCTTCTTTCATTAGAGAAAAATTTTAAAATATCATAACTTTAAAAATACCATTAAGATTTTGGACTAATAAGTTTATAAACTCTTATAAGAGTCTACACCAGAGTTAAAAAACTGGGTCTCGAGTTTTTTACTAGGTCTGAGTTTTACTAGGTGTGACAGTTTTAAAACATAACTATAGGTTCTTTGACACCCTCCCATGGAGAGACAGGCCTGTGTTGCTTCCTCTTGATCCTCCTGGGCCTGCGATGAGCTTGACCAATGGCATATGGCAAAAGTGTCTCTGTGATTTTCTTTTCTTTTTCTGAGAGAGTTTCACTCTGTCACCCAGGCTGGAGTGCCGTGGTGCAATCTTGGCTCACTGCAACCCCTGCCTCCTGGGTTCAAATGGTTCTCCTGCCTCAGCTTCTCAAGTAGCTGGGATTACAGGCACGGACCACCACACCTGGCTAATTTTTGTATTTTTAGTAGTGGCCAGCCATCTTGACCAGGCTGGTCTCAAACTCCTGACCTCAAATGATCCACCTGCTTTGGCCTCTGAAAGTGTTGAGATTACAAACGTGAGCCACCACACCTGGCCTCTGTGATTTTCAAGAGTGTGTCAGAAAAGGACTTGCAGTGTCCTGGTTATTTACTGGATCACTTCTTCTTAAAGGTGTGAGCCACTATGTAGGAAGCCCAGGGACTTACAGAGCTCCGTGCTAGAGGGACGCTGGAAATCTTCTGATCAGTAGTCCCAGGTGAACCCACCCTCAGCTGTCCTGGCCAGGAGCTACCTGGAGTGAGATCATCTCAGATGTGCCTCCTCTACCCCAGTGGCACACCAGTCTTGGCTGCCTGCGGTGTCCTCGACACTGCAACAAATTCCCTGCCTCTCACCTTTCCCTAGACCCACAATGCCCTTCCCCACCCTGCACTCACCTGAAAATCTGTCCATTCTCCACAACCAGAGTCCCAAATCCCGTGGAGCATCCTCCAGGCACCTCCTCAGAACTCCCTGCCTCTGTGCTGCTGCTGCAGCAGCTGCAGCCTATGCTTGTCGCTGTTGTCATACATATCACCGGTCCATCTTCTCCACGAGCCTGTGGCCACCAAAGCGGACCTATCTTTTTCATCTTTGCCCCTCTCCTATCCGGTACCTGGGGTGTAGTCACTCTTATTCCTATTTGTTGAATAAATGAATGAGTATAGAATTCCAAACTCCAGCCTCCCAACTGTGTGACCCTTAGGCAAATTCCCTTACTCCGACCAAGCAGAGTTGATGTACAGCTAGTGCTCGACTTACGGCCATGATTGGGTCTGGCAGACCGGTCGTAACACGATTTGGTCGTAAGTTGAGTAGGCTATATGTACAGTACTGTGAAATGATGTTATAAAAATCTTTAAGTCATATTTTATCATAATTTTCTTTCATTATTGTTATATATCATAATTTTCTTTGTTCATTTTATGCCATTTGTATCATCTCTACACCATTTTGTTTCTTATTTTTACATTCGTCAGGTTTAAGTAAAACACTGCATTGCCAGTACAACTGGTTTAATATTTGCAAAACATACAAAATTACAAAATACGGGTGCATACAAAAATACAAAATAACAGGTGTAAAAAATACCATAGGAAACATTTTCCCAATTGCAAAACATATCAAAATATATAAACATGTACGAAACATTTTATTGGCCGCTGGTGCTTGGCTGCGGATCGTTGATGTCATCATCTGAGGCAGCAGTTGGGGTTACCGGAGCTGGTTTTTTCATAAACATGGTGAGCTTTGTCTGAATTGTATGTTTCTTTTTTTCTTCATAAATTTCACGATATGGCCTAAACACATCGTGCGCCATCCGTTCAATCCTTGCAAATCGTTCGATGTTTGGGTCCATTGCTTTGAAATGTATAAGAAGTTTATTGGGAGGGGTTTGATGAAAAATATCCAAGACACAAAACACAAATTGCTGTACCGAGTCTGGGATAACAGTTGAAATGGTGCGCGCAGAGATGGTAGTGCTGCCGGAAGCTGGTCCGCACTGTCGTACGCCCAGCTGGGCAACGTTTGCGCTGCCAGACACGGAGCAGTCGTGGCTAGCGATTGTGGTCGTAAAGTCGAATGGTTGTACGTTGCATAGGTCGTAAGTCGATCAATGCCTATAATAGAGTCAAAGAGAAAGCAGCAGCAATATTATTATTACCTGAGCCCTATTTGCCAAAAATTATGTATGGCAGCGATTATGCAGCTTAGAAAAGTGTAAAGTAAAGGTCATGATGCCTCAGATTCTAAGGGGGGACCTGAGTATTCCATGCAGCCCTAAGGCTTGCAAAGAGGCAGGAGAAAAAGGAGGCAGAGAAAGGGGAAGCATAGGACACCTCTCTTCAGGGGCCAACATGCACCACTGTGTCGGCTGACTTCAGGAAGGCCACCTGGCCTGACTGGCAAGGGGTTAGGGGCCAAGAACATGGCCTTCACCTTCCAGCTAGAAGCTGTGACCAGGCCGTGGGTCTCCTGGCATCTTCAGGCATCAGTGTCATTTCCCGTGATCCACTCTGGAGACTTAATTTCTCACTACTTACCTTTTTTACTCAGGTGTTGCTTCACGTCCTTTGAGGAAATTCTTCTAAAGTTACTCAGCTTTCTGCCTTCGCAAAGCCTGAAGATGGCAGTTGTGCAAAGTCATCAGGATGGCAGAGGGCAGACGCAGCATCAAAGGTAATGGAAGGCAACCACTGAGTGCTCCCTCCTCAGTGCCACTGCACTCGGGAAAGGCCTGTCTTCTAGTGGCTGATAGGTTAAATCGAAGCCTGCTCTGCATGACTGGATTATGAGTTCCAAAAAGGTAAAACCAGTTTGTCTGTCTCATCTCTGGGCATACTTGGTGTATGTGTGTTAAATTAATTCACTATTCAACTGTTATTTAGCAAAGATACATGTGGGCACAACTGGGTCTTTGGAATAAAAACTGACTTCTAGATACCTTGATTATTCAGTAATCACTGTTTTGCACCACAGAATATAAAACTGAAGAGATTGTCAACAATCAAGTTCCTCCTTTCTTCACTGAGGATCTGAAGTCCAGAGAGAAGTAAATTTTAAAAAGAAGGAAGAAAGGAAGGGAGAAAGGGAGGGGGAACTAGCTTTCCAGCATGTGTCCCATGCCCACTGCATGACACACGTTACGTCATGTGATTTTCACAAACACCTTGAAAATCCCATTTTGCAGATGGGCAAACTGAGGCACAGAGCCCTGAATAAATGTTTTCAAAGTCACCCAGAGACTAGTAGTTGGCAGGCCTAGGGCGCAGACCCTGATGTGTCTTTTTCAGGGTATGTTTGACACACTGAGCCACCTGGACTCCCCGGATAAGTCAGTGATATATGTGCAAGTTCCACAGGCCCAACTAGACAAGGGCAGCACAAAATCCAAAAGGCCAGTTAAATGAGGTTAGGGTAAAGATGCAACTTAGCAGAGAACCCCCAGGGACCAGGTCAGGCCATGAGCCTGAATGGATGGCCCATGCTATTGGCCTATTACCCTGTTTTTCTGTTCTTTGCAGGCACAGGTGTCTCTGGGTTCATGGGGGTTACCAAAGCCAGGACAAGGTTAATGGCCCATAGGCCATCCTGTTCCAGGGTAAGGCAGGGTTACAGATTGAGGCTTACTACATTACTTTTCTGTTAAGGATCTATTCTTTAACCAAGAATGTGATTATTTCCTTCCATGGAATATTCCAGCAGAATGATATGAAGATAAGCGGGTAACTAGAATTTCACAAGTGTTTAACCTTAGGAAAGTCTCTTAACCTCTCTGTGCCTCATTCCCCATGTAAAAAGGAGCTCATCATGGTACTCATCTCACAGAGTTGTTACAAGAGCTAATCTAGTTGATATGTACAAAGTATTTGGAATAATGCTTACTACACAGTGAGCACAATACATGTACGCTGTTATTATATGTTACTTCTAATTCTTTCAACTTTAAGGATTTTAAAAATAATTGCCATATTAGTGATTGTAGTCTTCCTAAAATACAGACTAATTTTGACGGATGTGGTCGTAACCTATTTTTCAAATAATTTCTGCTTTAAATTGAAAAATATCTTCTTATAACCTAACAAGTGGCGTATTTATTGATGTCCTAAATTTTGTGTTTTTTTTTCAGCCCTGTCTAACTTACTATTTTATTCAGACAGTGAAAAATACTCCATCTGACAGACTACTAACTACATAATTGCTTTAAAGTAAATCTTAGCAGGTGGATTTTTTTTCTTTTGCCAATGGTAACGTGTTTTCTGATGTACAAGAGGAAAAAAAATAAGCTTTAAGAGCTGAAACACCATTTCACATCTATACAAAATTTAAAACACAGAGAGGGAGTACGAATTCTTGGTTGAAGTAAAGGAGACCCAGGATTCTAATCTTAGTATACAAAAGTCCAGACTGGCAGCTCTGAAATGATTATATCTGCTACCTTCTAAATTGCTGTGAGCCAGACAATGGAGTAACAAAGGACAAGAGTTACTTTCATATTAGCATATATGTCATGTTTAATCAATCAGAAGAGAACTGTAATTACTTTGCTCTCTTTTTAGCAAACTTTAAAGGAAGGAAGTCATGAACTTATAAAGTAAATGTCATCCTGTTTGGATAGCTATAGTTTTATAGGTAACTTGTTGCAGATTTTGTTCAGACAGCTTGTAATTATTTCCTCTCCTGCTCATCTTTAATTCTGTAGGCCATTTCAGACACAAACATAAAGCCTATAGATACAAAAATGGCTCCGTGTTACAATCTAACTATCGTAATCTGTTTTGTATTGTTATTGCAGTCTAATTATTGTCAGGCAATGCCTTTCACCCACTCCTCCAACCTAGTGTCACCTGGGTGGAAGAGAAAATTGGTCAAGTAACACAAGTTCTTAAACTTCCATCATCAGTCAGGAGACATAGCATGAATTGGAGGGTGGTAGATGAGAAAAAAAAAAAGGGCTTTGGAATCAAATAACCTGGCATTCATATTCTAGAGTCCACCCTTGGGTGAGATATTTGTGTTTCAGAAGCTTTATTTCCTTGACTGTAAAATGGGGATATTCACACCATCCTCCATGGATTAATTTGAAATTAAATTGAGATTACATAAATCTATAGAGAGAGTCACTTGAGGTAAGCACTTAAGACATGACGTATTTTGCTAGGTGGATCATCCTTTATGCCTTTCCATTCATATTCACATATTGCGACTACCTAGCTATTAGTGTTCTCTGCCTCTAAACTGAGAGAAATGTCTCTGGAACATAGTTTCCTAAGTTTGTTTTCTCTTCCCCAGGGGAAGCAGCAGCCTGGTGGTAAATTTCAGGCTGGGTTCAGAGAGGCAAAGTGAGTTGCTCAGAAGTTGACTTGAAAAACTGGGGCTGAAAGAGAGACGCTGGTTGCCTTTGAGATTTGGCTCATCAAATCCTGCTGCATCTTCTTAGGTGCTCAGCATAAACCATATCCATTCCATCAACTTCTCTGAGGTTTAGGAACAGAGGATGTTTCTAGCAAAGACTTCCACCCAATCATCACACTTACAACCCCACAATGCATGAAATGAGCCAGGCCAAATGGCTTCTCTCAAACTTCTCAACCAAGGCGTGCCTTGCATTGAAAAATGAGAACTCATTCCCTAGGTGATGACACAGTTTGGGTGTGTCCATTCCTGAACTGTTTCCCTATTTGATGAATTATTCTTGGCAGGATAATTTTTACATATTGAATCCATCATTCAACCACAGTCTCTGGACCACATGTGTACTCTTTGCCTTCAGTAGAATCTACCCCAAGAAACGGGCTTGCTTTCCTGGATGCTCTTCATCTTCTGGATTGAAAGACCACTGGACGGGAATGCGGAGGCCTGGTTTCCACTTATTCCTAGATGGGAGACTCGGTCAAGTCACTGCTTGGCTTCAGTATCTTCCTTAGCAAATTACAGGGACCAATGATTGCCCTGTCTCCCTCACTAGGATTCATCAAAGCAACCATTGTGTAGGAAAAGGCTTTGAAAAGGTGCAATGTTATACAAATATAAATAAATTTGTACTGTTAATTGCCCCTTTCTCTGGAGTATCTTTTGCTCCCATCATCTATCTTCTTGCCTGGAACTCTTGCTGCATCCCACATCTACAACCCACCTCCCAATGAGGGAGGCTACATACTCTTGGCAAGAGAGACTATGTAAAAAATTATTTTGTATCTTCCACAGAACCTGATTTTGATAGATACCTGATTTTAAAATAATAATAGTCACCTAGTACCAGGCACAAAACAGATGCCTGATTAAAATTTCCGGTGAATTAAATTGCATTGACCTAAGTCAGGCATGTAAAAGAGCGAAAGGAGGCAAGGCTAGCAATGTAAATTAGTGTAACAGACCAGGTCAGAGGGCAATAGGGCAGAGGCAAATCGAGGAGCACACACCCCACTGAGAGGGGCAGTCACTGTTTAGCATCAGCCAGTTGCAAACAAGCTGGAATGTGGCTCAGGCTTGCCAGGTAAACTGATTTTTGAAAACAGCCAGTGTCTTGTTTTCATATGAAAATATTGAAATCTGATTCAAATGTTTCAAAACACCATGGGAACCAACAAGTGCAGGCTAAGCAAGAAGGTTCAAGGGCCACAGTTGGCTTGTGGGCCCCCAGTTAACAACCTGTGACTTAACAATTCAGAGTCAACCATCCATCCCTCACTATCGCAAATAAAAGCAAAGGCAAAGATTTTCCATCACACCCAATCCTAATTCTCCTACCAGCACACTGGAACAATAAGACTCAACCCAACCCCTGATAGTCACACAGACCCTAAAACCTCATGTGCAACTTATGTTATGTGCAACTCAGCCACTTAGCACAGAATTTCACAATACCCAAATTGGTCAATGCCCCATTCAATAAGATGAGCCCACTGACCACATGCATGGATGCCACCACAGTGTAAAATTGCTCTGTATTTCCAGACACTTGCTCTCCAGTTCTACATTTAGCTCATGATGCCTGACACCAAACTGCAGGTCATGCTGAGAGGTCTGGGCCATACCTCCCCATGGAGCTGTGCTCAAAGTGCACCCTCTTTATCCTCTTCCTATTTCTCCCACTGGAGAAATTCAAGGCTGGTGCTGAAAACAGCTCAGTACACTAAGCTGGGCTCATCACTTGAGCCCAGGAGTTCAAGACCAGCCTCAGCAACATCGCAAATCCCTTTCTCTACTAAAAAATTAGCCAGGTGTGGTGGTGTGTGCCTGTAGTCCCAGCTACTCAGGAGGCTGAGGTGGGAGGATCACTTGAGTCTGGGAGGTCGAAACTGCACCAAGCCATATTCATGTCACTGCACTCCAGCCTGGGTAACAAACCCAGGGATTCTGATTCTGTAGTTCTAGGGATGCAGCATTTAAATGTGAGCTGTTGCTAGTTTAAGTGTCTCTGGCTTGAGGGTCTGGAGGTCCCTGTGGTTATAGACTACCTGAATAAGGGCGATGCCCCCAAGGCAAAATCTAAGGGATTCCCAGATCAAAATTCATGGCTGGCCGTGGAGCCGGGGACTCAGTCACAGGGAAGGTCTCTGAATTCCATCCCTGGAACTACAGAATCAGAATGCCTGGGTTGAGGTCCAGCAATCTGGATTTTTATAGTTACTTGACCAAGGTTCTACATGGAGATAGAAATATATGATATGCAGGTGGCTGCAAAGTTTGAATGAAAGCTTAGTTGAAGAGATAAAGTAGAGAGAATCAACAGAGCTGAAACAGAGGATGTCTTAAACTTCCTTCTGGTGCTGACATTCTGGGACTTTAGTACTCTTATTTACAGGAGCTCACTCTTCAAGGTGCAGCCTTTTACATTCTAATTCTAGAATCGTATGGAGAAAGATTCAACAGTCAGGCTTCAGAGCAAGCCTTTATCCTGTCACTCACTAGCTTGGGAATCTTGAAGAAGTGACTTAACTTCTCTGGGTGTCAGTTTCCTGACCTGTAAAATGGGGGTATAAAGGTTCATATGTCCTGTTGCTATGAATATTAAACAAAATAATGTGTGAAAAACCCTTAACACGCTACCTGCACATAAAAGCCTTCATAATATTAGTTTAGTTAGCTGCTGTTGAAGGAACAAAGGGACGTGGCCTCCTGTGACTACCTTTTTCTTGCTGCAGTCCAGAGTCAGACACAGGGAGGTGCATAAACTAGCTCATGCCCATTTCCTCCCTGTTAACACTTACCTCAGCTACCTGTGTGCCCTGGGTTACCAGAGGTCATCCACCACGTGCCCTGCCCAGCAATGCCCCACTCCTCCTAGTCAGCTCCATTTTCTACCCAAGAAACTCTAATTCCAAGTTGTCTGATAAGGCACCAATGAAAAGAAGTCTCCGTGATCAAAAACAGTTTTGAAAATGCAAGTTAACTAGTCCCTTCTGGGAGATTCACCCACGTTCACGAACAACGTTCAGGGTGTCTACATCACTCTCACAAGCCTTTCTCTTGAGCAACCGGCTTTCCGCTTCAGCCGGAGGGAAGTGGCCCCACCACACAATAGGTGGTGCCTGATTGGACCACAAGAAGCATGTGACCTGACAAGACCCAATCAGATTATCCCTGTGCAACTCTGCCCCAGGGCCCCTAGTGTTCACTCACCTGCTCCCTTTACGCCAAGTTGCTTGTTGCTTTTTCCTTTTTCTTTCTTTGTTTTTTTGAGGGGGAGGCAGTAACCCCATGGAGTTTCTGTTATACTGAGGCAAAAGGACTTCATTAATACACATATTTAAAACTCTGAGGAGCCCTGCAGTAAAGAACACTGTTTAACTT
Source organism: Sapajus apella (assembly GCF_009761245.1). Taxonomy (NCBI): domain Eukaryota; kingdom Metazoa; phylum Chordata; class Mammalia; order Primates; family Cebidae; genus Sapajus; species Sapajus apella. The sequence continues at coordinate 2,828,729 of NW_022437012.1, read as the reverse complement.
TTCTTTCACCCAGTTCTGCCCAAGGTTACTTGACTAGGAAAGTTTTCTTAGCAGGTCTAACTCACATGCAACTTGTGCCAGGGGATCAGCGGTGATGATGACCTAGTGCCAGCCCTTGGGAGCCAGTCATCAGAAAGGGTGATCAGAAAGGTGACAGGCAGTGTGGCCTCAGGAAAATTACCACTCTGTCTCAATCTCAGTTTTCTCATCTGCAAAGCGGGAAGAATAGTCATCCAACAGAATTAAATAAGACATGTATGGAAACTGACCAGCTCTGGTAAGTGCACAGCACACTTTAGTTCTTAGTCCCTGGGAGCTGATTAACAACGAAACTTACCTGTATCAATTTTTCTGTTCACCTACTATTAGCATGGGGGGCACCTAGGGTTCCTCACATTTCTTGAGCACCAAACCCACTAAACTGTAAGCTTCTTAGAGGCAGAGACCTTGTCTGATTCAAATTACCACCACAGTGACTGGCATAAGACTGGCATATAGCACGCCCTCAATAAATACCTAGTGGAAGGAAGGGATGGAAGGAGGGAAAGAGGGAGGGAATAAGAAAGAAGGAAGATTACGAGGGAAGGAGTATCCCAGTGAGACAGCAATGCCTTAACACAAAGAAGTGGATTTGTAATGGATCCAATTCCCAGCACTCCCAAAAGACCAAGGAGAGCGATTCCTGCCCATTGGTGGTGCTGGTGGGAACCCTAGGAATGCCATCTATTTTTATTTTTACATTAATTCTATTACAGGGTTAACAGGATGAGGTCTTCATCTCCAAGAGCAGTTAGGAAACTCCACAGTCCATTTCTAGCTGACCTTCAGGCAGAGGTTCTGCTGACCAAGGGAAAATGTCAGCCAGCCTCACATAGAGCATGCTCACCCAGGCGTTGTTAGGGGTGACTATTCGACTCTTTACCTCATTGTGTGCAATGCCACCCAAGAAGCCCCTCCTTTTTCCGAGCTAGTTTGAGATGGGTTTTTGACATTTGCAACCAAAGAGACCTAGTTAGCCTCCCAAGATGCTAAAGATGTGTATGTGTGTGTACCTGCATGTACTGTGTATGTGTGCATGTGTATGCATGTGTGCATGTGTATATATGTGTGTGCATGTGTGTATATGTATGTATGCATGTGTGTTTGTGTGTGTGAAAAAGAGTAAGCGCCCACTCTTTAGGAGCTACAGTCCAGTGAGGAAGAAATGCAAGTGCATAGGTAGCAACTAGACGTTACAACAAGGACATGCTACCCAGTGCCCAGAAACAGAGGCTACCTGTGCTCAAGGATGAGTAGGAAGAGTGTTACCTATGGAAGGAACGGAATTTGCAAAGTCATAAAGTGAGAACTTACAGTGCACTGTCAAGGAACAAAAAAAATAATTCCAGTTGGATGCAGATGAGTACAAGGAGGGTAGGGGAGAGACAAGACTGGAGATGTGAGCAGGGGCCAGGCTATGGGGGCCTTGTAAGCCTGTACAGGTGCCTCGACTTCCTTCTGCTAGCAATGGGAGCCATAGAGAAATTAGGCAAGGAAGTGGCATGATAATAATTTTATTTCAAAAATTGCCTCTGGCTTCAGAATGGAAGGTGGGCCCACAGGAAAAGTCCAGAGTCAGGGAAACCACCCTTGAGGCCAGAGCTCTAATCCATCTGGGAAAAATGATTACCAAAGCCACATCAGGGAAGCGGAAGTCCACAAAAGGGACCAGCTGGAGAGAAGTAAAGGGACTGGGCCTGAAGACAGTTTGGATGGGGGCCCTGATGGAGAGAACTGGCAAGAATGATTCTCAGGGCCCCTCCTGGGCAGGTCCCTGGCTGGCCCATGGTTCCATTCACAGAGGTGGGAAGTCAGGTCTCAGGGAGCCGATGATGAGCTCAGTAGTGCAGCTCCAAACTTCCCCTGGGAGTTGAGTTTGGGTGGAAGTTAAATTAGCGTAAGGGAGTAGTAGAAGTTAATATTCCCACAACAAACATTTAAGACAATTTCAAATGTGTATACACACACACACACACACACACACACACCTCCATCCCCAGAAACTTTCATGACTATCTATGTATGCATCATACATATACAGAATTCTTGGATCTTTGAATGCAAGTGACAGAGTACCTACCTAAGAATAGCTTAAGCAATAAAGGCCTATAGTACATTTTAATCATATCTGGGATAAGACACACTGCATTTGTGGTACTAGGCTGGATCAGTGGCTCAGTAAGAACCCCACTCATCCCATCTCTCTGCTCTGCATCTTCAAGAGCATGTCTCTCCTCATGTCAACTGTATCGTACCTCAGAACTCCATGCCTGTCTTTCAAAGCACATACCCAGCTAGTGCTTGACTTATGACCACGGTCGGGACCTCGGACCGGTCGTAACACGATTTGGTCGTAAGTTGAGTAGGCTATATGTACAGTTGAAATGGTGCATGCGGAGATGGTAGTGCTGACAGAAGCTGGTCCGCACTGTCGTACGCCCAGCTGGGCAACGTTTGCGCTGCCAGACGCGGAGCAGTCATGGCTAGCGATTGTGGTCGTAAAGTCGAATGGTCGTAAGTTGCATAGGTGGTAAGTCGATCAATACCTGTATACTCAATCCACAGTCAGAGTAGAGCCCTGACTTCTGGAGTCCACAGGCTTCCATTCCCATCCTGGCTCTGCCCCTATGATGTTGGCATACCAGGGCCTCAGTTTTCTCGTAGAGCAAAAGGAAAGCGTAACTGGACACCCACGGAGGCCTCAATACCTTGCAAGCATTAAAATGCATTTTTTCCTCAAAGTTCCAAACCTGATTGTCAAATGGGTTTATAAAGTATGTGTGCAAAGGGTCTCCAGGCTTCCTGGAGCAGAGCCTCAGTTCTTTGGGCCTCTTCTCAAAGAGTCCACTACCACTCACTGTCCTCAGCTCCTCCCAGGATTCTGGCTCTGGTAATAAGGTAGAAGGCACGTGCCCCTACACAACCCCACTTTCAAGACCTGCCTGGGAACAGGCTCAGAGATGCCTTTTGCCCTTCCCTGTTCTCCACCTAACAAAGCACTGTGCGGAAACCACAACCATACCACCCGACGTGTGAGTCCAGGGGCTTTCCCCCCTCCGCCTGCAGGGAGAAGAGTGGGGGCAGGAGAAGGAAGGAAAAGGTACAAGGGCCTGCCGCTCGCACCTCACTTATTTGTAAGTAGCCCATGTGGTTTCATTTTGTGCCCACTTCTCCAGGGAAAGTCTGCATGTTAGCACCTGGGGACACCTGTCTCCAATTAGCCCAAACATTTCCCTAAGAAATGATACCCCCAAAGAGATGGGCCCATGGGTCTCCCCCAAGCTACAGAGAGAGCCGTGGCTTTGTCCAAACTTTTGAAATAGCTTCACGTGGATATAGGAGGGGGTTGGAGGTGGGAGGCTTGGGGAAGCTTCCGTGAGCAGCAGGGCAAAAAAGCAGAAGAAACACTTCCCTAGCCCTAAACCTTTTTACTGGCCCTAGACACCTGGTGGCCTTGTGGTTGCCAGGCACAGAGATGTTTGGCATTCCTCAGTGGCCAGGCTGGGCCAGAAATGGAAGCCAGCCTATCCAGAGGGCTTCAGAGGGCACTGGGGACTGTGGGGTCACCATTTTGGGGTCTGGCTGGATTTCATGGTTCCGACAGTCAAGATGATTTGCTGAGGATTCCAGCCCATTGGGCTGCCTGCTGTGAGGCCTCACCCAGCTGGCAAAAGGCAGCCAGTTGCTCTGCTGGGCCTTCAATAACACTGGAAAAACAAAACAATCCCTCCTCCTCTCAGCTGCCTCGAGTTCCGCCTTAAAACGTTTGATTGACTGAAAGTAAATTACTTATTCTCACACCTTCAGCTGAAGGTCAGACTTCTAGTACAGAACTAATAGGTCTCAGTCCTAATACAGAGACTGAGAAGAGTGAGAAGGGACGGATTGCTAGAACCACAAGCATGTGCTCACTGTAATTGGCTTCCTGGGTCTCCTGGCAAGCAGGCCAGGTAAAATCCTAATGGCTTTGCCATTTGGGTTTTTTGTTCTACCATAAAATTGACTACAATTCACAAACCATAAAATACACCCATTGAATTAAAAGTGCACAATTCAATGGTTTTAGTATATTCACACAGTTGGGTAACCATCACCACAATCTAATTTTAGAATATTTCCATCACTCCAAAGAGAAACTCCTTGGCAGTCACTCCCTATTCTCCCCTCCCCACAGCTCCTGGGAAGACCTCATCTACTTTCTTTCTTTATGTATTAGCCTATTCTAAATACTTCATAGAAGTAAGATCAAACAATATTTGTCCTTTTACGTCTGCCTTTTACTTCACATAATGTTTTCAAGATTCATTCATGTTGTATAGCATGTATCAATACTTCACCCCATCTAAAGGCTTAATAATATTCTACTGCATGGGTAAACCACATTTCATGTATCCATTCATCAGCTCATGGACGTTTGGGTTGTTTCCACTTTTTTGGCTATTATGTATAATGCTGCTCTTCATGAATGGGTTTTTAAAGTTATTTATTTGGGTCCTTTTCTTTGATTTCTCTATATAAGATAAGGCTCAAATTGTCCACCTGTGTTTCTCACCAGCTACTATTAATTTTTCCTCTGTCATTTCTTAGCAATAACATACACAAAGTGGATAGTCCTGTGCTTGGCACTGAGGTGGCCCTAAATCAGCAAGAGTTGATATTGAGGTGATTCTGAACTGAAGCCAACCATGATCTTTAGCCTTGGTGAACAAGATCAGCCAGAAGGGGTGATTTAAGGGAGGCGGCTCCCATGGTAGGAGTCAGAAGACCTGAGTTTGAGTTCTGACTTCACAACTAAGCAACCACATGTCTTATGTCAAATGCTTTACCTTTCTGAGTTTTCATTTTTTCCATTTAAACATCAGAGACCCAGCAAATACATATACCTGAAACAATCATGATGCTCCATCCTCTTTGTTAGTGACTGATGTAGATATGTGCTGTTCTCCTTGCCATGGCAAAAATAGGAAAAATATAGATACACACATACATACATATAATGAATCTTGGGGGAAGATCTTTGGTTAGTAGAGGATGTTGGGGTCTAATTGAAGTGGATTCTCAGACAGCTGCTGTGGCTTACACCTGTAATCCCAACACTTTGGGCAACCATAGTAGGAGGATAGCTTGAGCCCAGGAGTTCAAGATCAGCCTGGGCAACATGGCAAAATCCCATCTCTATAAAAGAAAAAAATAAAATTAAACAGGCATAGTGACATGCCACTGTAGTCCTAGCTATTCAGGAGGCTGAGGTGGGAAGACAGTTTCAGCCTGGGAGGCAGAGGTTTCAATGAGCTGAAATTGCAGTAATTGCACCACTGCACTCCAGCCTGGGTGACAGAGTGAGACCTGGGAAAGAGAGAGAGAGAGAGAGAGAGAGAGGGAGGGAGAGAAGGAAGGAAGGAAGGAAGGAAGGAAGGAAGGAAGGAAGGAAGGAAGGAAGGAATGAAGGAAGGAAGGAAGGAAGGAAGAGAGGGAGGGAGGGGGGAGGGAGGTGGGGAGGGAGGGGGGGAGGGATTATCCCCAAAAGTGTAGCCTTGTGAAGATGTGAGGGCAGCCACTTGAAGAAGCTAGAGGGCCCCAGCAAGGGAGTCTCTTGAGAAATCCCAATATGCCCACTAAAGCCAGAGGTAGCTACAGACAGCCAGATACAAAGAGCCTGAAGTCAGTAGGCTTCAGGCAACTAAAAAACTTCATAGCCTGTTTCCCCTTCTTCCTGCTTGCACACCAGGATCCACGGAGACAAGAGCTAATGGCCGGAGAAGGAGCTGCAGGGAGATGTGGAGAGAGGCAGCCCCTCCCCTGTCCTTGAGTGGGAAGAGAAGACTCAATGCCTCAACTGTGACTGGGCTTGTAATCACAGTGAAGGAGTACTTCGTCAACTAAAATTGAGGACAAAAGTGAGGGTCTGCCATGTTGACCTCAGGGGCAAATGGGAGGGCTACCCCCACTGAGAAAGATGCAAGTGACAGTGGGAAACAAAGTGGCTTTGATGCTTGCAATACCGAGTCCTGGGTTTCCAGTGTCCTAGTTTTTCCTTGGAGTGATGTTCTTTATAAGTTGAAGATCTCATCCAGGCCTGGGCTCAGAGCTGAAGGGCCAGTGCAGAGGGCTCAGGTGCCAGTGTTGGATTGATCAAGTCGGCCTTCCTGGCCTGGCTGTGATCATCAGTGGGAGAGGGGCACTCTGCTCTCCTTGAGCCTCTGCTTCCTTATTGGACAGAGGGCACGAGCAGATCTGCCACAGGGGCTTATAGCATTCCCTGTCTACACGCCCGTGGAAATGCAGAGGAACCAGGTTTTGGAAGGATAAATAAATAAACAAAGCTGTTTCCTGTGGTTTCCTCTGCAGAAAAGCAGGGGACTGTGAGTGCGGAGAGGGAGAAGCTCAGATGGGGGAGGGGAGCCCACTATTCACTCCTTGCTTCTGCATACTTCGTGAGGGATTTGGGCAAGCGGAGAAACGGAGGAGGAGCTCTGTATGCATGGCTTTCCCAGTGGCTAAGACTCACTTAGGGTGTCCTTGGCACCATGCCAAGTTCTTTCACTCATCTTGTTGTTTAATCCCTGCAAGCACAGGATGATAAAGGTACTGGTACTATCCTTCATTTTATTCTTAAGGAAAGTGAGGCACAGAGGGAGGAAGGACCTGAGCATTAGAACCATGATCAAATTCTAGTGGTCTCCTTTCAGCACCTTCAACCATGAGCAGGATGTTTGCAGGGTTATTATTATTATTATTATTGGTGCCTAGAAGAGTTACAGTAATCACTCAACCAATTTGTTGAATGAATGAATGAGTAAATAAATGAATGTGTGGATAAATTACAAATATGTTCATTATAGAAAGTCTGAAAACTTTAGAAAATGAGTAGAAGAAAACTAAAATTACCCAGTCTCATGATCCAGAGATAACCAATGTATTTTTGTATTTTTTTCCAATTTTTTTTCTAAAAATAGAACTTAAATGGGAGCAGTATTTACATAATTGAATTTACAAGGTACATATAGTTTTCTATCCAGGTTCCTTCACTTAAAATGATCTTATGAGTATTTTCCCATGTCATTTGAAATTCTTCAAAGGCATTGTTTTAATAATTGCATGATATTGCACTGTGTAGTTATATTACAGTTTACTTAGCCATTCTGCTATAGTGGGAGATTGAGTTGCTTCCATAACTTTGCAATAAACATCTTTGCACATATATCTTTGTCCCAGTTTCTATTTCTTTGGCAGACATTTCTAGAAGAGAAATTATGGGTCAAGCATTGGGAATGTTTTGAAGTCTCTAGGTGCATACTGCAAAATTGTTTTCCAGAAAGGCAATGCCAGATTGCACGCCCAAAAGAATGTGTAATCATGTTATTCCACTATCACCAAAACTAAGGATAATTATTTAAAGCTTTTTGCTGGTTTGATAGGTGAAAATTAAGACTTTCTAATTTCTGTATGTGTATTTATTATTAGCAAAGCTGAACGTTTCTGTGTTTGTAGTTCATTTATAATTCTTCCTCCATAAAGTTATTTATGTCTTTAGTTAATTTCCCCATTGTAATATTGCTTTCTTATTGGTTTGTAGGAACTTTTTGTTTATGAAGGCTGTAATCCTTTGTCAGATTTGTTTCACTGAAACTTGCTTTTGATTACAGAATCTCCAATGTTTATGTCTTAACCCTTTTCTCTGGCTGTTCAGGTATGACTACGCTTCTGGTGACATCCTTAAAACCTTGTCACTTTACACAAACTGTCAGAGTATAAGTCGGCAACAAAGACACATGGTGTCAGGAGGTAGCCTCATGTGTCAGGAGATAGCCTCACTTAAAAGAGTGAGGAGCTCAGCTCATCACACTGGACCTAGATTTGATCACCGTGGACTATGTCAGCTGCCTGCCTGCTCACGTGCCCTGGGACCAGGCCATGCAGCAGACATTGAGTGCTCTGACAGGCATAGACTTGAAGTGGCATTTTACCAATTGCCAGCCTCAGATCACAGAACTCTGGGCTCAGCTGCAGGTGTCAGCAGCCAGGATGGAAACTGTGAGAATGATTAGTGACAGAGAGTCCCAACAGATGTTTGTGTGCCTTACGGTTGCTGATCTAACAAGTCATCTTACAGCTGGTACAGTTCTCTTGGACCCCCTGGTTTCAGAGCTGAGAGGAAAAGAGCTGGAGAAGCAGCCTTTTCTTTTTTCTAAAGCCTGACGGTGGAGATAAGGGCCAGACAGGTAACTTCAGAGAGCTTTAACCAATAAAGTAAAGATGATGTTAAGCTTGGTTATGGCAGGTGGCATGACTGCCTACAGACACAAATGTTCCAGGGGTCCATATGTCACAGATTGATCTATTTATTCACTCATTCAAAACATGCTTATAGGACATGTATGAAAGGTTAAGAGAAGCCTTTCCAAACAACATTTAGCTGGAGCTTAGTCAGAAAGGATAATTAGGAACTCAATAGGAAGGTTATTCCAGAGAAAGGAAATGGTACTTCCAAAGCCCAGAGAACAAGAAAGAACTATAAGTTGCATTGTATCAACACAATAAATCTCTTGAATGCAGCTGAGGGTTGACTTTGACAAGCATGGGGAACTGCACCTCTTTAAATGAGGCATTCACATCATATCTAGATGAATGAATATGAAATCCAGAGAAAGAAGCATCCTGCTAAAGCCATCCAAGTTCTCCTCACTCTTTGAGATCCATCACAGGGCACCCCCATCCTTTGGCATGCCTGCCTTGTACCCCACCACTGGTCAGGTGCCCTTCGCCTGGGGACACACAATCCCCCAGAATTCCCCCTTCCAGTCCATCACATGTAAGTGTTGTAATTTTCTGTTTATTTGATTGATTCAGCCTTAAGCCTGGGACTCCCTTGAGGAGAAAGTTTGTGTCATGTTCATCATAAATACCCAGGGCTGACAGGTTTGGACTTGGAAAAAAGCCTTAGAAATCTTGTCATTCAATCCCATCTGTTTGTTACTAAAGAAATTGAGGTTCCGAGAAGTGATCTAGTGTGCTCACAGCAAAAGGCAGGACCTGGTTTCAGATCCGTGTCTGTAAGTTCACCACCTGGGGAGCCCCTGTTTATTTTCAGTAGGGAGGGGAAGGGAACAAGGTTCCACTCTTGAGAAGGAACAGCCACAAAGGCAGGGGAGTTGGCAAACTTGGGTAAACATAGATCCTTCATTGGTGAGGTCTGACACCTCCAGACACTTTCCGTGCCATCCCTCCCTCCCCAAGGCTCCCTGGGCTGGTTGGTTGAAGAGAGCTTGAACAACAGCATCAGCGTCCATCCCTTTTCTGTAAAGAGCACCCAAGCAGCTGTTGATAAGGATTCTGCCGTCACCAGGGAAACACTCTGCCCCTTTAAGGGCAAGGCCAAGCCACACCTTTTCACACTGAAACTTGATAGGGGCACAAGTTACAGGGGAAAAGAGCCAATTATAATACTATTTTATGGGCTCACTTTAAAGTCCTCCTCAGAGTAAAGAGATGTTTTACCTCCAAACTTAGTTAATGACAAGGGAGTTGACTAAGTAAGGATTGAGGTCATGGAAGCTGTGAAGGCCACACTGTGAATTTATCCTATTTGGGGAAACACTGAAGACTCTGCATGACCTTTTGGGGCTCTTAGCACCTTTACTCTGAGCAGGGTTTTTGGCTGAGTCCATTAAAAAGTAATTATAATTGACCAGTTTTCCTTTCATTGAAAAATCCACAGATTACATCTTTCTCGTTCATGACTCCCAGCATCTCCAGGAGGCCACATTCAGGTGAATAATCAAAGGGCTTTTCTGACCTGTAACTTGCAATCTGCATTCTATTTTTGATTTTTTTCTTCTGCTCTGGAAAATTCTAGGATTCCATCTTGATGCACAATGTTCTAAAATTTCACCTTTCTTGATATATGTAAGTGTCCGTGTGTGTGTGTGTGTGTGTGTGTGTGGTGCATGATGTGTGCTATTTGTATTGTTTGTGTGGTATGTATGTAGTCTATGCGGTGTGGTGTGGCATGGTGTGTGTGTATGGGTACTGGGCATTCTATGGACCCTCTCAGTCAGGAAACTTATGTCTTTTAGTTCTAGAAAAACTTCCAGTGTTGATTGTTTGAAGAGTCCCTTCCCTTTCCTATATTTTCCTTTTTTAAAAAAAGTTTTGGAAGCCTATTGATAGCAAGTTGGACATCCTGGCTGATTATCTTTCTCCTATTTTTCATCTCTTTGTATATTTCTTCTCCTATCATGGAAGTTCCATCAATATATATTCCAAACTTTCAATTAGATTTTTGACATTATTATTTCATTTTTAATTCTTAGCAGCTCCTTACTGTTTTCTGGGTGTTCTTTTTTATAGTCTCCTGTTCTTGTTTTATAGATACAATCTACATTATTGCACTGATTGTATCACTATTTATGATTTTGCTGTTTCCACATTTTCTCTGGTCCAGCATTCATATTAGGGGTTTACATGTCTGGTGATCTTTGGCTTGCTAATCATATTTATGTGACTGGTGTTGGAAGCCAATTGGAAGCCAATTGGTGTGTACGAATGAGGTCTATTGGAGGAAACGTCACTATAGGTGAAAATGTGCTGAACCTATAGTGGATGCCTTTATTAGGATGCCTCAATAATTGGTCAGGTTTTCTTAGTTAGCAAAGCAAAACTCCTGCTGGGTGGCACAAATTCTGGAGGCCAGTTTTCAGGAAGCTCAGTGGCACAAGAGGGACAGGTAAGAATGGAGTCTCATTGTTCAAAACCTAGACTTATCCTCATCCCCTATTTTTAACATGGCAACCCCTCCACAGTGCTGGTGTCCTCAGGTTAGAGGTCCTTCTACTCTTTGTTTCAGAGTTGGCCTCCATTGCGCTGCTGGAGGAGGGCAGAGCTGGTTGCCTGCTGCATGGAATGTAGAAGAAATTGCAAGGTCTGCCTGATCTTTATAAAGACTTTTGAACTGTTTTACTGCTTAACGCTCCTCACGTTTACCTTCAGAGGAACACACTGCCTACAATTTCTAAGAATTTCTGAGGTTCTGCTGTGGGAATAAAGTTGCTTCATGATAGCGCCCCCAAACTCTATCCATACCCTGACAGGTCAGGTTTCAGCTTTCTCTTCTCTGCTAAGTCAATTCCTATTTACCTATTCACTCCCCATCTTCAAAAAATTTGTTGCTATCTCCCAACTGCTATGATCTACTCTCTTTTTCTTTTTTGTCCTTAGAAGTATTTACTTTAGTTTAGAGTTCAGTTCAGTTTAATTCCTTTAGTGTAGAGTTTTAGAAGGGAAAATATTTAAATGAGGGTATGTTTAATCTACCTTGTTTACCACTAAGTACTTAAGTCTTTAAATCCCTATGTTTCAGGCCATTAGTCATAGTAAAGTGGCCAGAGAAGCCACCCGGATTATTTTTCTATTTTTTTAGAGAGTGTTTTTGTTTTTCATAAGTAGAGACAGGGTCTTACTTCATTGTCCAGGCTAGTCTTGAACTCCTAAACTCAAGCAATCCTCCCACCTTGACTTCCTAAAGTGCTGTGATTACAGGTGTGAACCACTGCACCCACTCTAGAATATTTTTCTTGCTGCGAAATTTAAAGAATAATACAGAAATGAAGAAATTCTGGTCTCTTTAGTATGAACTTTAAGTCATCAATTATTAATCATGGGTTACATACCAGCTACAGAGCTGGAGACTGGGATACAGACATGTTTGCTCTCAGCAAACTGACAGTTGTGTTGGGGAGGCTGGCATGTCAAAGATCCAGGGTGAGCATCAATGTGTGCAGGAATGTGAATATGTGGTGATGGCAGAGAACGGACAAGTCTGTGTAGTGGGAGGGTGCTGGTGGCACAGGTAAGCCCCTTCTTTCCACGATGCTCTGAGATCTGGGGCCACACTGCTACCTGCTCACACATCAAAACTTGCACATTTATACCAACATCAACAAAGAGCTTCCCACAGGAGCAGGATAAGCCACGTGGAACCTAGTTGTGCTCAATAAATATTTATTAAGCAAGTAAACGACCTAGGTCTAAATGAAATCTCCACAACATGTTGGCTCTGTAACTACAGAAGTGTGCATTTCAAAAGCATGTTAGAGGGAATGATTTACCCTATGCATGGTGAATTAGGGAGGTATGTGACAGAGGAGTGCCCTTTATTCCTATAAAGTTCTGAGATAATGCTTTTACATATACCCACACACTTATGCTTAACTTCTAGCTATCTATGTCTCTCTATATACATCTCTCCTTCTTATAGACACACACACACATACACAAACATACTCACAGAGACACACACACACATTACTTCACAAAGCTCTGCCCAGAAATTCTGAGTCATGTGAATTTGCAGTAGAGAAGACTGCAAATTACAATGTGACAAAACCCACTGTCTGTACGGAGTTCACAACGAAGGACAAGTCAGTAGAAGGAAAGAGAATGCCAAGAAGGATGGGATTTTTTTTTTTTTTTGAGCACACATCAGCCAGGGACCAACCTCAACAGCAGAAAATGAAAAATCCCACCTGGGGAATTCTTACAACACACAAGCTAAAGAAGGAAGGGGGAACCAAGAGCGGGGAAGGTTGTGGGGCAACGGGGACAATGTACTGCCTTCTTGGAAAAACCAACAGGTTGCTCCCAACAAAGCAAAAGGTGCCAGTGGGAAAATAGATCTGAAGGGGCACATGTGCTAGAAAGGGATAACTCGGGGCTTTTGAGCAGGAATTAAAGTGACAAAGAGAGGACAGTGTGGAGACTTCTGATAGAGGACCAGGCAGCCAGGGACTCCCAGGCCGCCGAGTGCCAAGAACGGAGAGTGCACTAAAGCCTGCTGTGACAAAGGGGTGGTTTAATATCAAGCTGCTATCAGTGACAGCAGAGAGGGCGTCCCCAGTGCCACCAGGGCAAAAGGACGGGAGGAGTGAGGCTTAGGGCAGTCATGGGAAAAGCAAGCATTATGCACACTCCATGACCTATTTCCCAGTCTACTATGAAGAGAGATTCTTTGGTCAATCCAAAAAAGAAACTGAGGAGGAGAAAGGAAGTCTTAGAATCGTAGGGGACATTAGAGGCCCAGAGCATCTTTTCTCGCTTTGCTCACCTTGTCAGGAGATGGTATGCACCATTGAAGAGAGGAGGTCCAGAGAGGCTAAGCACCTTGAAGAAAGTTGCACAGCAAATAGGAGGCAAAGTTAGGATCAGAATCCAGGTCTCTTGACTCAGTCCAGCCTTTATTCTCCCAGCATTTTCCTTAGCACTTCAGTAGATCTTACAGTTCCCATGATATCATGGGGTCCTGGTCAAATCCCATACCCAGACCCTAATTCCATTTTACACCCAGCACAGCACAGCCTTCAGAGCAGACAGGGCATAGGTTTTAATGGTGGGCTCACCTTTGCCTACCTCTCTTTTTCCAGTCAGTCCCTTCTACCTCACTCCCATTTATCTCCTTTACAGGTGTATTAGGCTGTTCCTGCATTGCTATAAAGAAATATCTCAGACTGGGTAATTTATAGTTAAAAGGTTTAATTGGTTCACAGTTCTGCTGGCTGCATAGGACGCATAGCAGCATCTGCTTCTGGGGAGGCCTCAGGAAGCTTCCAATCATGATAGAAGGTGAACAGGGAGCAGGCACGTCACATGGCTAGAGTAGGAGCAAGAGAGAAAGGAAGAGGAGCCACAGCCTTTTAAACAACCAGCTCTTGTGACAACTGACTCACTAATGCAAGGACAGCACCAAGAGAATGATGCTAAACTATTCATGAGAAATCTACCCCTCTGAACCAATCACCTCCCACCAGGACCCACCTTCAATGTTGGGGATTACATTCAACAATAGCTTTGGGCAGGCACACATATGCAAACTATATCAACAGGGTTTATCTGCATCGAGAAGCACTCTGCTGGTTTGCCGGCACGTCTCCAGGCTTGTTGTCTTTCTCTCTCCCCAACTAGAATACAAGGTCAGAGATTTTATTTTATTTTTTTGAGACAGCAGAGATTTTACATGCCTTCACTGTGCTAGAACAGTGTCTGGAATATGCACACTAAGAACTCAATAAATGCTGACTGAGTGAACAAATGAATGAAAACCCAGTTCTGAATGTTAGCTTCATCACGTATTAGCTGTGTGACTTTAGCCATGTGACTTAATCTCTCTGAGCCTCAATTTTCTTAACTGTAAAAGAGGGATGGTAAGAACTGTTTTCAGGTTAAGTCATGAGAATTTATTACTATTGGAACGGTTTATCTGGCACATCACATGCATAAGCACAATACATGGTAGCTGGTTGCCACTGCTGCCGTCTGCACAGTTGCCCAACCTGGCCTTAAAAACAAACGTCCTGTATTGTCAGTAACTAGAAAGGTATCAGTGAACTGGGATGTTAACTTCCATTCACACACCACCAGGAGCTCACCTTGTGAGCCACTCTGAAACCATCCTTTCTGTCCTCTTGCCTAGTGTAATATCATGCATTGCCATCCCTTGCCCTGGTCACGGGCTACTGCCCCTGCCTCAAATGCAGTCTGCTCTACCTGTCCCTGCTCCCCCTCCCAGGCCAGGGAAGTTTTACTTTAGAGTTTTAGGACAGTCTGAGCCTCAGCTTCCCACTCCCTGAGGGAGGTGATCATGAGAGGCTGTGTAAATGACTCCCCTCGGGGTAGCCCGGGAGGGAGACCGTGGGAAGAAGCCACCTGGCAAGGACACAGAGTAGCAGGGTCCTCTCTTCCGGAACCAGCAGTTCTACAAACAGAGATGATAAAGAGAAGGGCACTGTCTCTACAGCGTGATTTAAATGGCCTGAGAGAGTCCTTCTATTCTGAGACATGACCCAAAAGGAAGGCTCTTGTATTAGGAATTCTCAACATTCAAATAATATTAACTTAAGATAGTTCCACACTATAGAATAGGAGAAAATATTTCTAAGCTGTGCATCCAACAAATGTCTAATACCCAGAATCTACAAGAAACTTAAGCAAATTTAAGAGCAAAAAACAACCCCATTAAAAAGTGGGCAGAGAACATGAACAGACACCCTGCAAAAGAAGACATACACATGGCCGACAAGCAAATGAAAAAATGCTCAACATCACTAATCATTAGAGAAATGCAAGTCAAAACCACAATGAGATACATCCCACACCAGTCAGAATGGTGATTATTAGAAAGTCAAAACATAACAGGTGCTGGCAATGCTGTGGAGAAAAGGGAATGCTTATGCACTGCTGTTGGGAATGTACATTAGCTCAGCCATTGTGAAAAGCAATTTGGTGATTTCTCAGAGAACTTAAAACAGAATTACCCTTCAACCCAGCAATCCCATTCTTGGGTATACATACAAAGGAAAATAAATCATTCTACCATAAAGACACATTGTGTGTATGTTTATCACAGCACTATTCACAATAGCAAAGGCATGGAATCTACCTAAGTGCTCATCAACAGCAGACTGGATTTTTTAAATGTGATATATAACAATGAAATACTATGTAGCCATAAAAAAGAATGAGATCATGTCCTTTGCAGTTACATGGATGGAGCTGGAGGCCATCATCCTAAGCAAACTAACTAGAATAGAAAACCAAATACCACAAGCTCTCACGTATAAGTGGGAGCTAAACATACAGCACACATGGACACATAGACAGAAACAACAGTCACAGAGGCCTACTTGAGGGTGGAGGGTAGAGAAGGGTAAGGATTGAAAAACTACCTACCAAATGCTATGCTTATTACCTGGGTGACGAAATAATCTGTACACCAAA
The DNA here is from genome assembly GCF_009761245.1 of Sapajus apella. Lineage (NCBI taxonomy): Eukaryota > Metazoa > Chordata > Mammalia > Primates > Cebidae > Sapajus > Sapajus apella. Next base: position 2,812,922 of record NW_022437012.1, on the reverse strand, counting down.
CCCCCATGACACGCAGTTTACTTACATAACTAACCTGCACACGTACCCCTGAACCTAAAATAAGTCTTTTTTTAAAAAGACAGCTCCTAGAAAATGCTTCCAAATGTAAAAACTCCTCCCACTCACTGACCCATTCATTCACAAATATTTATTGAGCGCTCACTATGTGCAAACACTGTTCATCCTTAACACCGTGATATAGGCAAATTACCCTCTCATTAGTAAAGGGCCTTGTATTTGAAGCAAAATAAAAAATGATCCAGTGAAATCTCCACTTTCCAGAAATGTGTCCTAAGAGATTCACCTAGGCAGAACACAAGGCTCATTCAATTAAACTGAGATTCTAATGACCTAAAACTTAAAATCATGCCTATAGCCTAAAGCCAAAGGACTAAAACAGTGCCTACAATATGCATGTCAGAAAGAACAAAATGGTAAGTAAAAAAGAAATAATGCAGAGATAATACTAAGTATTTTTAGGTAGTCTTTGGCAGGTAAGCAGCATTTTTGCAGCAGTCTTCCAGGGGGCTCGCCTTAGAAAGAACTGGGTCCTCGGTACTGTGTACTAAAAATGACAAAATAATTTTGGAGTTCGGTAACCCTGAGTTTGGATCCCAGTCCTGTTACATATTAGCTGTGTGACCTTGGTTTAGCCACTTAGTCTCTTTGAGTTTCAGCTTTCTCATGTGGAAAATAGGAAGCATAATTCTTATTTTGTAGTATTGTTGATGGGATCAAATGAAATAATGTATGTCAAGTGTTTAACACAATACCTGACACATAGTAAGTGCAAAATAAATAAATGTACACTATAGTTTCAGTTACTATTGCTAAGTAAAAAATGTCCCCCAAAATTAATAGCCTAAAACAATAACCATTTTAATTTGCTCATGATTTTATGAATTGGAAACTTGAAAAAGGCTTTACCTACACATGGCCTCTGCAGTACAGGGTTCCCAGGTTAGCCGAAATTCCTACATGACTCTGACTTTCCCCAGAGCAAATGTCACAAGAGGACCAGGAGGAAGTTGCAAGCCTTCTTCTTGACCTTCTTTGAACGTCAATAGCATCATTTCTGGCAAAGTCGATGGATCAAAGCTATCACAAGCCAACCTAGACTTAAGAAGAGAGGACACAGACCTCACTTCTCAATGAGGAGAGTGTCAAAGAATGTGGGCACCATGTTGAAAACAGCCACAATAACTATTTTTATCTGATAGATCCAATAAATGTACCATTCATCCCATATGTTACCCCTTTAAATAGACACGGGGCTCAAGAAGAGTGTGAATCATGACTTATTAGGAAACCCTTGTTTCTCACTGTCCTGAAATATAATGTGTTAATAGAAAATGTGAACTGCATTAAGGCCAACAGATCACGAGACCACTGCCATTGATAAGATAGTTTGTTACAATTCCTAGGAGGAGGGAGTATGCGGCAAGGCCATCTGGGAAACACTGGGATAGTCAGGAGGCAGGAGAAGAGAAACTGGGGGTAAGAGCCTTTATTGTGGTGCCTTCGAGAAGGAACAGGCAAGGCAGTGTCGGCAGGCTTACAGTGGGCCGGTTTGCCTAATTTCACCAGATTCTGGGGCCTAGGGACTGTCCCCAGTTGTCTGGTATCTGACCCTGGAGTGACTAGGGGAGGTGGATAGTGGTGTGGATTGCGAGTTACTCAAGGAGGTGGCTGGGAGTGTGGAGTCTGGATCGGCTGGTGTGTATTTGAAAAGCATGCCCCTGGTATAAGTTGTTTATTATCTCTAGAAATTGGCTCACCGTGAGAAGGGCAATGCCTCCAAAGTCAGCAAGACCTCAAAATGTGAGAACACCATAGTACAGAGTCCACGGTGAATACACGCATGAAGGCTAAACCTGCCACTATGTGGTGGGTCCCCGTGTGGTTGGCCCTCGTGTGGTCTGTTCAGGAATGCCCAGTTCTGGAATGACCTCTGCCACAACCCCAATAGGCAGCCACACACTCCCTTCTCCAACTCCTCCAGGGAAGGACTGCTCCCTACTCTGTTTCCCTGTCCAGCCCTGCTCAGAGAAGCGCTGTTCCTACCCACCCTGAGGACATTACGTTTCCATGAATGCAGTCCTGCTGCCCCCCTGCTGCTGCTGCAGTCATAACAAAGATAAGAATGGAAGGGAAGCCCGTCTCTTAAGCAACTCAATGCCAGGTGACAAGAAGCTTTCTAAACATCATCTCATGTGGCCAACACTTCAAAACCCCCAGCCCTCCCCCAAATCACTCTGGCCCTTGATCCAGTTTTAAATGATCCTTTTGGTGCCAGGAGCTTGTTAGACATCTGGTTCCACTTGGCTTTGCAGGGGGGTTGCTAAGGGTGGGAATGCAGCTACCTCAACTCAAACCAAACCCTTCCATTTAGAAGCACGCATCAACTCAGACCCCACAGAACCGCGTTTCAAAGTGGTAAGGGAAGGCCAGACAATGAAAACAGAGAGAGATAAACACCAAGGCAGATCCCACCTCCATAGAGCCTGGCCTTGCCCCCAAGCCTAGCAGTGGTGGGCACTTGGCTCTCCTCTCAGCCAGACCGACCCACCCACTGTACCAGGAGGTGCCCAGACCAGGAACCCTGGAGTCAGTCAAGCCCCAGGCCCTCCCTCTCCACCATCCTCTTCTCCCTGCCAACAATCATCAAGTCTTGGTTCTTCTACATACGTGCCCCTCTGGCATCCCTTTATTCTTGCCAATCTACCACCCCCAGCCTAGCCCAAGCTGCTGCTGTCTCCCTCTGAACCACAGCAGAGTCTTCCTGACTGCATCCACACTTGCCCCTTCTACTACATTCCCAAGCAGCTAGGGAGAACTTTTCAAAGCACAGATCTGATCAACACCATCCAATCGTCGACCAACATCATTAATGGAGCCTACAGGACCCACATGTCTGGTCTCCATCTTCTGCTCCAGCTTCATGACACACAATGTCCCCTCTGGGCTCTGGGCTCCAGCCCACAGTGGCCAGCTCTCTGCTGGCCTTCATGAGGCGTCTTCACCTTGCTCAGTGTTACCCATCCTTCAGCCTTAGCTAAGTCCCCACAGCTTCCTCCATAGTCTAGCTCACCCACTGACCCACAAAACGGATTCCTTTGTCCCAGGCTCTGATAGACCTGTGGGCCTTTCCTGGTAGCAAATATCCCCCACACTTTTTGGAGGTGATTATGTGTCTAATATTTGTCTTCCTACCAGATGGAAAGCTCCAAAAGAGCAAAGAGTGTGGCTGCTATTCTCACTGCCTAACATAGTACTGGGACATGCCAGGCTTTCAACTCATTGAATAAAAAAACAATGAAAATGAACAATGAATAAATGAGAATTCCTTACAGGTGTCCACAGGGTGAACTGTACATACGCACTGGCATCCTCTGGGTCCCCATATTGGCTCAGTGATGGATGTGGGCGGTCACAGGATGTTCATTTTATCAATATGCAGCCTCTGGTGATTTTACTGTTGGAGGACATAAATATGGGTCTTGTGCATTTGGTAGGATCAGCGTGCTGGGATTTTTTGTTTTCTGTGATATTCCTAGAACTTTGGTGTGGGGGGAAAATACTATAGTGATAAGAAACGAAGAGGAGAGGAGAGGAGAGGAGGAAAAAAGGAGGAAGAGACAAGAGGAGAGAAGAGGGAAGGGGAGAGGAGGGGATGGGAGGGAGGGGGGGGAGGGGAGGGGAGGAGGGGGAGGGGATTTAAACAAAGTTGTCCTCAAAGGCTAATGCATTGCATTTGAAATGAAAAGAACAGGGAGATCACTTTGGGAAGGTAGGAAAACAACAAAACACAACCCTAAGGATAGTGGAAGGAGAAAACTACTGTAAGAGGGGAAGGGAGAATTTAATGAATTTAAAAATGAAGATCTGGCTGTGAAACAAACTGTGTCTCTTCCATGGACTTGCCAATGGTGCAACACCCTCAGGGAGGTGGAGGCACTTTCAGCCTCCAGAGGCCTACCCCTCCTCACATCTTCCTGCCGTCAACAGTTTCCCAGTATCTTCTAGGTCTTCTGTATTAGGTCCTCAGAAAAGACTTAATAACACTCATGACAAGGAACAAGTGACTAGTGGCATTCTACAATGTTACGCAAAAGAAAGGACATTGAGATGGGAGACAAACTAGAGAGATGTATTAAGACGAAAAGTTAAACTTCTTGCGCTAAAATGTCAGGCTCCACCCAGCAGGCAGAAGAGATTCTGGAAAAAGACCAAGAACCTGAATTCACGAGGTTACAGCCTCTGTGTTATGAGTTGCTGGGTTTTTCCCCATGGATAAAGGAGGTGGCAAGTGGGTTAGCTGAGTGAGTCCTGCAAAGGGAAAGGGAAAAGGAAGCTAACATTTACTAAGCTGCTGTTCTGTCGAGCACAGTGCTAGGAAGGATGCTTACAGGTAATTAATCTCAGCCTAACCCTAGGAAGAAGGCAGGGTTATTACCATTTTGCAAGTGAGGAAAATGAGCCTCCTCAAGCTCAGGCAGCTAGTCCTGGGTCACACAGTTATGGGTGACAGAGCTGGGACATGAGTCTCTGGGGAAAATGCTATTTTTCTCCTTGACTTCTCACTGAAGATCCAAAGAAGCCCGCTGAAACCCGGAACTGGGATAAGGCCACTTGGAATAGGATTGAGAGATAGCCGGAGAAAATAAACGGAGGCAAGTAAAGATGGCAAGGTGGCTGAATGGACTGCAGCACCCAGAGTCTCTGAGTAGGTTTCATCCCCAGAATCCACCCCAAGTGGACACTGCTTCCTTTCTCTATGCCAGTATTTAGCATGCACCAAACAGAAAAATGCCTTTTACTGGCTTTAAGACATGTTTTTCTCCCCCATGATGTGATCCATCTAAAATCAGGTGCATCTTACCTGACACTCATCTCAGAGCAGCTCAACCAGGAGGCAGTCCCGGCGCAGTCTGAGCATACGCTCAAAGGGCCCAGAAGTTCAAGTTGCTGTCACTTCCCCTGTGGTCGTGTGCACCCTGGGTTCCCTGCACGTGGAGTTTCATTGCTGTTTATAATATCCTCCTAAAATTTCACTGTGAATCAACATTGAAGCAAAAACTTCACAGTCACACAGAAACACATGGAAACAGAGCCTGAGTTAAAATTTAGGCATCAGTGAAATCATGAGTCCTTGAGCAATAACTGTGGCTCTTGCAAAAAACAAAGGAGCTTGGATGTCTGGTGAAACAATTCAAGAGACTTTTATGTGAGAAATTAATCTTCAAATGAGTCTCTCTTGTCACTAGCACCAAGTACTCCAAACGGGGCTGCAAAGTGGTGGTCTGAGGGTCAGGTACAGCCTGCTATGCTGGGGATGGACCTGGAGCACAGGCCTGCATTGTAATTTATTATTATTATTCAAGCTGTCACCAATATTTGAAAACCAAGAGACCGGAAATAAAAGTCTGACTCTCTGGCTTCATTTGGAAAATCAGAAGTGTCCACGTGGGCCCCCATTCATGCAGTCTAAGGGCCTTGAGAGGAGGCACCCTCCCCAGACAAGGTGGGTGCTCTCCAGGTGCTGAAGTCTGGAGCAGCACCCTCACACTCCTTAATGACACCTGCCCAATCCCTGGGGGCATTTGAGTTTGTGACGCCGGCCTAAATAAGCTTTGCTATCCATTCTGACTCCAAAAGTCTACATAGAAAAGTCTGGAGAAGAGTTTAGAGCAAATTGCAAGATAGCTGGCATAGGGTGTGTTTCCATTGTATTGCAATAAGTTGTTTTTATTTGTTTCTTACCTCACAGTAACCTTATTCAGAGAGCTAATTTTCCCTCTTTCCCCTGCAGTAAGCCCTCCAGTCTCAAATCCCAGATATGCTAAAGGACTCTAGGTTTTGGAATTTCTGATTTCTCTGCATTTATCCTGTTCCTTCCTGTACCTATTCCATGTCCGATGGAATAAAGATCCTGCTTCTCAGGCCATGCATGGAGATATTCGTGTTCATTCACCTTAACCATTTCCAAAACACATGGTTTCCATTTCCTGCAGATGCACTAGCTGCTCTATGCCCACTCCATCTCGTTTCCTAACATTGCAGCTCCATTTCTTTATACCCTAGGCCAGGGTTCCTCAGCCTCAACCCTAGTAACGTTATGGGTCAGGTAACCTGGGAAGGTGGAGGCGAGGGGATGAGAGGGAGCTATCCTGTGTATTATAGCATGTTTGGCAGCATCCCTTGCCTCTACCCACTAGAAGCTAGTAGTACCCATCCCCGAGCTGTGATACCCCAAAATGTCTCCAGACATTGCCTAATGTCCTTGGGGACTAGCCTAGCTGAGAACCTCTGCCCTACGCCACACTGCTCTTCTCATGAATAATGCAAGTACTCTCCCAAGAGAAAGACAGCACCATTTTATAACAAGGTCCTCCTTGATGCTAAAAGAGGCTGGGGAAGGAAATGTGGTGGACAGAATTCCAGGATGGTCTCCAACATTCTCGCCCTGTCCTCAGCATATACACCCTGCATACTCCCTTCCCCTTGGGTGTGAGTGGGACTTGTGAATACGACGGATATCCCTCCCATGATTACATTCTATTACATGCCAGACAAGGTTTTGTGTTGCCAGTAAGACCCCCTAATCAGCTGACTTTGAGTTAATCAAAAGGGAAATTATCCTGCATGGGCCTGACCTCATCAGCTGAGCCTTTAAAAGAGAATCAGGGTAATTCCAAGTGGGAGGGATGCTCCTGTTGACCTTAAAGAAATAAACTGCCTCATGGTGGAGAGAGTCATGGCATAATGGGTGGCAGGCAGCCTCTGAAAGGTAAGTAGCCCCTAATTGACAACCAGCAAGAAAGCAGGGGTCTTAGTCCTACAACTGCAAGAAACTAAATTCTGCCAACTACCAGTGGGCTTGGAAGAAACCCACCAGCTTCAGATGAGACCACAGACCCAGATGACACCTTGATTTCAGGCTGGCAAGATCCTAAGTAGAAAACCCAACTTTGTTGAACCCAGACTACTATATTAACCTAAAGAAACTGTGAGATGATAGATCCACTGAGCTTATGATATACAGCAATAGAATACTAACACAGGAGGAAAAAGTTCCAGGGCCTTGGGTGCTCAGAACATTATTATTAAAGGAAAGAAGGAAGGAAATGAAAGAGGTATGAAGGGAGAAAAAAAGGGAGGGAGGGTTGTAAGGGAGGGAGTGAGGGAGGGCCGAATGAAGAAAGAAACCATGTAAGGGATTTAGATGAGTAAATAAAAGGATAGAGATATTGAGTAACTTCTTCAATGTGACCCCTTTAGTACAAGGTTAGCTTAGCATCTAGTTTCTTGATATGCAGTCCGTTGCTTTTCATTTTCTCCAGAACTCTGCTCCAATATTTCTTGAATGCCCTACATCACTTATTCATATTTAAACACCTCAGTGTATGAGTCATAATTCTTGAGTGAGTTAAAGTCTTTAACTTAACTGAAAGTCATTTCTTGTAGCAGAAAAGCCTGAACCTCATGCCTCTCCACTCTCAGTGGTGACATTACCTGCAGCTGACGCAAAAAGCTTTAGGGTCCCCCCATCCTCTCTCCCTTTCATCTGTTTCTTCAGAAGGGCCTATTGGATAAAGTCACTCTACAAAGGGCCATTCAGAAGAGTTTCCGTCTGATAGCTCAATCCAGCTATCCCTAGGCCCCAGCATGGTTCTCTGGCCCCAAGGGGATATTAAATATAAGCATGAAGAGGGGTGCTAATTAGCAGTGGGGAGCCCTGCAGCACCCAGAAGCCTACAGAAAAGTGCTCTTCTGACAACCAGTGCAAGGATGACCAGAAAAGTAACAGCATGACTCCTCATCCATTCAACAAATATCAGCATCCAAGTGCCAGATCGTTCTAGGCACTCGGACAATTGTAGTGTAAGTACAAACGTAGACATATTAACATGGCATTGTTGGATGACTGAGTAAGGCAACATCCCTCAGCTCTAGGTGGGAGCAAAGGGTGACAGAAGACTTTCTGAGGGATTGTACTGTAGACATGGATCCTGTCATGCAAATGATGTATTCCAGTTCTTATCATCTTTGTCTCTCTCTCTCTCTCTCTGTCTCTCTCTCTCTCTTTCTCTCCTCCTAATGCTCTGCTCTCCAGTTTACAGTATATTGGCTTTAACTCAAACATGGTAGAAAAATATCACCATCAGATCAGACTTAAGTGACCCCTAATGCCTCAAATTCTAGAAAACAGTCTCTCTTCATATATTCATTCAAATTCCCAAAAAAGGATTCTGGTTGGTTAACCTCAGTTATTAAGGAAGGCCATACAATAGAAAGGATTCTACCAGGCCAGAGAGGACAGTCTCAAGCGGAAAGAAGAATTCTGCTATGAGAGGAGCACACAAGGGGAGCAAGCCAAAACTACAGATGCCCGCCAGTCCTGCTCTGGACCCCTGCAGCCCAGTCGCCTGTCTGGTTTTCAAAGTGTCTCACAGAGCCTACAGCTCCTGTCATTTTATTTGAGCCATTGTAGTCACTATTGATACCCTGCCCCTAAACCCTCAACCACTCCCCAGCCTACCAGCCGCTGTGGTACTCAGTTGCCCCCTTCTCTTGCCTCTACTACTCTTCTTCTTCCCCCTCCCCGCCCAGGGCTTTCTCTGGCACCACGGAGTTTGCTTAGTTGCCTTAGGCACAACTCAAAAAAACAGGGGCTACACTTCACCATGAAGGGATGGAGTTGGGGGGATAAATGCCCCAGGCTCCCAAAGCCCTCTGGGTGGATTCCCAGGCACGTTCTCCATGGTGCTGAGGGGTTATCCCATGGACTTGAGCCCCCCTCACTAAAGCATTGGTTTTATCCCTTCCCTACTCACTTCTCCCACTTCCTTGCTTAAGCTTCCTAAATAACCACATACAACCAAAACAATGTCCCTGGACCTGATGTTCAGGAAATCTGGTGGGACTAAGAATCTGGACAAATATCAAACTGCAATAGGAATGTTCCGGTCCAGACCACATTGATGCAGATCCCCTAAGTGAAAGAGGGTTTCTTGAAGCATCAGGTATATGTCCCATTTCTCTTTAGCGGTTCCCAGTGCCCAGAAAAATAGACATTTAACAAATATGCACTAAAGAGAATCAATTTGCCCAGTGTATGTGTGTCTGGGAGATGTGTCTGTGTGGCTGTGCTCTAGATGGGAGGTAATTGCTCCTGTCAACAGGGAAAATATTAGAGTGTTTTTAACCAGGGATCTTAAAATAGAGACCAAGTTAGGAATGCTTCTCACAGCAAGAAGAAAGATAAGGGAGCATTTAATGGTGATTCAGAGAACGTGAGTGGTGGATTCTGCGTTCTCCTGAACAAAGTAGTGTGGTACCCTTACCGCACCATGGGCCAGGTTCCTGTGGCGGGGAGCCTAAATAATTAAGTGAGCGCCAATTTGCAAATAACTTTCACATTGATTCTGAGGCCCATGGGTGGTCCATGGCACCATTTATTTAAGCTAACAATTGTGAGACCATTGAGTTCTCTTGGTTGAGACATTACGAAGCTTAAAGGATTATCATAAGAAATCCCAGCCTTTTAAGACTATGGTTCAAGAGAGAAGTGGAATCATATTGTGCTTACAGATTTCTCCATTTCTGTCAGAGTAAAAAGAGGAGAATGGCTGTTCCTAGACTTCTCACAGTACAGATTATTTGGGAGATTGGGCTTTGGTGAATTCCAGACCCAGAACATTCATGAATCTTCCCTCCCAGTTGGAGGTGTTGTCTTCTCCCCTGAATTCAGAAGGAGAGGGCTCCTGTAGATAAATAGATGCACGCCTCCACACAATATTTCATACAGGTACATGATTTGGAAAATTAGGTCAGAAGAGGGAGGGAAAATGGTGATTCATTACCAGAGCTCGAGAGAGGCAGGATTACCTCATCAGAAATTCAAAGGTAATCAGTTTTTTCCCGATTTTCATGGTAATGAATCACCAATGTTAATAAATTGGGAAGTCAGTTACACCTTTGAGTAGCTGGATAAACCAGAGTTACCTGGCATCTGTCTTCATTAGAGAAGAACCAATGAAATGAAGCAGAAAAGGAAGGCACTTATAACCCTGATTCCTTTTTTTCCCCCACGGTGAAAAAACTCAACTTTTTACTTAATATTATCATCATGCCCAAATCACTCAATGTTAAACTAACCCAAATAAGACTTTAAACCTGAAGTCACCCATTCAAAATCTGTCAAAATCCTCTGATGAAAAATCAAAGACTGCAGCAATTTATTTATTTAATGGAGAAACAATGGCAGGAAATAATCCCTGAGCATCACTCAGCACAGGAGGAGGTCTTTATTAGAATAGATTTTTTTTTTCTTTCCCAAGCAAATGGAAACCAGGAATGGAAAAGGAGTCAGTCCCCTCTCCTCCCCCATCTCTCTGAATCTTGAAGGTTTAGCCTCAGAGCTGGTCACATCAGAAAATCTAAGCCCCATCGTTCAAACAAAGTGGTCGGGGCAGAGCTAACTGTGGCATTTTACGACTCAATGAGGCGTCCATGGGGCCTCCAGCTCCAGGAGATAAATTGGTTCAAACTCCATCTGCCTTTAGGACAGACAAATCTTCAGGCATGGAGTCGTCAATAATCCAAACACAACTTGGAATGCGGTTACAACTCTTTATTGCTTTTAGGCCAACAACAACAACAAAAAAGCTGAGACGAATTCTGATCTATATGATTTGATAATGGCATTTGACAAGTTCCCATTTATTCGAGGGGTGGGGGCTAAAATTTTTTTTGTCTGATCATTGTGTCAAAACCCTGCAAGTCATTTCCATTTCTCTCTCTTGGGCAAGATTAAAAAGCAAACCCCCATGCGTTCTGTCATATGATCTTGGTGCTGAGAGTTAGAAACATTTCAACAGTAATTTAATATAGGGGATTTAAGGAGTGCATATTAGAGACAGAGAGAGAGAGAAAGAGAGAGAGAGAGACAGAGAGAGAGAGAGAGAGAATGAGCCCTGGGATGACGGGAAGGATTACTTAATAGGAGATAAGATGAATAGCAAACCTGTTACTGCCTAGCAGCCCATTTCCACAGGGGAGAGGAGCTGTGTTTGACAACTTCCACAGCCTCACAAGAAAAACCTGCAATAGGAGGCCAGACCTGGAAGGAGTAGCCTGAGCCCCTCCCTGCTCCAACTGTTCTGCTCCCCCTTCCCACAGGCAGGCTGCACAGATGGGCCATCAGGAGGCTCCTCTCCCCTGAGAGGCTCAAGGAAAATTCATCATTCATTCAAGTACCAGCCCCTGGTTTAAGATCAGGAGGGGAGACAGTGACTTCAGGTCTCCGTGACAACTTTAATTCTAGCCGTCTCCTCTACCCTCCTTTCCTCCAGGATATAGGCATCCGCGCAGGCGCGCACACACACACACACACACACACACACACACACACACACACACCTTCCTGTCCTACTCTACCCTTTCTTGTCCCACCATCCCTTCTACTTCCTTCTTCCCAGCTCTTCTTTTCTTTCTCCTACCCCAGACCCAAACTGAGGATAGATGGGAAGTTTTGTAGGGTGATAGGCCATTCCAGTTCCTTTCCTCCACCCAAAACAGCTCCTGTCAGAGCTCTGAGAGGTCCATGCAGTTTTGTGGGTTTTGTTTCGGGAAGAGGAAACTGAGGGAAGGAGTAAGTGGGCAGGCTGTTGGGCAGCAAGAAGTCCAGCCCCAGTAAAGATTACACTCTGGGCCATGAGAGAAGGCATGCACCCTTTTCAGTTGGAAGTCAAAGGAAAAAAGGACTGATCAGTGGCTCCTTCATCTACCTCTAGGTCAGAAGGCATTCAAGCCATTCTAAAAATGCCTCAACTTTCATTGTTCTGAGGGTTAAACACATGGGCAGACACATATCAAGACACATTGGCACACATGCACGCACTTACACACAGGGGTCAACAACCTTTTTTCTGTTTCTTTTAAGTCTTCCCATCTGAAAACTATTGCTGTTGTCCAACCCCTCGCTAGACATTATACCATTCCCCTTTATTTTGTCTCTAGCAAGAAAATCATGATCATGCACTATGCAAAAATCTTTTAGCTCATTGGTGAGTGTTGCTGGGATATGGGATCTTGGCATAGGAAATACTGATTCCCACTCCCAGAGATAGGGGTTCGGGTCATGCTTGGGCCACTCTGCCCTCTTGAGCCACTAGAATCAACCTTCTCCAGCTTCTTTGTGAAAACCTCTATGTCTACAAAAATGGTCACCTTATCTTCCCTCAGTTTTCTCTTCTTCAAGAGTTTCTCAAAGATGTTTAACAATTCAACTTATCCAATATTAATCTAAAACTTTCAGGTATTGGGTTTGGCCTGCCAGCACCTGTCTATCCCTGCACACTTCTTAGGTTTCCTCTGTTTTTCTCAAGGAGTCACCCTGCCCAAGCTAGCAGTTTGGAATGGAATACCCACCCCAGTTTCCAGGAAAGGAGCCCATGACCCAGACAGAAGCCAGTCAATTGATTCTGTTCCCTGGAGGTGGTAACTGAGGCAGGGATGGGACCACCGCCCCTCCTACTGGTCCCGAAGCTGAGGCGATGTGATGTCTGGAGCCCAGGCACCCACCTCTGAAGCATAGGGAGAGCCCAGCCTGAGTGAGAATGAAGCCAACAGGGATGAGAGGGTAACTGAGAGACGGGCACAAGAAAGCCAGGTTCCGAAGACATTATTCAAGCTCCCATAAGCAGCAACTGTAAGTGTTCTTTATACTTCAAGGATATGTGCCAGTAAATTCCCTTTTGCCTTACGCACCTCTGAGTCAGATCTTCTGCTCCTGACACAAACCTCTCAACCCACCCATAGCACATAGGTAAAAGTGAGTCACCCTCACAGAACCCCAGCCTCCTCCCAAAGTTCCACCCCCTCCAGTATCTTTCTGTGAGGCACCCAAGGAAATCACCAATGTTCTGGGATTTCTACTTTAGTCCAGCATACTTCCTGGACCTCCAGCACCAATCCCTCCGGGATACCAACTTGAACGCTCCCTCCGAGCGCGGGACCTCTGCTGCCCAACAGAGGCTCCCTGAGCTGGTGTCCTGATGCTCTGCCACCCCTTCCACTGCACTCACCTCTGTCCTGCAGGTGGAGAAATCCCTCCCCCTCTCCGCCTTCTGCTTTTCTGGAAAAGTCCCTCAACAGAGTTCCATGAGCCCCTGATGCTGCTTCTCAGTTAGATTTGTCAGCTTGTTCCTCTCTGGCTCAGCACACTCCCTGACTGATAGATAAGCTTCCAACTGTGGTTCAGGCTAAAACCACTTCCCAGACCCACAGTGTGTCCCAAACAAAGGAAAGTACCAGGAACCCTCGAGGTTGCAGGGCTGTTGGCAAGATCTTGGGAAATACTGGAAGATTAAATGGAAGATAACTAAGTATAATTTTGTAGTAATTTTGAAATCATTTGAGGTTAGAGCACAGTTATCCCAAATGGTGATACAGCCAATGTTTTAATAAAAAGCTATGGCAGAAAGTCAAAGTGCTAAAAATTATACTTATTTATTCAATTTTCTGTAGACTGAACCAATGATGATTATTACTGGATGTGAACAATTCAGCGTCTTGGGTCAACTTAAGGAAACTCAATGCTCTGAAGAAGTATGGTTGGGAAATTTTGGCCTAGGATAGAGCGGGGGAGCTGAGGTTCACCAAAATACAATTTTACGCAAGGTGAAAAATGAAGTAAAAAAAGCAAGTTGCTGAGTGAGGCAGGGCACAATCCCAGATCTATAGGGAAAAAAAATCTATATGTGTTTGCCTATGTGTCTGAGCTTTGAGAAAGACACAAAAGGATATATGCCAAAAGGTAACGTTGCCTGCTTCAAAGTAGTCATCAAATTTTATTTTTACTTACTGTTTCTTTTATGTTTATTCAAGTTTCTTTTGTGTGACCTCATTCCACAATAATGTGTTTAGGAGAGCAATAAAATAGAAAAGTACAAAAACAAAGTAGATCCTCAGGTTAAAACAACCCATCAAGCTTGTGAGTCAATGTTCCTTCAACAAGCAAACTTTTATTTGTAATACGCAATAGCATGGAGAAGGAGAAAAGGAGAACCCCAGGGAGCCAGAGAGATTGCCCGTGCACTTGGGTGGTGTCAGATGGGGGCAGAGGAGACAACTGCAGGTTGGAAACAGCTAAGGGAGGACTACTTGGGGCTCCAGAAAGGAGATGTCTTCCAGGGACAGTGGCCCATAAGGACCAGGGCAGCTGCCTGCTTATAGACACCTAGGCATGAAGCTAGGGATGACGACCGGGGACCAGAGCAAAAAGATGAAGAAATCATCCAGAAGAAAGAATGCCACCAAGCCTCCTCAGTGGCCCAGCCAACTGAGGATGGAGGGAGGGAGGCGCTTCGGGCAGCATGCCTGGAATTCTTGCCAGCCAAGCCAGTCTGTGGAAGGAATTAGAATAAGAAATTCGAGTTTGCCGAAGTTAGTCATTTTGTGCTGCTGTGATTTCTTTGTTTCCTTTTTGTTTTGCTATTGCATCTTAGTAAAGCTTCTTTTGGACAATTCTAGCCTTCCTCAGAGCTGAGCTGAGAAGCAATTGATTTTTATTCATGCAAAGCTGAGTAGCCGGAGATAGAACAAGGTGTCTTATTTGAGACGGCCAGATTTGGAGACTGGCAGGGGTGAGAAAGAACAAAGCATCTCAAATCAAGCCAGGAAAAGCAAGTTCAGTGTTCAAGGTGAGAGGGCCAGGGGCGAGGCACAGTTGGCATCACACAGAGGCAGGTCCATCCAGATGGAAAGGGATGGAGCAGGGGGAATGTTTGGGGTGTTACCCCTAGTGGCCACCAGACTTGTGGCTTCTCAGGAGTATGAGAACCTTAAAGAAATACAGTGGGGAAAAATGCCAGAGAAGAGGAAGTGATTTATTTCCCTTGCAGACCAGCCTCACATACATCCAGCCTGGGTGTCCCTCAGCCATGCCCTCCTGCTCACACTCCCCTGGATGTGGATCCCTTGGATGGCCTAGCATCATGCTGAGAGCAGAGGCCTGTCTGGAGAACGCAGAGTCCTGCATTCACTGTGGCAGTGACTGCAAAGGGCTCTTTTGAGGTCTGAAAGTCCGTAAGCCTGGTCGGGGCCTGCCATTTGGAAGAAGAGAGAGTGGAAGGAAGTAGAAACAGGCCACACTGCAGGTCCTCAGCTTATTCCCATCAGATTAAAGTTTCATATTTTCCCCTTTCACATGCTGAGCTTCATGTCAGCTTCCATTTGGATAAAGGTCTCTGGATAAAATACATTTGAAAACCTCTGCTCTTCAGCTATAATCTGGACAGCCTGGCCCTCTGGGGCTCAGCTGAGAAGGGACATCAGATCTATGCTTTACCCTAATATGGAAGTGGAGGCGAAGAAGCCAGAAGGAGGAAAGCAAGCTGTCAGGAAGGCATGTTAAGCTGATAGCAGCATGCTTGAGCTAGAAGAGGGAGCAGGAACCTTCAGAAATTTGGGGAGGCTCAGAAGAAAGTGAGCAGAGCCCAATATGAGGAGCCCATGCCATGAATTGAAGGCCAAATGATCAGCAATTAAGCCTGGGAACCTGGCCCTGGCTCCTTTTTGCATGCTGTTATGTGTGTGGTTGAACCTGCAATGAACTTTTTGTGAGATGCAAGTCAGGGGACTTACGTTCAAATCCTGATTCTGCCATGTACTGGCTGTGCTACCTTAGATAAGTCACAACCTCTTTGAATCTCTATTACCATATGTGAAAATAGACATAATAAGAGCAAATGCAGGGCTACTATGAAGACAAAACTTAACAGCATACAAGGGACTGCCTAGAGGAGTGCTCAGTCAATAAACGTTAGTTCCTCTTTTCTTCCCCTCCCATTTTTATGATGTGGATAAGAGACCAGTCCACAGGGCCATCTCTGGCTTCAGCAATCATTGAGTTCTTCTGCTCAAAATCTCATTTTGAAAAACTGAGATGTGTCCTGGCCTTATATCAGATTTTATCAGAACAGGTCTCAAAGATTGGACTGTGGGCCAGAACCCAGGATACCAGGGGCTCCAGGAAGCAGGGGTCAGGCTAGGAAGAGCCACCCTGGCCCAGCCTCTCCAGCAGCCTTTTCAGAGAGACCTGCCTCTCGATAGCAGGAAACCCAGAGCTGGGATCTGGACTTAACCCCTGAACCTCAGGGACAGCCATACACAACCAGGCAGCTCAGCCCCATCTGAAATCTCCTTGCTCTTCAGTGCCATGCCTCCCATTTGTCCTCATAAAAGACTCCAAACAGCTTCCAGTGGCTGGTTCCAAAGCAGCTCAGGTGTTCCATGATCATCTAATCAAATTCACCATCTTTCCAAGGTAATAAATAAGATTTTTATGTTGGAAGCGCCATATGCGATCTTCTGTAGGTGTTGGGATTATGAGCAAGTTTTTGTTTTCTTCTTTATATATGTCTGTTCTTTGTGAGTTGTTGTTGTTAATAAGTGAGTGCTTTTCTGAGATTGGTGGCAGGGGTGGCAAGGAGAGTTGAAAAAAAAATTAAATCTATCCTTAAGATTCTGTTGAGAGGTCTACATCCTCTGGTTCACCTCTCTCACTTGACTATTTCTTCAGGCTATAGGTCCTCAAAGGCAGTAACTATGTCTTTTCAGCTAACAAACATTTAGTGAGCACCAAACATATACCAGGAATTCTGAGTTCAGCTCAAAATATGAAAAAGCACTGGACATTCCAGTAGCCCGCCATGGTTCCCCTGTGGCCAAGCCCTATAAGCGCCTGGATGGCAGGGCTTGTGTCTCATACATCTCTGAGCCCCAGGTACCACACACGGCACCATCCATAAATTTCACCGAATGAATGGGTGAGTGAGTGCATAAACAAATGAATTACAAATACACTGGAATCCCCCACAATATCAAGGGCACTTATATAGTGGGGAAAAATCAGGAACTTAATATTTATTGGGAAAGGGGCAACTTTTTTTTTTTTTCCTACACAGTATCTGGAAAGGATTTTACATTTCATTCTCCTCTTTTCTTATCTTAGTCGTTCACCTCCTGGTGAAACCAAGTAACAGAAGAGCTTGTCCCAGCCACAGAGATATCTCGAATTCTGAAAAGACTTTGGAATTCCAGGGCAGCAGATGGGACCTGTATCCACAGAATAAAGGGCTGATAATGCTCTGATGGCATTGATTTCATTGCTGTGGCTGGTACGCTGGGTTCAAACTGACTCCAAGGAGGCACTGAGGCAGCTTCTGCTTTGCTTACTTTGAGTCATGTGTGCCCTAAAGATTTTGCTGTTATGTCTACAAGGAAGTAGATGTATAACCTGGACCAAGTGTTATTTCAATAGTTCAACCTCACTTCTGCCCCTACAGAGGTTAAAAAAAAAAAAAAAAAAAAAAGGAAAAGAGGGAGAGAGAGAGAGAGAGGAAGGAAAGAAGGAAGGAAATCACAGTCTGATTAATAAGATTATGATGGGTGTCACTTCCATCTACTGTAGCGCTGTAGGTAAGGTCAACAGGAGAAAGTAAAGTGTTGATAATTAGAGATAAACTTTTCTCCTTCCCCAGAAACCATAGAGAAAATGATGTTGTCAGTTGATGCAATACAACAACAGAAACCCGAATGATGGGGGATCACTATGCTTAAGCTCCAGATAAACCTTCTGGAATGCAGGAAGGATCTTTGAGCATGATAGAGAAAACCCAGATTTCAGATAGTCTGTGGTCAAGTGAAGGGAATGCAATTTGAAAAAATGACAATCTATAACACAATGAGTGAAAAAATGAGTTCTCATGTCTTAGAAATCGAGCCATCCGGATTTGAGTCCTGGTCCTGACACATGCAAACTATGAAGTCTTGGGTAATTATGAAATCTCTCAAAGCCTCAATGTTGTCTATGAAATACAGTTGAGGCGGATCACTTTTCTTTCTATTCTTCCCCTTGTTATCTTTTCCTTAATAATTCACTCTAAAACCCCTAAATAGAACTGAACAAAGTCTATGGTAGGCTGAGTAATAACTTCTGCAAAGATGTTCACACCCTAATCCTCATATCAGTGAATATGTTACCTTGCTACATGTATAACAGACTGTGCAGACATGATTAAGTTAAGGCCATGAAATGGAGAGATTATTGTGGATTATTTGGGTGGGCCCAATGTAATCACAAAGGTCTTTGTAAAAGGGAGGCAGGAGAATCAGACACTTTCCCTTTTTTCTGACCTCTACTTCTGTCCTCATATCTTCAAGAGATCTACCCAGTATAAAGTATTCGGTTATAGCAATCCTAACAGACCAAGACAGATCATATCAAAGGACACAGAATTCAGGTTGCAGGTGTTCCCAATAGCCAAATTTAGGATAATTTAAGCATTGGGGGAAAAAATGAGAGGAAACTATTCAGCAAAATAAAAATGTATGAGTTTATACTCTATAAATAAATGAATACATTTAATTCTTGATGAGGAAAGGAATAATTATATACACTTGATATCTTGAAGATATGAGGACAGAAGTAGAGGTCAGAAAAGAGGGAAAGTCCTACCCTACTAGCTCTGAAAATGGAGAAAGGGACCATGAACCAAGGAATGGGTACAGCCTCCAGAAGCTAGAAAAACAAATAAATGGGATCTCACCTAGGACTTACAGAAGGACTGCAACCCTGCAGGCCCATTTTAGACTTTTGACTTCCCAGGCTGTAGGATCATAAACGTGTGTTATTTTAGTCTACTAAGCTTGTGGTACTTTATTACAACAACCACAAGAAACTAATTTATTGTCCTTGAAGGAGGGGCCTGAGCTGTGTGAAGAAGACATTCTCATGAAGGGGAGGTGGCTTCAGTGGCCTCATGTGAAATGTTGGAGTCTGAGAGGACTGAGGATGACATCTGTGCAGGGGACGTGCACAGTGCAGAAGCCAGAGCTCAAGCGTAGATAAGAGTGCCCATACTATGGGGTGGAAACGTGAAAACAGCAATGACAGGTGATTGGTTGCATAGAGAAGGGTTTATTCAATACTTTAAGAGTAACTGGAGAGAAATTTCTCACTGTCCAAGAAGCTGTTAAATTGAAATTGGAGGTGAACTCACGGTCTGCAAAAATAAATATACATATATTCTCAAAGTTCTGTCTACTTAGAGACCAAAAGAGCACAATAATGATGAGCACACATAAGACCCCAATCTTGGCTTCTAAATACCATTCTCTATTGAAAACAAGCAGTGCTCTTTAGAGAAATGACTGATTTCAGTACTGGGGCAGGAAAAAAAAAATCAGCCTGAAACATCCCTTTCTGCCAGAGACCAAAAAATTGCTCAGACATTAATGTTGTCTGCTATAATCTGAATGCATCCCCCCAAAATTTATATATTGAAACTTAATCCTCACTGTGGTGATATTAAGAGGTAGGGCATCTAGGAGGTGATTTAAGGGCCTTTGGGATCAGTAACCTTATAAAAGAGGCCTGATGGAGCTTGTTTTCCCCTTCCACCATGTGAGGGTACAGAAAAAGGGTGCCATCTGAGAAGCCAACAGCAAGCTCTCATCAGACACCAAATCTGCTGGCATCTTGATCTTGAATTTCCCAGCCTTCAATACTGTGAGCAATAAATTTCTATAGTTTATAAAATATGCAGTATAAAGCATTTGGTTATAGCAATCCTAACAGACCAAGACAGATCATATCAAAAGACACAGAAGTCAGGTTGCAGGTGTCCCCAATAGCCAAATTTAGGATAATTTAAGCATTGGGGGGAAAAATGAAAGGAAACTATTCAATAAAATAAAAATGTATGAGTTTATAAATAAAGGAATAAATACATTAAATTTTTGATGAGGAATGGAATAATTATATACACTTAAAGAACATCTCCACAAAATACACTTAACCACAAAAGGGAAAAATGTAAAGTGGAGAAATTTGGTAGATACTGTTGCAATCAAGTGAAATTTAACATCACCAATGATAGGATTATTTAATATTGTGCCTCTCTGATGGAATGTTATGAAAATTATGCAAGCAGCATTACCTCTGTGATATTCCTGCCAAAGTAGTATAACCAAAAAAGCATCCAGCAAACCCAATTGCAGGTCATTCCACAAAATAATGGACTGCACACTTCAAAAGGATCAAGATCAGGAAAGTCAAGGGAAGACTGAAGAACTGTTCCAAACAAAAGGGGACTAAATTGTGCTTCTGGGCTGAGTCCTTTTGCCATAAGACACTGTCAAAACTAAATGGGGTCTGAGGATTCAATAGCAATGATGCAATAATGTGAATTCTTTCATTTGGATGGTAGTCCCACTGGAATGGGGCTGCCTTAATACTCCACCATGCACAGTTACTGGCTGGGAGCAGCCTGGCCTCTACAAAAACAAGACGGGAGATTCCAAAGGGTAGCATTTAGGGCCTGTCCTCAATTATGTTCTCAGCAGCAGAGGACCCAAGGGTACATTTTCAAGGCCTTCACACACAAACATGAAAAAACTTTCCCCTCCCTCCCCCAAAATGACTGGAAGTTTAAATGATTATTTTAACATTATAAAATGTATTTTAAAATCTCAAGTCAAAACTACTTTCTAAGTAATGAGAGCTGTATATGTCATTATATGCATGCGTCTGTATATATACACACACACACACAAAAGTTGTACAAATATCATCTAATTAGCACAACAATGCTAAGCATTTCTTCCAAAAGTTGGAGCCATGAGTAAGCCCAAGCATACCACCATTCACTGGAAAATTAAAAAAAAAAAAACAGTTTAAATTTTAACTTCAAAAAATTAACTTTACTCTGTCTTCAAGTCTTTTGCCTTTCCCGATTGCATATTTGGGAAGTGTGATGTCACCTCTAGCTCTCACTGGTTCTGCTGATAACATCAGATGTCCTTCCGGACTTGTCCTCAGAAGCAGGTTCCTCATCTTGAAAGAGATTCGCTCTGCAACCAAGACCATGTCCATTGCCCTGGCTTCTTTCCATGGAGGTATCTGTACTGTCTGAGGGCTTCATCCTCTCTTACCTTGAGTGTTGGTTACATCAACTTTCTAACTAGTCTTCCTAGTTCCAGTCTTACTTTTCTTCCAATCTGTTCTCTACTTCACAGGTAGGACACTGCTCTGAAATGCAAGTCTAATCATACCACCTTCCTGCTTAACACTTGTCAGTGACTCCCTATTGCCTAAGCAAGTGTTCTTAGCCTGGGCTCCTGAAGACAGGAGAGTCCCATCAGGTTACAGTTCATAATTTTGTGTGCATAAGGAAATACACAGTTTTCTTAAGAGTAGGTCCATAAATTTCATCAGATTTGAAGAGTCCTTTGGGTAAAGGCTGAGAACTTCTGGCCTCTGAATTAAGTCCAAGCTCACCACTTATTTCCTTGTAATTTTTTGCTCTAATAATTCCAAAGTACTTACAATCCCCCACTTCCACCATGCTGTTTCTAAGTCTCCATGCCCCACTCTTCTTGTTCTTTCTGTCTGGAATTCACTGCTGTCGTTTCTTTTCCTGGTGATCTTATTCATCCTTAAGATTCTGGGCAGGTAATTTTTCCCCTAGAAAGTTCCAAGAACCCCCAGGCTGAGCTAAGTGCCTCTACTATGCTCCTCTCTAATACTCAATGCATGCCTTAGTGATGTCAACCACATCTGTTCTAGTTATTCATCCATGCACCTATCTCCCCATTGGGCATGCATCTCTTGAGTACTGAGGCCACATGCTGTTCAAGACTGCACTTCCTGGACTTCATACAAAGCAAGCATAGGATGAGCTCTCAAGATCCATTTATAAGGCTCAGCAGAACCACCAGGCAAACCTCTAGTACTGTTGTTTCATTCTCGAGCATTTTATTTGCTTGGGCCAGCCATTCTGGGAGGCTCTTCCCTTTACCTGGCATGAATAAAGGACCCAGGGTTGGTTTTCTTGGGTCTCTGAGGGAGATAGCCTGGTCCCAGTACTAACCTAATCACCTCACCTCTTCCTGACCATTATTTTCTCCTGTGTAAAAGGAAGCTAATAGTCCCAGCCTGCCCTACCTCACCCTGACAGTGCAGAAAGACAGGGCAGTGGATCTGAAAAACTTGGGGACAGGGACACTATGCATAGGTGGGATGTGAGGGGAGAGGAGTGAGTCCAAAGCTAGGCACTGGGGGATGTCTCCCGGTTCTGGTGTCCTTAGGGAACAAAGGAAGTCAATAAAATCTGAAACCAAAAGGTTCAGCTCTTTGGACCCCACCCTAACTTCCCCCCAGTTATCTTGGCTAAGGTGATGGGGGACGATGCAGGGACCTTGTTTTGTCTTCTTGACCTAGCCTGGGGCAAAGAAGGCTGAGAAAGCTAGGCAGACAGAGGGAGTGCTGCTAATCAGCCTCCAAATCACAGTGCAGCTGAATATGAATTTGACTTTCCACTGGCAGATTGCAATAATACCATCCTTTGGAATGCCCTTGGAGCTTCCAATTGCTGTCTTTGGTTTAGATTAAACCTTGAGTTAGCTTGCCAAGTGTAAAACCCACCCAACCCTCATGCAGTGTATGTTTTGAGCTCAACTTGTACTTCATAAGGTGTAAGTTAATTTGCATTTGGCAAAATGTAATTTCCTGTTTCTAAGAAAAAGGGACTTTAAAGATTTATTTAAGAGATGCAAATGACTTCCCAGACATCAAATAGCTCTTACAAAGCAATATTTTAATAAGTTAAGTGTAAATGAATTAAAAACACATGAATCTGATTTCCCCTGAACTGCAGATGGGTTTAGCAAATAAAGGAGGGAAATGGCTTGGCCCTGGGACTTGGGGGTTTTCTCCTTCCATAAAGTTTCAGAAAGTAGATCAAGATGTTAGACAAACCCCTACACACACCAGGGTTTCCCAGCTCAGACTGTGTATCTTCAGAACTCATGCTCCATAAACAACTGGAAGGTTCCAAATCAGCTTCACTGGGCAAATTTCTCTTACCCACTCTGCTTTCTGCCTGTGTGTTGCCAAGTCTTCCCTTCTGCCCCTTTTTCCTCCCTCACTCAGAAATCCTGAGGCTTTAGTTTCCTCCCACCCTCCTCTGAGCCTTGTGCTTGATTGCTGAGACAACACAGGCATTGGAGCTCAGCTGGGGGCCCAGCAGTGTAGTCCTTTTCTTCAGTCTCATCCTCTAGTGTCTGAAGAATTCCTCACCCAGGACTTCACTCCAATCTCAGAAATCATAAAAACATTCCCAGTCAGCTGCCCTCCACACCACCTGAACAGCTTTCCCATAACCCATCCCTACGGAAGCCTGCCAATGGACTTGAGGTTGACTGCAAAGATACAACACCTTTTTTTCTACTGGATGAGGCTACTCCTTATGGGGTTGGTGGATTCTGTGGAGAAATGATTATGCCATGCAGGCTGGAAAGACAGCTGCACATCAATGTATGGCAAGTGGTATGTATCCTCTGGGTAGGGCTGGTGGGGGGCATTCATGGAACCACAGGAAAAGGCAGTGGTTCTTGGGTAGAAAGCCAGCTAATAAAAGTGGGCCCTACATCAGCAAGATTCCGGATGTGCAAATTAGCCTGTCTTGGCCTGGATGCCTAGCTATCTAGGGCCTTATGTGTGCTCATGGAGAGTGGGCAGAAATTCTAGGATTGAGCACAAACTGCAGAAGAGTGACATGCCTTTAACTCAGAGGAACTATATGCATGGTTCCGTCTGTGATTATTTCCTGGTTCCCATCCCCTAATACTTAGAACAGATTTGTTTGAATGTTCCATCACATCTCGTCTAGGCTATGCTCTTTCTTTGGCCAGTATGACAATGGAATAACTTTGCTCCCTGAGGTCTTCAAGATGTTGATTCTGAAACAAAACTAGAGCTGCAGGTTAAAGTTAGAGAGGTCGCCTCGAAGGTGGTGAGGCATCATTTTCTTAAGGAAGGTGGTACTTCTTCACAAGTAGGGAAGAAGCAACAGTTTTTTAAAGATTCTAGAAGAGGTCACTGCCCTATTTTCTTCAACACAATTTTGCTGGCCATCAGTCACTATAGGGTACCCTGCTAGGCCCTGCTGGTGAGGAACTGGGATGCTATAGATTTAAGAAAAGAATAAGACGCACCCCCTGCCCTGCTGGACCTTATTTATGACCAGGCATGTGCAGAAACAGGTCACCTCCAGAGCCGTGGGTAGGACCAACAGCAAAAAAATAAAGAGGGAAGTCCCAAAAGGCTGAGATCAGAGTGCTGCTGCTCCCCAATGGAGGAGGTGCACAATTTTGGCCTTGAAAGAGACTACTTTTAGACTCTTCACTTTTTCTTCCTTTCATAATTTGCAGCCATATCCTGTGGTCTCATTGGATTTGGAAGTAAAGTCCATTACCCAAATCATCATCTAGCCATGAAGTTATTGAGAGGTGCTGTGAGGTCTAAAAGAAAGGGGAGGGTATTGGCACACACAGGTTTGGGTTCCAACACCATCTCTCACTCACCGTGACACACAGTAGCTGTGTTATCATGGGGAAAGGAACTCTGTGCCTCAGTTTCCTCATCTGGAAAATGGGGCTAATAATATACTAAATGAAGCTATTACACAAAGGGATATATGTAAAGTGCTTCTGCAAAGAACTTGGCAGAGAAATTAGATAACTGACCTATAAAATCAGAATAGCCCAATGTGAAATCTAAGATTAAAGAACTAGCTATGCATCACACACACACACACACACACACACACACACACACACACACTTTATAAACACAAATCCTATATATTCCTGTATTTGTTTCCTATTGTGAATAACAGATTGCCAGAAACTTGGTGACTTAAAACATTCCCCATTGCCTAGCTCAGAGTTCTGTGGGCCAGAAATTCAGCACAACATGGTTGAACTTTCTTCTCAGGCCATTGCCAAAACTGAAATCAAGGTGTCAGCTAAATGAGTTCTCTCTGGAGTTTCTGGGGCTCATTTCCAAGCTTATTCAAGTTATTCAAGTTCAAGTCATTGTGGTTGTAGGACTGCAGTCTGAATGTCCTTACTGGCTGTCAGCTGGGGGCTGCTCTCAGCTCCTCAAAGGTGCCCACATTCTTTATCACGTAGACTCTCCTTCGCCGCATGGCCCCTCCTCTGTCTCTAAACCAGCAATGAAGTACTTCTCTTGAGTTAAATCCCTTCTGTGCTTCAAATCTCTGACTGCCCCTGTCTCAAACTTCAAGACCCAGATTTAAAGGATCATATGACTAGGTCAGGCCCACCCAGATGATTTCCCTGTCAGGTAACTGATTTGGGATCTTAATTATATTTGCAAAAATATCTCCTCAGTAAGACCTAGATTAGTATTTGGTTGAATAACTGAAAAAAGGTTTGTACCCAAAAGTCAGGAATTTTGAGTACTCGGTTAGAATTCTATCTGCCAGACTCCTTAGAAAGAAGAAAAAAGAGAAGAATAAAGGAAGGGAGGGAGGAAAGGAGGGTAGGAGAAGAGCATCTTGCAAATTTCACTTAAAAGCTTTAAAAATATTCACACCCTCTGACCCAGTAATTCCATACAGAAGAAGCTAAACTAAGGAATTAATACGAAATGCAGAGGAAAGTGCCTTATAAACAAAGCTGTTCATTGTAGAGTTATTTATAGTAGTTAAAAAAAATAGAAATAACAAACGTTGAACAACAGAATATAGGTGAAAACATTTATAAACAAATCACGATGGAATGAAAGAGAATCACTTTAAATTATGTTTACAAAGGTGTTTTTATTGACACTAGTAAATACTAAGCATAACAATGCTTTCTAAATATATTAAGTCATATATTTAGTATGAGTTCAACTATATAATATTAAAATATATGCATAGAGATATACATAACATTTATCTATATAATTAGCTAGTTAGATATGCATATAGATAGATGCAGAAGAGATGAGAAGGGAAAATACCACAATGTTAACAGAGGTTATCTCTAAGTAGTAGAAAGAAAGAGGTTTTTGTTGTTGGTGGTGGTGGTGGTTTTTTGGTTTTTTTTTTTGCTTGTTTTGTTTTTTTTTAGAGACAAGGTCTCACTCTCCCACTCTGTTACCCAAGCTGCAGTACAGTATTGTAATCATATCTCACTGTAACCTCAAACTCCTGGGCTCAAGCGATCTTCCTGCCTCAGTCTCCTGAGTAGCTAGGACTACAGACTTGCACCACCATCCCTGGCTAATTTTTTTTTTAATTGATCATAGAGATGGGGTTTGCTATGTTGCCCAGGCCACCGGTCTTGAACTCCTGGCCTCAAGGGATCCTCCTACCTTGGCCTCCCAAAGTACTGGGATTACAGGCATGAGCCACTATGTCTAGCCAGGTGATTTTTATTGGCTTTAATTTTTTTGAATTGTGGTAACATATGCAAAACATAAAATATACCATGTATTTGTCCATTCTCATGCTGCTATGAAGAAATACCCAAGACTGGGTTATTTATAAAGAAAAGAGGTTTAATTGACTCATAGTTCTGCACATCTGGGGATACCTCAGGAAACACAATCACGGAGAAAGGCCATCTTAATTTGTAGCCATCTTTTACATCTTCACAGGGCAGCAGGAGAGAGAATGAATGCATGCAGGGGAAATGCCAGATGCTTATAAAACCATCAGATCATGTGAGACTCACACATTATGACAAGAACAGCAGAGGGGAAACCACCCCCATGATTCAATTACCTGCACCTGGCCCCACCCTTGTTATGTGGGGATTATGGGGATTACCATTCAAGGTGAGATCTGGGTGGGGACACAGAGCCAAACCGTATCGTACCACTTTGACCATTTTTAAATGTACAGTTCTGTGGCATTAAGTACATTCACTTTGTGCAATCATCACCACCATCCATCTCCAGAACGTTTTCATCTTCCCAAACTGACTCTCCACGACTCCCTTTTCCAAACCCTGACAACCACCATTCTACCTTCTTTCTATAAATTTAACTACTCCCCCTACTTCATATAAGTGAAATCATACAGTTTATGTCCTTTTGTGACTGGCTTTACTTCACTTACCATAATGTTCTCAAAGTTATTCCATGTTGTAACCTGTGTCAGAATAATATTCCATCATGCCTCTAACCCCAGCACTTTGGGAGGCCAAGGCAGGTGTATCACTTGAACCCAGGAGTTCAAGACCAGCCTAGACAACATAGTGAGACCACGTCACTACAACAAAAACAGAAAAAATAAGCCAGGTGTGGCGGTGTGCTGAGATGGGAGGATTGCTTGAGCCTTGGGGGAAATCAAGGCTGCAGCAAGCCGTGATCACACCACCGCACGCTAGCCTGGGAACAAAGTGAGACCCTATCTCAAAAAAAAAAAAAAAAAAGGATTCATTATATATATATGGATTCAAACATATATATATATATATATATGTATGTTTTCTTTGTCCATTCATCTGTTGACCAACATGGACTGCCTCCACCTTTAGGCTATTGTAAATAATGCTACCATAAACTCAAATATGCAAATATCTTTTGAACACTCTGCTTTCAATTCTTTTAGATATGGACCCAGAAATGGAATTCCTGGATTATATGGTAATTATATCTTTAAATGTTTTAAGGAACTGCCATACAGTTTTCCACAGCAGCTATACCATTTTACACTACCACTAGCTGTGCACAAGGGTTCCAATTTCTTCTATCCTTACCTACACTTGTAATTTTTGCTTTTTTCATTATAGCCATACTAATGGATATGAAGCAGTATTTCACTGTGATTTTATTTGCATTTCCCTAATGATTAGTGTTACTGAGCATCTTTTCATGTACTTACTGGCCATTTATCTGTATATCTTCTTCGAAGAAATGCCTATTCAGGCCCTCTGCCCATTTTTCTAACTAAGTTGATTTTTGTGGTTGTTGAATTGTAGGAGTTCTTTCATATATCCTGGATTTTAATAGCATATTAGATATATAATTTCCAAATATTTTATTCCATTCTGTGAGCTGTCTGTTCACACTGTTTAAAGTATCCTTTGGTCCATAAAATAATTTCATTTTGTGTATTTCAAAGTTTCCACAATAAACCTGTAGTATTTTCAAAATAGAGGGAAATATTTTTTAAGCTCTATGATGCTTATGGAGATGTTTTTATGATATGAAGATATACATATGTAATATAGTATTGTTAATTAAAACATGGGAAATTTAGTTATAAATGCAATCAGATACGAACGATGAAAAAATATCAGAAAGAAAAACAATTTTGTTGTTTTCTCTGAGTGGTGGGATTATATGTGAAATTTTTACTCTTTCCACTTTTCTGTGTTTTCTGACTTCCTATAATAAATTTGCATTGATTTTAAATGTAGAAGAGGAAAAACAAGTATTTAAAGGAGTAAAAGAAAATATCATGGGTATCTGTCTGTGCTCTCAAGCATCAAATAAAGCTTTAAGCACACAAAGATGTGTTTGGGCCTCTTCCCCTGTCTTAAGGGTCTCACTGCCCCTACTTTTTGGGAACAGCCCCCACTCAGGCAGAAGGAGTGGGGCGTGGGGACCTTGTCAACACTCATCTTTTCCGAGGCCACCTCCTCAATACACTTTTCCAGCTTATGCATCAAGTAAGGCAGAACAAAGAGCAAATTTTCACAAGGGATAAAAATTTGTAGTTCTATTTCTGAAGATAATTTTGATTGGAAACTGCTACTGCTTTTATTTAAAAGAGAATTTGCAGATGATAAACATTTTCTTTTATTAAGCTTTGCATTCTCTCACTCCAGGTAGGAAACTCAGCAAACACTTTCATATGCTAATTTCCAGAATGAAAGAGCAGAGATAAATGACTCCTCTTACTAAAAGAACTGTAAACAAACAGGGTCTTAATTCATGGTTTCATTATCTCTGTTTAGTCTGCTCTGTGCCCCAGCCAGCATGCACGTAACTACGTATCCGAGGTGCGCGTTCATGCGCACCTTGCTGTGGGATCCATCACATGCTCTTTCTGGAGTCCTCAGCTGGCTCTAGGTCGTATTTGATGACCCAGCTGCGGGCTTCATTGAAGGCAGAGAGAAGTATTTTAAAAACTGGATGGTACAGGTTAGCATCTTAAGGCCAATGTGATCCTGGGAAAGTCATTTCATCATCTAGCACAGCACCTGGCACCTTGTGCTCAGTAAGTATTTTGCATGATGTAATAAATGAATCAATCAATCAACAAATCCATTATTAATTTAAGGTTGCTTCTACCTCCCTCATGAGTTGGTCTGAGAATAACATAAGATTATTTTTGTGAACTTTTCAGGTATTCATTTTAGTACCTCCAGTGTCTAACTCAGTACCTTGCATATAGTTAGCGATCAGCAAATTTGGTGAATGGGTGCATAAAATAATACATAATGTATTTATAGTCGGTCAACTTCCAATCATCTTTATTAATAAATGGAAAGTGGGAAATGAATAATGTGAAACAGAAGCAACTCTAAAAATAATTTCTGTTGGTGGGAACATACACCATATTATTCATGACTTGATCTCCCAGTGGCCCTCAGCCCTGTATGCAAGCCAGGAGCTGTGTACGCATTCAGCATACCTGATGACTCACTCCAGACACTTCAAGTCCTTTTGGCCATGTGTTCCAACAAATATATTCATTTCCTGCTGCCTTTTGAATCGTGGCCTGGCCTGAGTTTCTCCATCCCTTCC
Source organism: Sapajus apella (assembly GCF_009761245.1). NCBI lineage: Eukaryota > Metazoa > Chordata > Mammalia > Primates > Cebidae > Sapajus > Sapajus apella. The sequence goes on along the minus strand of NW_022437012.1, from coordinate 2,783,299 downwards.
CTTCAGCTCTGATTTACACAGCCTTTTCTGAGAGCCAGAGGCATCCACAGGCAGCCAGGGCCAGGGGCAGGCTCCAAGCACCAAGTCCTCTGGTGGAAAAGGCTGGAGCACCAGATGGTGGGAGACCTGGAAGTTGACTCCAGCACAGTATGTTCTCTTCAGCTCAAATGTGGCTTTTCCCCAGGACCTCCAAGTCTCCTGCAGAGCAGAAAACTTCCTGGAACTCTTTGCTTTCTTCTCCTGTGACTTATTACAGTGCTGCCAGCAGCCATCATTTATATCTTGTGCCTGATTTTGCACTGTTCATGAATTATCTCATTTAAGGCTCAGTGTGACCCTATGAGGTCAGTAAGTTATTCTCCTCCTACAGATGAAGAAATAAGGTTCAGAGAGATAAGGTTTTTGCCAGGATTGCGAAACAGTGGTCCTGGACTGACCCACTTCACCATTCTTGCCCCTCATTTATTCCCTCAAAAAGCAAATATTACCCTTTAGGTGAGTGTTTTGCTCAAGTTCACTGGATTCTTACTGGAGGTTTTCTTAGCACTTAGGAGGATATCTTCAATGTAGCACTGAACAGGATTCAGTATATGAGAATTTGGGAAGAAGTTAACAGACTTACCCCTGATTAAGTTTTGCTCAGAACAACATTCATGTAAATTTGTGCATCCAGTCAATAAATATTTATTGAGTGCCTCCCCTGTTTTAGGCACTGGGAATACAGCAGTGGACAAAACTGATAAATTTCCACCGAAATGTATCATATGTCCTAGTGGAGGGACACAAAAGTAGAAGCAATAGTTAAGGGAGATATAGAAAAGGTTCGTTGGCAATGCAAAAAAATAAAGCAGGGAAGGAGGATGGGAGCCCTACGTTAGTGGGAGATATTCAAAGATGGCCTTACTGAGAAGGTGGGATTTGAGGAAAGATCTGAAAGGACTGAGGGAGGGAGCCACACAGTAGCTGGCAGGAAGAGTAATTTAGGTAGAGAAAAGCACAGGCTCAAAGGTCCTGGGGCAGAAATGTACATGGAGTGGTGGAGACACAGTACAAGGGCAGTGTCTGGAGGAGACTAGGGATGAGGTGTAAGAGGTAACAGGGAGGGTTACACCATGCTGGGAAGGGTCCCTGGAGAGCAAGCAGGGGGCGCATGGACTGCACTGGGAAAAGAATCACAACTGTATTTTCCTATCCCAGATGACATGCATGTTGCCTTGCCCCAAACCACCCCCTGGTTGAATGTTTTTATTCAAACAAGCAACTATAACTTTCACCCTAATCAGTCTTTTAAAATATACCTTAACACACTGATTTTTAAGTATTTTAATTGCATACTACATTAATAACAAAATGCATACATTACTATAACCAAATTTTGTTTTTTAACAGCTTGGTAACTATGTTCCAATATAACTGGTGTTATGCATGGAATGTTTGTGTCTCCCAAAATTTATATATTGCAACCCTAACCCACAATATGGTGGTATTTGCAGATGGGGCTTTTGGGAGGTGACTAAGACATGAAGGTGGGGCCCTCTTGCTAGGATTAGAGAGCAGAGGCCATGAAAGAATACAGCAAGGTGACTGTCTGCAAGCCAGGAAGAGAGCCCAGACCAGACCTTGACCATACTGGCAGCCTGATCTCAGGCTTCCAGCCTCCAGAACTGTGAGAAATAAGTTTCTTTGTTTGTCACCCAGTCTGTGATACTTTGTTGAAGTGGTCCAGGCAGACTAAGATGATTGGTTTCCTTTGAAGTTCCATGTGTTTTATTCTGTGCATTTTAAAACACCCTGAGAAGGGATTTCATGGGCTTTATCAGAATTCCAGAGCGCTCCGGGGCACATCAAGTTTAAGAATCCCTCCTTACAGAATCTTTTGAGTCATTCCAAGAGCATAGACTTTTATTCCAATTGGGAAAGGAATTGTTGGAGACGTGAGCAGAGGCATCTTTCAAGCTGACTCAGGCCTGCTGATAGGATCATAGCAACTCCTGGGTTGAGAAATAGGTTTTGATCAAGGGCAAGGAGACCACTTAGCAAGTTACTGAAATAATCCAAGCAAGAGATGGCAGTGGCCTTGACTAGGGTGGTATTTTTATTTTTCCCAAATCAAATATAAACTACAGAATGAGAGAACAACATCAAGGATGAAAAATCACCAAGGAATTAATACCTGCAGAGATAATTGACAGGCGACTGGGGAGTGTAGCCAGGGAAGGAGGCACTGATTGTAGTTTAAGTAGCTGGCTACTTCTTTCTGTAAGTGGCAATCCTTTCAGGGTAAAAACATGTAATTCGCCATTTATGGGGTGGCCCAATGCAGACAAACAAGACAGTGGAATTAGCAGCAATTAGTCCCAATTAAGTTAATTCTGAGTATCTGGGTACACCCCTCTCTCAACTCCCCAATTCTTTCCCCTTCCTCCCTAAACCCCACCTAGCAAATGAGATCTGCCTTTTTCAAGATTAAACTACTTCAGAAACAATTCAACAGGTAAGAGAGGTACAGCTGGAGAATCAAAGATGGGTTCCCTGAGGCATACACTCACGACTGGCTACATAGTGCAAAAAAAGACATATTATGGGGGTAAACACAGTTAGGCAATGGGATCTGGGAAACCTCACTGCCAGACCAGGCTTTGCCTTATCCTTAAGGCATGAACCATCTGGAAACTTCCTTTAAGCAAGGGGGGCATCATGCTCATCTTTGTGGCTCACTGCCTCGCTGGCACCTACACTCCAATGCATGGAGCACCTGAAGGTGATACATGAATGAATGAGCATGGCTGTGACCCACAGGGCTCAAATTCAGCGTACTACCTGTTGTACAGCCCACAAGCTAAGAAAGGGCCTTGGATTTTTAGATAATTTTTTAAAAACAAAAGAAAATTTATGTCAACTTTTAATTTTAATTTATGAAATTCAAGTTTGATGTCCATAGTTTGTTTTACTGCTGTAGTTGTTTTGAGACAGGTCTTACTCTTTTGCCCAGGCTCCTGTGCAATGGCATAATCATAGCTAGGTGCAATCTTGAATTGGGCTCAAGCAACCTTTCCACCTTTACCTCCCAAAGTACTGGGATTACAGGCTTTAGCAATTACATCAGCCACATAAATAAAGTTTTATTGGACTATAACCACACCTATTCGTTTACATATCATCTGCAGTTGCTTTGGTGCTACAACAGCAGAATTGAGTAGTTGTGACCGATCATCTGGCCCACAAAGCCAAAAATATTTACAATCTGGCCCTTTATTAAAAAAAAAAAAGTTTACTGCCCTCTGATCTGTGGAAATGCCTTTCCCTAGAATTATACAGTGCACAATCTATGCCACCAAACATGGCAGCCCTCGCCCAAGACCTTGGTCCTGGCTCCTGTTTGGTTTCCACATTGTGCACATCTTACCTGGGCTTACACAATATGCCTTCTTTTTCATTGGGGACTTTGCACACACTTCTCAGGCTGCAAGGAACCCTCCTCCCAGGTCATCACACAGCAGGGACTATTCATCCTTCAGCTCACAGCTCAGATGCCCTCTCCTAAAAGAAGCTTTTTCTCACCATTCTCTCGGTGCTGTAATTTATTTTCTTCCCACTATTTATCATTATCTGAAATCATCTTGTCTGTGCACTTGTAAACTTGCTCAGATCTGTCTTCCCCCACTAGAATTTGCACTCAGCAGATGAAACGCTTGCTCCCATCACTGCCGTTTCTCCAGCACCTGGAGCAGTGCCTACCGCACAGCAAAAGCCCAACAAACGTTTCTCAAATGTATTGAAAAATTCTACGCTAATAGAAATCTTTAAAAATATGAGAGCTTACTATGTTATTCTATTTTTATACATGTCCAAAATTTTTCATTAAAAAAATCTGCACACAATCAGGTGTAAACTACCATTTGGTTGTAAAAGCTGGGTATAAGAAATGAAGAGTGTCTCACAAAAAGAAAACAACAACAACAACAACAACAAAAAACAGTGGAACAGGCAAAAAAACTCTTTCAACTGCAAGTGTCAAAGACTAAATTCAGACTCATTTAAACAAAGCAAAACAAAACTGAAAAGTCCAAGGTGATACCCCCTTCAGGTACCGTGGTATCTAGTGGTCAAAATGCTGTTTTCAGGACTTGGCCTCTCTCAGAGCAACTTGGCTGGCCTGGCTTTACTCTCAGAATGGCTCTCTGTGCTGCTAAGCCTCTCATGGTGCTAGAGAGAACCGCTCCCATGCCTGCCAGGACTGTCATAAAGCCCCAGGAGAGCTCTGGCCTAGCCTGGGTCATGTGCTCTTTCCAGACCCATCAGTGGGCCAAAAAGATGCAGTCCTTGGGTCATCCTGGGCCATTGCCAGGGAGTAGGAAGTAAGGGAGTGGTGGCCAGAGCCTACCCAACCCAAAACCCACCAACTGAACAGGAATACTGTGTAACAGTGGAAGAAAGGTGAATTAGTCTGTTCTCATGCACCTGCTAATAGAGACATACCTGAGGCTGCGTAATTTATAAAGGAAAGAAGTTTAGTTGACTCACAGTTCCACATGGCTGAGGAGGCCTAACAATCTGGTTGGAAGGTGAATGAAAAGAAAAGTAATATCTTACATGACAGAAGGCAGGAGAGTCTGTGCAGGGGAACTCCACACTTATAAAACAATCAGATCTCCTGAGACTTAATCACTACCGTAAGAGCAACATGGGAAGGACCACCCCATGATTCAATTACCTCCCACCAAGTTCCTCCCATGACACATGGAAATTATGGGAACTACAATGCAAGATGAAATTTTGGTGGAGACACAGCCAAACCATATCATGCTGCCCTGGGCCCCTCCCAAATCACATGTCATCACACTTCAAAGCAAATCATGCCTTCCCAACAATCCTCCAAAGTCTTAACTCATTTCAACATTAATTCAAAAGTCCACAGTCCAAAGTCTCATCTGAGATAAGCCAAGTCCCTTCAAGTTAGTTACTTCCTAGATACTACGTGGGTAGAGGCATTGGGTAAATATATTCATTCCAAGTGGGAGAAACTGGCCAAAATGAAGAGGCTACAGGCCCCATGCAAGTCTGAAATCCAGTGGGGCAGGTAAATCTTAAAGCTCCAAAATGGTTTTCTTTGACTCCATCTCTCATATCCAGGGCACTCTGATGTAAAAGGTGGGTTCCCGCAGCCTTGGGAAGCTCTTCCCCTGTGGCTTGCAGGGTATAGCCCACCTCCCAGCTGCTTTCACAAGCTGGCATTGAGTGTCTTCAGCTTTTCCAGGTAAATGGTGCCAGCTGTCAGTGGATCTACCATTCTGGGATCTAAAGGACTGTGGCTCTCTTCTCACAGCTCCATTAGGCAGTGCCCCAGCAGGGACTCTGTGGGATCTTTCACCCCACATTTCCCTTCTGCACTACCCTAGTAGAGGTTCTCCATGAAGGCCCTGCCCTTGCAGCCAACTTCTGCCTGGACATCCAGGCATTTCCATACATCCTCTGAAATCTAGAGGTTTCCAAACCTCAATTCTTGACTTCTGTGCACCTACAGGGTCAACACCATGTGGAAACTGCCAAGGTTTTGGGCTTGCAACTTCTGAAGCCATGGTCTGAGCTGTACCTCGGCCCCTTTTAGCCATGGCTGGAACAGCTGGGATGCACAAGTCCCTAAGCTGCACACAGCAGGGGGGCCAGGCCCATGGAACCATTTTTTCCTCCTAGGCCCCAGGCTTGTGATGGGAGGGCCTGCCATAAAGGTCTCTGACATGCCCTGGGGACATTGTTTCCATTTTCTTGGTGATTAACTTTCTCTTCCTGGTTACTTATGCAAATTTCTACAGTCAGCTTGAATTTCTCCACAGAAAATGGGTTTTTCTTTTCTACCTCATGGTCAGACTGCAAATTTTCCAAACATTTATGCTCTGCTTCCTCCTGAATGCATTGCTGCTTAGAAGTTTCTTCCTCCAGATATCCCGAATCATCTTTCTCAAGTTCAAAGTTCCACAGATCTCTAGGGCAGGGGAAAAAAAACACCAGTATCTTTGCTAAAGCACAGCAAGAGTCACTTTGCTCCAGTTCCCAAGTTCCTCATCTACGTCTGACACCACATCGGCCTGGACTTTATTGTCCATATCACTATCAGCATTTTGGTCAAAGCCATTAAGCAAGTCTCTAGGAAGTTCCAAACTTTCCTACATTTTCCTGTCTTCTGAGCCCTCCAAACTGCTCCAACCTCCGCCTGTAGCCCAGTTCCAAAGTCACTGCCACATTTTTTGGTATCTTTACAGCAGCACCACACTCTGCCACTACCAATTTACTGTATTAGTCTGTTCTCATCCTGCTGCTAATAAAGACATACCCTTGACTGGGTAATTTATAAAGGAAAGATATTTAATTGATTCAGAGTTCCACATGGCCAGGGAGGCCTCACAATCATGGAGGAAGATGAATGAGGAGGAAAGTCACATCTTACATAGCGGAGGGCAAGAGAGTGTGTGCAGGGGAACTCCCCTTTATAAAACCATCAGATCTCATGAGACTTATTCACTATCATGAGAATAACATGGAAAAGACCCACCCTCATGAGTCAATTACCTCCCACTGGGTCCTTCTTGCGACACGTGGGAATGATGGGAGCTACAATTCAAGATGAGATTTGGGTGGGGACACGGCCAAGCCATATCAAGGTGTTTCCCCAAAGCAAGAGATGCTGGATTGCACACAGGACACAGGGAATGGGTCTCACTGCCAGGTCCAGCCTTCTGACTTTAGACCAGAGGAAGACAAAGTCAGGGAACTTGTTCTGGGGTACAGCCAGGTAAATGGTTTCCCAGCTAAAGAATATTCAGCTCAGAATCTGTCCTTGGGTCAATCCTGGATAGTATTAGGTGAGTTGGGACAAGAAACAAGGCCACTTTGCCACTCAGAATCACAGTGGAGAGAACAAAGCAAAAATTCAGTTATAGGAACAAAGTCAGTGCCAAGGGCACTTGTGCAAGAGGTCAGAGCTTTGGCTCAGGGTCAGTCCCAGTGCTCAGGGACTGTCTTTTGTGTCTGCAGATCCCAGGCTGCATGGACACTAAAGGAAAGAACAGATGGGGTGCTGCTGTGAGCACCTTCTTACCTGTCCAGTTTCAGGATCTGGAATTCAGCCATTGTGGGGCCTCTGTACATTCTGCAATTTGTCCCTGGAGACAACCAAGGCAGAAGGAGTTTGAGACAGATGTGCACAGTCAGAAAGGACATGCTGGAGGCTTTAGAAAACAAAGGAGAAACAGAGAGAGAAATAGTAAAAAAGAAAGGTAATTGGGGTTTATTTTCTTGTTTCTCCTATCCTGATTAGCTTTCTTCATAAGGGAGGAAGTAATGCCTTCCATACAAATAGGCCTGCAGTTTTCTCATCTATAGAAAGGAAAGAGTACCAGCGTGTGCCTCATGGGATTACTGTATGGAATGAAGGAGATAATTCATGTAAAGCAATGAGCACAATGCCTGCCATGTAGTAAGCATTTAATAAATGTTTATTTTTCAGGGGTTAGAGTAGTAGTGATACTAAATATGAACCGGGAGTGAATGAATGAATGAATGAGCAGACGAATTCATTCACAGGTAGCTCACGCGGCACCCTTCAAAATGACATATCCCTATTACTTACACAAAGCAGAGTTCCTCTTATTATTTTTCTAGTTAACCCAAAAAAAATCCAATTTGAGCAAACTCTCCATCAGCCTCTTGTTGCATCCTGTGCAAACGGCTTCCTTAATTAAAAGATCTTAATCACAGCACAGCTTTTCCCGCAGAGCCTTCCAGGAGGAGGCAGGATCTGCCTGGGCAGGTCTCGCGAAGCATGCAAGTGAGGGAGTCACCTGGCTCTGCAGGCACCTCGGAAAACCCAGAGCACAAGACTCCCTCTTCCCCAAATCCGTTTCCTGCTTCCTTGCTGTATCACCACTCCCCTTCTCTTTCTTACAATCTTTATTCTCTTTGTGACTCACACTCTTTCTTCATCACCCTCCTGGCACCTCTGGCTTAGCCTCTTTCATTCTAACACTAGAACATCCCAACCTCTGTTTCCTTCCACCTCTTCTTCTTCCAGTGGTTGTAGGTGTCCAGGCTGGTGACAGGTGCTGCTTCCACAGGCTCTGGAGTTGGTTTTTATGGAGGCTCCCTTACAAGCCGACATATTGCTTGGTGGGTGATTTCATCCTTGGATAATCCTTTGGCTTCTACCTAGGGGCCTTTTTTCTAGTTCTTCCTTGCACTGTCTTCATACCCACACTTTCTCTTCTGCTTCCTTCAAGAAAGACCATGATGATGCTGATGGTGAGGATGATAAAGATTGTTAAGCCGTCCCACCTTGCACAGAACATCCCCCAACCCGCAGCCTCTGGAAACCTCCTAAGCACAGTCACATTGAGCCCTGGCTGTGCAGCAGTTCTCAGAGCCCCAGAATTGTGAATCCATTTGTATCTGCCTCCTTCTCCCTGGAAGCATGTGGGAAAGAGCTGTGTGACCAAAAGTGGGTTGACTTTCCATGAGGTCATATTTGAACTGAACCCTGTAGGGCAGGTTCATTTCATATACACTGGGCCAAAGGAGTGACCTGACCACAGTTTATAAAAAGGGGCAGGGTTTGGCCCAGATGTCCAAGAGAAAGTAGATGAACAATGAACAATTAATTTGGGGAGCCTGAAACAAGGGTCAAGGTTGAAGTCAGGGAGCAGGTTGTTGAGCTCTAGGATCTGGCAGGTGGGAAGGACCCACAGCCATTTCCAGAAGGCCAAATGGGTCTTGAGGACCCTCCCCTGGACTGATGAGCCACTAGGGAGTGTGAGTCAGGTGCAGGGGGGAAGGATGGGGCAATATTTTCAATATAAAAAGAACCACAAAGTTCTCCTATTCCAGTGTGTTTCATATATTTTTGAGCCTCAGAGCCTTCTTCAAACAAGATACCTTGCAGAAGTCCCAAACAGATTTCTCTGACTTATTTCATCCTTCAGTTCATACAGGTCTTCCCTAGCTTATATAAATCATCATTTTGTAGGTCAAAAATGTTAGAAGGGTGGCAATTTTATTCTGTTGGACCTAATAGAAGTGCTTCGGAATACATTCCTATCAATTTCATATCAGCAGTAGCAGCCTGACCACCACTTTTACCTCTTAAATCCAAGGAACCACAGAGTTCACACTGAATTTCACTGTCCTTTTCCTTCCATGAACATCAAACAAACTTCCAGAGCTGGCTTAGATAGTGGCTTTCTGGTCATGACCAGAACATGATAAAAGGAGGAAACACAGGCTAGACGGAAGAAGCATGAACAGACGTTCTGAGAATTCACACTGTCCCAGAGATCAACAGGGGAAAAATGTGAGTTCGAATAGGTGTTATTTCTTTCTTGCATGGAACTATTTTCATAAGGTGGAATTTGTGTAAGTGAATGCTTCATAATCTGGGAGTGTCTCTCCATACAGGGAGATGAAAAATGGATGATGGAAAGAAGAAAAGACAACAGAAGTGGAATAGTAGGAGGCCCTGCCCATTGCTGTAAGCCCAGACATCCCTCCGGCCCTGGTGTGGCCCCTGGGGCTCACTGGAAGAAAACCTGGAACACCAACCCCAGGCAGACAGAGTGAGTATATTTTAGGTTTTCTTTATTATTAAATATGTCTTATATATTGTGCAAGTAATAAAAATTCATTATATAATAGAGTAGAAAATATAGATTAAAAAGAAAAAAATACTTCCTATAAAAAATGTAAGCATTTAGATCCATCCATGCCTATATATTTAAACAAAATCAAGTTTATACATATTTATTCACTGTAACATTTTTTTCATTCAATAACATATTCTCACCATGTATTCATATCAATCAATATGATTCTCTCAATTACTATGAAATGATTTCATCATGTGGAATAAATGGTCAGTTATTTAGCCACGTGTCCACTGTTGAATGTGTAGGGGTTTTATTTCCCTTTTTATTATAAATACCATGTTGATAAAAATCCTTATACATACATCACTGACCATTTGCTGAATTATTTCCTCATAATATTAGAATTGTTGGACCTAAACGACACATACCGGGGTGGACACTGTTGTTTAGCTGACCAAGCCACCATCCACAGCCCCTATTCCAGGTGACATGGTGTGATAATCTCGTCTGTTATTTTCTGTATTCTTATGCTTTGACATCTGTGTACTTGCTGATCCTGGAGGGTCCATCCCTCCCAGGGTTAGCCGATTCCTAGAAAGCGTAATGAGCTCTCCTTCAAGCATGCTTTTCAGATACTCACTAACCAATCCAAAGCCACACCCCAGCAGCCTCCTCTATCAGCCCTCACACCCTGGGTGACCATCCCTCTGCCCCATCACCCTAGGGCCCAGTACCATGCATCCAGGGATGGCTCCTGTGCTCCACAGCTGGTTGAATTATTCAAGCTAGCCCATGCCAATCCTGCTTACCCTGCCTTACCCATTCCTTTTTGCAGGAACCACAGTAAAGTCTCTTACCCATGGCTCTCCCCTCCCCCTTGGCCTTCTGAAAGACACCCATGTGGCCCTATGTCTCTTGCCCCCTCCTCTTGGGAACTGTAACAAGCTCTTCTAATCTGTTGGCTTTATTGTATCTAAAATCTTCTACTAACACATTATATTTTCTCTCTCTTTTTTTTTCTTTCCTTCCTTCCTTCCTTCCTTCCTTCCCTCCTTCCTTTTCTCTCTCTTTCTCTTTCCTTCTTTGTGAGATGGAGTCTCACTCTGTCACCCAGGCTGGAAGGCAATGGCATGATATGATCTCGGCTCACTGCAACCTCTGCCTCCTGGGTTCCAGCAATTCTCCCGCCTCAGCCTCCCAAGCAGCTGGAATTACAGACATACAGCACCACCACACCCAGCTAATTTTTGTATTTTAAATAGAGATGGGGTTTCACCATGTTGGTCAGGCTGGTCTCAAACTCCTGACCTCATGATCTGCCTGCCTCAGCCTCCTAAAGCATTGGGAGTACAGGCGTGAGCCACCACACCCGGCCCACACTATATTTTAAAACACATGATGGGGTCAGAACAGGTCTGACCAGCTCCACTTCTTTTGTGACTGGAACGGAGCCTGCAGACAGAAAGTCTGTTGCTGTGCAGCGTGTTTGCAGGTGAGTTTGCTGAGGTAACAAGAGGAGGGCCTGAGCTGGAATTGGCGGTAATGGGACAGGCTCATCGATAGCTCTGTGCCCACCACCTTCTCAGGTTGCATCTCCATCTGTCCCCCCTCAAGTGAAGGCTGTGGGACATCCTCTCCTGCCACATCTTGCCAGCTGGCCTCCCATAAACAGCATGGACTTCTCCCACAACCCCCTCCAACAGGCAGGCTTCTTGAACCCACACCTTGTTGAAGCAAGGGAAGTATGGCTTGAATACGTGGGCTTGAGCAGAAGTCAGAAGGCAAAGAGAGCAAAAAGAATGCATTCAACCAAACAAGTTGGTGCTATCCGAGGCAGTGCAGAAACATGAGGAAAGCACAGGTGTTAGAGCTATGTAACCTGCATCTAATCCAGTTCTGCTCCTGATTTTGTGAGCTTTGGAAAATTTCTTAGACTCATTGAACATCAGTTCTCTCATCTATGAAATGGAAACAAAATCCTGTCTGATAAGAATTTTTATCAGGATTTTTTCAGTTGCATATGACCCAAATTAATCCCCAAGGGAAATTGATTAAATCACATCATCTGGAAGCCCAGAGTAAATTAGCTGCAGGCTATGAAGGATCCAGGGGCTCTGAGGATGGGACCAAGACTTGGCCTGTTGCACTTGGCTTGCAGCCCTTTCAGAGAACTTTTCTGCCTATAAGGGCCAATCCGCCCCTGGAAACCCCAAACCCACATTTTCCCTGTGACTTGGGCTTGTGATGGTAGAGCAAGGGTGATTAATCTCGAAAGGGTTCCGCTAAAAATCCTAGGAAGGTCTCTGACTGATCCAGCTTAGCTCACATGTCCAGCCCTAAATCAATCATCTATACGGTCAGGACTGGCCTTGTGCCCACCTCTGGTGAGAAGGGAGTTACACCAACAAGGAGTCTGAGGCAGTTTCCTGAAGGTAGGGATGCTGAGAACAAAACCATTTGTTTGCTACAAGTTTCAACAGAAACTGGAATCGAATTTACTAACTGGCACCCTTTGGGCAAGCTTTGACCTTCAGATACACTCTGTGTGGCTTACACACAGTGGTCAAAAATGGATACGAAGTGACCATGCTCAATAGTGCTGCGGGGTCTATAAATGATCTCAGCTCTCATGAAGGGCAGTGTGGCAATAGCTGTCCAAATTTAAAATGCATGTACTTTTGACCCAGGAATTCCACTTCTAGGAATCTGTCCTAAAACCCACTCACACGCACGTAGTTCTGGGAAACAACTGCATTGATTGTTATTTATTGCAGTACAGTTTGCGGGAGCAAAAGACTGGAAACTACCTAATTACCCACCCATAGAGGATAGGTTAAAGAAACGATGATGCCTCAATTCAAAGGAAGCATGGAAGTGACAAGAAAAATAAAATTAAAACAAAAAAATTCGTGGACCGATGTGGAGCAATCTGCAAAATATTTTGTTAAGTGTAAGAAGTGAAGTGCAGTATAGGGCAAACAGCATGGCCCAACTTGTCTAAAAGCTGGAGAAATCTGTATGTGGGGTGCTGCTGGCTTTCGTGTGCCCAGAAGGATTCACAAGAAACTAGTGACCTTGGTTGTCTGTGGGAAAGAGAATGGGAAGGACAGCTCTGGAGAATAGGGTGGAAGGTGGACTTTCCACTGAATACTACCTTTGATTAGTTTATATTTACATTATGTTTGGGGACTGTGTGAATATAGTACCCACTTAAAAATTAAATAAAAACTTTATTACACGAAAAAGATAAAATAACAATTAGTAGGCTGAGATTTTTATTTGGGATTCATACACAGCCTGAAATGTCAAAGGAAAAATATCTCAAAACACTGACCTCTTCAATTTCTCCTTCTTGTGGCTAATTATCTGGTCCTTTAAGAAACACAGAGGGGGCTGGGCACGGTGGATCACGCCTGTAATCCCAGCGCTTTGGGAGGCTGAGGGGGGTGGATCACCTGAGGTTAGGAGTTCAAGACCAGCCTGGCCAACATGATGAAACCTTGTCTCTACTAAAAAATACAAAAATTTGCCAGGCGTGGTGGCAGGTGCCTGTAGTGCCAGCTACTCAGGAGGCTGAGGCAGGAGAATCGCTTGAATCTGGGAGGCGGAGGTTGCAGTGAGCCAAGATGGTACTACTGCACTCCAACCTGGGCGACAGAATGAAACTCTGTTTCAAAACAAAAAAAGGAAGAAACACAGAGGAATGATTTCCACAGGATGAAGTGAACTAGGTATGCCTTTCTGATAGGAAATTCTGGCTGGTCCTTAAAGGATGAATAAGGGCTCAGCATGTGGAGGAGGAGGAGGAGCTTCCAGCCAAAGTGAACAGCATGTGCCTAAAGCCTCAGCATTAGCAGAAAATATATCAGAGAATGAGGCTAAATTCCAAGTAACTGGGAGTGGGGACAGGGAGAGACAGGGAGAGTGGGCCAGACTGGGGAGGCCAGCCACAGCCAGTTGCCAGAAGGTATCTCAGGCTGCAGAGGTCAGGCTAAGAAGAGCTACAGGTAGTTCTGCACTAGGCAGTGTCCTGTGCTGTGCCCAGCAGGGTTTAAGGAAGCCAGATCTGGCCAAACCATAGCCTGGAGGGCTAATGACAAAGGCCAACACCAGGGACAAAAACCACTCTCTCTTTGGTGGCTTTATCTTCTCCGGCCAGCATTTGTGGCCTTCCAGTTATAGCCTGATGCCTTAAAAAGGAAAGCTTCTGAGGAAGAAGTCAATTACCCTGCCCCCTCAGACCGGCGGCATTTATCCTCCTCCTCCAAGCCCTGGTCTGCAGTGGGCGGTGGATGGTGCTATCCAGGGCAGGAGCCAGGCTGTTTCCCCTTTGTGGCCATGGCATCTTCTGTTTCTGGAAGACACTAAATTGCATGGCAAAGCTAGGAAGAAGCCCAGCCGTCCTGAGACCCGCCCCTCAGGCTCCGAGGCTCTCTTTGCCCACCTCTGCCTCCCCGCAGACCCCTCTTCTCACATTGTCTGCCTGCACTTCCCGTCATATCCTGTCCCAGACATGAATTACCCTGACCACAGGGGTGACTCGGGCAGCCAGACGACCCATAGGCCCTGTGTCCCACCAGGGCTAGTGACTAAAAACAGCAGTGAGAGGTGCTTCTCTCCCCCACAAGGCACCTGCCTGTCAACCGGGAAAAGCGTGCTGAGCAGAGCATCGGGAAGCAGTGAGCCGTGATTCAGGAAGGGCCTGGGACCCCCAAAATCCCACCGCACAAGCCAGCTCTGGCTCTGGAGGCTTTGATTTTTCTAAAGGTTCAGTCTAAAAGGACTTCACACAATAACATTGTATTGCTTTGTTAAAATTACATATGTAGCCCATATTGACTATTTAAAAAAATCACAATATAGAAATAAGCAAAAAAGAAACAGAGAACCTAAAACAACCCAAAATCTGACTATGCTATAATCATTGACATTTATTATTTTGGTACATACCCCTAAGTCTTTTTTTTTCTAAAATAGAATCATACAGCAAATTTTGTTTTGTAATCTGATTTTCCATACACCCTATCATAACCATTTTTCTATGAGATGAGATAATTTTCCGTGGCATTGTCTTTGCTGGGCTGGACAACTGTCAATGCCCAGTTGAGATATACCGTGGTGTATCTAACCAGCAGCCTCCTCTCCCCGCTATTGTTACTTCATTCCAATTTTTTGCTGTTGTCAAGGGTGCTTCAGGGAACATCCTTACACAGATACCTTTCATGTTGCCCAGTTACTTCCTGTATGATAAACTTCTAAAAGGAAAACTTCTGATCAAGGGGTATGTGCTATCATAGGCATTTGAATGATCTAAATGGTAGAACATGGATTTTCTTTACGGAATTAAATTCCACCCCAGCAGCTCCTCAAAATGCTGTCTTCTCAGAAGACACTGAGAAGACAGCACTGACTACAAGTCAACTTTAGCAGCTCCCTCCTTGTTCCCTACCTAACGCTTCCCCAGGTTGCAGGCATTAACAGAGATCACCCACAGCCAAGGGACAAGATCACAGGTAACCTTCCTCAGAACAGCTCTCCAGGAAAAGTTGGCTTGAGGGACTGGAATGCAAATTCAAACCATTCCCATGTGCAGTTGGGATGCGAGAGAATGCTAATGTTTGGGTCTCCTGAATCACAGGTACTCGCTGTGTGTCCAGAACATGCTGAGACTCCCACCAGAGACTGGAGCAGACAGGTAGAGGAACTTAAAGTCTAAGGCTTCCTTCCGGCAGAGGCTGGAAGACCTAAAGCTTTGGGCTTCTCATCTCACCTATTACACGCAAATCAACGTCACATTTGATATAATTGGAACCAACTAAATAAAATTTTGTCTGCAAGGCCCAAGTCAACTTCTTCCTACCCTTCTGGTGCTTTGGAGTACGTTAAGAATCTGACCTCCCATGTAGAAACATATGTTCTATTGTTGAACAGTCGTTCCACTGGAGATGTAGCTTCCGAGCCAGCTCAGGCGGGAATCCATGCGCATATTTTACCTAGGAGAAATATTCTTGTCACATAAAAACCCCCTATTAATCAAAAATCACATTATGGCTCCTGGAATTAAGTTTCCTTTACTACTCTTTAATAATAAGCTGAGATAAGATAAAATTGGTAATTGCACGTTCTCTTCTGATGGGAGATAATACAAAAGTGGTATAGAAATTTGACTTAAAAGAGTATATTCACTTGGCTAATAGGCTTTCATTATGCGGTCTTTACTTATTCATTCATTACAATTTTTGCCACATATAGAAAACTTTAATTGGAAGTTACTTATTGCATTGTTCCTGAGTGTTAGCTGCAGAGAAAAGTTTTCGATAATCAAAGAAGGATGAATGCAGCAGAAGCCCAGAATTTTAGACAGTGAAGCCTCCTGAAGTAGACTACCTACACCAACCTCAGGAGAGGGCTTTCTCCTCAGTAGATGACCTTCAGATCAGAGATTAAGGGCTAATTTCAGTTTTCTCAGTGGAGGAAAGGGCGATAAATGGATCCTAAGTAATATATTAATATTCGTATTTTATTTTATTTATAACCCACATTGCAAAAGGCAACTGACTCTCCGATGGGACTGTGCCCATAGGCCAGGTGAGCAATCAGCAGAAGCAAGGCTGTCCCTCCACATATGGGCTAAATAACAAGGTGGTGCTTGTTTTGTGAGTTATTTCCAGCTAACAGGTTGTGCCGTAATTGCTAGTCATTAATGCCTATTAATCAATTAAGTCATATTTACATTGCCAACATCAGCAAGCCAAACCCAGGTAGCGCTTTCACAAGGGAATAGTCCTGATCAAGATACCAAGGCCAACAAACACCTAACGTAACTTATGTAATTGAAGTCAAAACGTACAGGATTCATTCCACAGCTTGCCAGTGGTTCCATGGTTCACACTATCCCTGGCTGGGGCTTGGTTCTTACCAGAGACGTAAGTCAAAAGGTATGAACTCAGCACCAGGGGGTGTCTGTGATCCAGAAAAAAACAATGAGCAGCTTTGTGAATTGTGTTTCCCCTGGCCCTTACTTATATTGCAAACCAGAAGCATTTGAAGCAAAATGATTTGCCTGAGTTCATTCTTCGGCTTTGCTTTTAACCACTGAAGTGAGAATGTGTTCATTTACACTTGAAAAGTATGTGTGAGCCTCATTCAATCTGTGTGGCAGCTCTATAGGAAAGCTGGCAGGGACTTACCATCCTAGAGATGCTGAAGCCCAAGAACTAGTTCAGCTGGTAAGTGACAGCACGTGGCAGGTGTCCCGCCTTTAACTCCTCCCACCCTGCTCCAGAGTGCCAACTGCACCCACTGAGGGAGAAGCCCTGCCCTAAACCAGCAAATGGCCCACTCTGAGAAGAATAGAAATGATTTGTGAATTGACTGTTCACTGCAAGATTGACTGTCCTTATTCACAGAGCTCGAATCCTCCTTCAGAGAAGAATCTTATATAAAGATTTCCCTAGCTAAGCTTGAATCTAAACTCTCCTAAGGTCTCTTTAATGAAACCTCAGGAGACATAAAATGAGATGCAGCCACGCCTGTGCAAACTACGGTGGTTCCTCTGTCTCTCTTTTCTCCTACATCACCACCGTTAATGAGGAGCACGCCGACAGCAGAACCTAGTCTTAGCACTGACAGGTAAAAAAACTGCACCAAGGCCAGGTGCAGTGGCTCATGACTGTAATCCCAGCACTTTGGGAGGCCGAGGCATGCGGATCATGAGGTCAAGAGATCGAGACCATCTTGGCCAACATGGTGAAACCCCATGTCTACTAAAAAATACAAAAAATTAGCTGGGCGTGGTGGCATGCACCCGTGGTCCCAGCTCCTCGGGAGGCTGAGGCAGGAGAATTGCTTGAACTCAGGAGGTGGAGATTGTGGTGAGCTGAGATTGAGCCACTGAACACCAGCCTATCTCCTGGCGACAGAATGAGACTCTGTCTCAAAAAAAAAAAAAAAGAAAGAAAGAAAGAAAAAAAACTGCACCAAAATAGAGAAGGCATTCACACCGAGAGTCCACAGGAGTGGTTCACAGGAGTGTGTGCAGGAAGATCCAGCACAGAGCACACCTGAGTAAGCTGAGGTGGCCTGTCACACTCAGCTGAAGCCGAGTCTTGAATGATGGGGAGAGGCTATCCAGATGGTCAAACGATGGAAAGGCATTCCAGCAGCGGGCACAGCATGTGCAAATACACAGATGTTAGAGGAACATTCGGCAGTTATCAGGGGAGTGGAGGGGAGCATTTCAAAACCCCCCTGCGTTCTTCAAGAACAACTCCAAGAGCCCACTGCCTGGTGGTTGACTATGCCAGGGCCCCATGCATGTTTACTGAATGCAACCAACCATCATTAGAGTGGTGAGCACTCGATGCCTGTGCAGCTGTAGCCTGGTCCAGGCTTAGACACCAGAGAAGGTCATTGGAAACCCGGATCTGCCATTTTACACCAGAGGTCCCTGGAGAACTTTTCTAACTTCTTTCTTCCTCAGTTTCCTCATCTTGATAAATGAGGTTAATATCACCTGCTCTGAAAGGTTGTTCAGTTCTAAGCATTTAAAATGTCTGTGAAATATCTGAAGCAAAGGCAGCAGGAACTCCATAAGTGACAGCTTCATTGCCGTTGTTATTACTGGGGATTTGCTGGACCTCGGATGCCCTGGAGCTGCACAGACCACACCATCCACTGCATCCTTGCCTGCCGACTTTGAGTGCATGGCAGGGTCTGTTTGGTGGCAGTGCAGTTAATGAAACTGGGAGTTAATAGTCATAAATAAAAAAGATAATTTTTAAACTTCAAAGACTGCTGAGGCTGGGCTCTGCCCGTCCTGAGACATCACTCTTTCACTGTCCACATCTTTTCTCTTCTCTGATCTCTTGTCTGTGTGGTTCCCTGTGCTTGAAGAATGCACTCTCCATTTATTACTGGTTGGAGCCAAAAAAGAATTATAGAGGTAAGTCTCTCAGAGGGAAGAGTGATGTCACATTCCAAAGACAAATGGGAATATTATTGAATTGTTTGCTTTTTGGATTGACTATACCACCCTTTTGCCATTGTACAGAATGATTGAGAGACTATAGTTCCTGTTCTCCTTCTCTCTGTCTCTATCATGGACTTCCACTCTTCCCAGTCTCTTTCAGTGGGTCTTTTGAGGTAAGAAAATGAACTTCCTTTACTGCAAGAATGACTGTTAATGCCCACTTTCATTAATTCTCTACTGTCACTCAATTGACACTGCCGTGAACTCAAACTCAGCAGTGGAAGGTCTGTATCCTAGAAAACCTCTAAGTCTCTGGCAAACCCAAATGGTTGGGTGCCCTTACTTTGGTCCCAAGCTGGACTGATGAATCCCAACTCTCCAACATACTGTGACCTTGGACAAGTTGCTTACACTTTCACAGCCCCCATTTCTTAGCTGTAAAATCATGATAATAATACCTATCACACTGTTGTGAACGCTTGTCACATAGTAGGCACTCCATAAATAAATGACAGCTGTTTTTTTTTTTTTGTGTTTAGCATCATTTTTCTCTCCCTTTCTGACTGCAGTGATGTCTTGCTGGTAAAAACCTTCACCATACCCCATGAAGAGTTCATGCAGATGCTAGCTTCCACTGTGAACTCCAGTCTCCCAGACAAGAACACAGCCTTCTATCTTATGTCTCCACCAAACTATTGCAGTCCTCCTCCAAATCCTTGGGCAAGAGACATTGTCCTCCAGGAAGTCTCCTTCGATTGACTCTACCTGTTTTGACTCATACTCTAAACGGTCTCCTAGCAGAAAAAAGAAAGCACAGTCAGATGGGATTCCAAAGAGGCTTTAATAAAGAGACAGTTCACTGAAGTGTGGCTAGGGCTAAAGGAACCACCACAGGAAATTAAGGCCTTAGGGATTAGTAATGGCAGGAAGCTATAGCCATTCTTGGCCTGAAGGGCATGATGTTCTCAGAACCTGATGAGAGCTGAATCAAGGCTGAAATTGGCCAAACCCAGACAGAAGCAAGAAAGCAAGAAAGCAGGGAGAGGCAATGTATGCATGTTAGCCCATGTCCCTGGGTTGAAGGGCAGAAAAGGGCAAGGAATGGATCTAGAGGTGGAAACATGAATGAAGAGTAACAAACACAACCCTGTTACCAAAGATCCAACATTAGGCTCTGTGAATGGGATAACTGGGGAGAAATATGCTCTTTGAGATACATATATTTGAGATTTAAGGATCTGTTGTGGTTGCTATGGTGCAGCACCCCAATATACTCACATGTTCCTCACAAACCTTAATCCACATCTTTTCTTTCCTCCGGATTTCCTTCTAGATTGCAGGAAATCTATAATACAATTTATTGAGGACCAATTATGTGCCATGCACTGTGCCTGTACATTCTCTCTCCCTCCTCATTTGATCCCCACAATGATCCTGTGAGGTCTCATGGTCTTTGTTTGAAGATAGGGAAACTGAGGCTCAGAGAAGATAAAAATCTTGCCCAAAATTACTCAGCCAGGATCCGATTCAACCTCTGACTATGAAGCCAGCAATTTGGTGTCACAAGACAAAGCATTGCTGGCTTTGCTCCAGTCTGTATTAACTGGTCTGTCTACAAGTTCATTATTGAGAAAGCTACCACGCATCCACCCACCGACAAACCCGAACCCAGTATTAATGCAACGGAACAGATTGATACTCTGTGGTATTATCTGTCCTATCATCACCTCCCCAAATCATGTGGTTGGACAAAACTGCACAATACACATTCTTCACCTGAACTCACCTTCCACAGGCCTGACACCAGAATAAAGTTGAGACAAGCTTCAGCTACAGCATGAGGGCTCAGTGGTCCAGCCTGTACAGGGAGGATGGATGGTGGAAAGGCAAAAACCGGACTTTTCAGCCTCAGTCACAAAAGCAATTTTCTACCCCCAACTCTGATTTATAGGATGGGGAGCTGTTGCACAAAGGAAGAGATTAAGAGATAGAGAAGTCAAATACATACAGCCTACCAAGATTGAACAATGAAGAAATCCAAAACCTGAAGAGACCAATAACATGTAATGAGACTGAAGCCATAACAAAAGAAAATCTTGCAGCAAAGCAAAGCCTGGTACTCAATAGCCTCACTGCTGAATTTTACCAAACGTTTAAAGAAGAACTAATACCAATTCTACTCAAACTATTCTAAAAAATAGAGGAGGAGGAAATACTTCCAAACTCATTCTATGAGGCCAGTATTATCCTGCTATCAAAACCAGAGAAACGCACATCAAAAAATTAAATATTGACACCTGCAAAACTTCTCAACAAAATACTAGCAAACTGAATTCAACAACACATTAAAAAGATTATTCATCATGACTAAATACGATTTATTCCAGAGAAGCAAGAATGGTTCAACATACACAAACTAAGTAATGTGCTCCATCATATCAACAGAATGGACAAAAATCATATAATCATTTCAATTGATGCTGGAAAAGCATTTAATAAAGTTCAACATCCCTTCATGATAAAAACCCTCAAAAAATGTGGTATAGAAGAAATATGCCTTAACACAATAAAAGCCATATATGACAGACCCACAACTAATATCATACTGAATGGGGAAAATTTAATGCCTTTCCTCTAAGATCTGGAATAAGACAAGGATGCTCACTTTCACCACTGTTGTTCAACATAATGCTGGGAGAACAGTCTGATTGTCAGAGCAATAGGACAAGAGAAAGAAAAAAGGGCATCCACATTAGAAAGAAAGAAGTCAAATTATCCTTGTTTATAGATGATACTATCTTATATTTGGAAAAAACTAAAAACTCCACCAAAAATATATTAGAACTGATAAATTCAGTAAAGTTGCAGGATACAAAGTGAACATACAAAAATCAACAGCATTACTGTACACCAACAGTGAACAACCTGAAAAAGAAATCAAGAAAGTAATATAACTTACAATAGCTACAAATAAAATAAAACACCTAGGAATTAACCAAATAAGTGAAAGATCCCTACAATAAAAACTATTAAAAATTGATGAAATTGAAGAGGACACCAAAAAGATGGAAAGATGTTCATAGATTGGAAGAATCAATATTGTTAAAATGTTCATGCTACCCCAAGCATTCTACAGATTCCATGCAATCCCGATCAAAATACCAATGACATTCTTTAAAAAAAAAAAAAAAGGAAAAATAGAGCAATCCTAAAATTTACATAAAACAACAAAAGTCTCAGAATAGCCAAAGCCATCCTGGGCAAAAAGGACAAAACTGAAGAAATCAAACTACCTGACTTCAAGTTATACTACAGAGTCATACATAGTAACCAAAGCAGCATGATACTGGCATAAAAATCATAGTAACAACACGGATGGAACTACAGGACATTACGTTAAGTGAAATAAGCCAGGGACAGAAAGATAAACTTTACATGTTCTCATTCACTCATGAAAGCTGAAAATTAAAACAATGGAACTCATGGAGATAGAGAGTAGAATGATGGAAGTAGAATTACTGGAAGCTGGGGAGGGGAGCTGGGAGTGGAAAATTGGGGAGAAGTAGAGATGGTTAATGTGTACAAAAATATAATTAGATAGAATGAATAAGATCCAGTATTTGATAGCACAACGAGGTAATTACAGTCAACAATAATTTATTGTACATTTTAAAATAACTGAAAGATATAATTGGAATGTTTGTCACACAATGAAATGACAAGTGATTGAGGTAATGGATACCCCACTTACCCTGATGTGATTATTATGCATTGTATGCCTATATCAAAATATCTCATGCACCCCATAAGTACATATATACCTACTATGTATTCACAAACATTTAAAAAAGGAGGGCAGGGGAAGAGAAGTTAAAAACAGAAATCCACTACCAGGTAATTCAAATTATTTAAAAATAAACAATATTCTTGTGTCCATGGAAGCTTTTGGGTATAGTTCTGTGTGACGCTGGGGAGGATGGAGAGAAAATGAGCTATAGGCGTTCTCACTGGCTTTAATTCTGTGACTTCTGCAAATTAACATGTTTGCCAGCAGACCCAGTGACCAGGGGAAAGGGCAATGGTATGCTATTTTCAATATGCCAACAAAAGAGAAAGTTTTGGGAAACTTTCTAGGAAAGTCATATTGTCCATCTTCCCACCTCTGAACCCACCACATCAGTTTTGAAAGCCAGTCACTGCCTTCCTGGCTTTCTCTGGAGGGACTTGTGTGTCTCATCCTGCTTCTTTCTGCCTAACTGATGGCTCTCATGCTGTAGTGCGGGCAGCCCATTTCCTCTCTTCACAACCTTGTGGGGTTGGAGAACAGCTGGCCCCTGGTCCTCTGGGGAATAACTTTTCAGAGGTTTCTTTAGTGGAAACACCAGGGTCCTGAGGAATTTTCCACTTTGTTTGAAAACGAATGACTTCCTCTTAGGGCTGCTCTGAGCAGCTTCCACCTGAGTTGTGGCAACTTCAAAGGCTCCCCACGCTTCTGCTCCAGAGGCCAGAGAATGGCTGGGGCCTCCTCCCGCCGCTTCTGCCCAAGACTCAGCAGCCTCTGCCCTAAACTCACCCCTTGAGTGCCTGGAGAAGGGTGGTGTGCACATGTGCTGTGCTGATGGGCGTAGGTCTCTGCCTCTGCACAGATGCATACATTGGCTTGCCTTTTGGAGTAGGTGTGTGTGTCCAAAATATATCACTCTCTTTGCATTGTTAAGAATCAGCTTTGGAAACCAAAGAGGCAAAAGAGGGAAACAGCATTCCGCTAAGGTCTTATATCCTTGGTTTCGGTTTGTAATAAATATTTATGACCAAGTTACAACAAGTCCTGAAAAAGTAGCTTTTAATAGAAACACTGATACTTACCCTTGTGTTAATTACAGGCCTCTGTTGACTTATTCAAGATATTCTTTATGTTCATTTTTAAACCCTTTGCAATGATTCTTTTCTTTCTTCTCAAAAAACATACCTAGCAAGCAGCTGTTTTCTATATGCAGCTGGATCCTTCCAGAGACAACTGTTTCTCTTTTAGCAACTTTGTCAGGCTTGATTTGAGACTAATCTGACTGCAGGTGTCAGGTAAGAATAGGACATTGGCAAGGACCCAGAACTCTATGAAAGCGGAAGGAGAGAGGCCCAGGAGTAAAAGGGCATGTTGATCAGAATGTGGGGTGATCGAGGACTCGTGGGCTGAGCTGCGGATAGCAAGGATACATGTCTGGCTGCTGGCTGGCACAGGATTTTCATCACGGGTTCCCCACCTGGGTCCACAGAGAAAGATGCTTACAGGCAGAGTGGCAGAGTGTTTTCATTGCCATGTCCCGAGTAACATAAAATCTCACAAACAATCTTCATAAATCACACATGACATCTACTGGGCTTGTCCAACGCTAAACATAAGTGGACTCTTAAGTCGAGTCTTAAGTTGTAGGCAGCACCATCACCCTTCAGCAAACATCTGTAGTTCATCTTATCGTTTGAAGAAATACCTATGAGTTTCACCGTCTTTTTTTTTAAGCCTTTTGCAGCTTCTGCTCCTTGATTTGTTTGAAGGCCATCTGCTACGTATAAAATTGGGGGTGGAGGCATACTGTGGAAAAGGAACCATTTGGGAGCTATAGAGGCTGGGAGAAAATGCAAACACTGCGAATGTTTTTGTCAGCTTCGTTGGACGGGACACTTCCCTTGCTGAGCCCCGAGCTCCTCAGTGAGATTTGGACTTCGGGGGTCACCAGTGGCTGTGGCTGAAGCTTGTGCTGGTTTTGTCTTGTGGCCATTATTCTACCACTCAATATGTTCATCATAGTTCACCGCCTGTGAATATAAAAGTCCCAGCACCAGTGATTCTGATATCTTTCAAAACCTGAAAATACACATTTGAGTTGACCTCCAAAGCTCTTCCAAAGATGCCCCTGGAACTGAGGGATTAAAGGGGGCACCCAGGAGCCGTGGGGATGTTTCTCACAAGGATAGAAAGAATGCCCCGGTAGAGGGAGTGTATGTCATGGCACAAAGTTACCACAGGGTGGTAGAAGTTGTGCAGTTGTGTGTTCTCATTCGGGCATTCTTCCCCAGGAAGCGGAGGGAAAACAAACAGGCTCAGATGCAAAGATCCGCAGCCCGGACTCCCTGCCCCTCCTGCCTGAGCAGAGGTGTCCGAGCCAAAGCTGGCTTCAGGGAGGCACCAGATGTTTAAACACTTGACCCCTGAAATAACTGCCACCCGCTTCCACCCCTGACCATGCTCGCCAGTTTCTTGGCCCTGACGTGGGTCAGGCAGCCCACACTGCTCAAGATCCAGGGAGCAGCCCTCCACCGGCTGGGAGAGTAATTGAAAGGATGTGTTTAACAACCAGGGTGAGGGTTGATTTGCCATTAAAGCAGAGCTAAACAGTGATGATGATTGAAATTTTATTATCTCACCAGCTTCTCCTCTTTATCCTGGAAGATTCTGCCTTCCTTATAATGTTGAACAAGGAGTTTCTTGTAAATGGCAAGGTTCCAACAGCAAGTTCTATTTTCCCATCTGTCCCACAAAATTTAAAAAGCTTTAGTAAAACCGATTAAAAGCATTTATCGTTATCATCAGTATCAGCAGTATTTGTTTTATCACCATAATGTATAGAACAGTTGTGTTAAGTTCAAACGTGGTCCCTTGTGGGATTCCTCCTACTTTTATTTCTCCCACAGAACTCCAGCCCACAGCTGCATGAAAATTTCAGGTGCTGCGTCGGGCTACAGGTTTCTAATGCACATTTGAGCTTCTGCTTCTGAAATGACAAATCAAAATATCATCAGTTTTGTTCTGAGTTCTAATGGAAAGCTGAGTACTCAGGGTCCCGGTTGTATAGGGAACCCCCGCCAGGTCTGAGTTTGCCACACGACTTTGCCCATCACAGGAGGGCAATGTGGGGACACACTGGCCTCCTTCAAGTAGCAAATGGCTGTCACTCTCCCTTTCCCTCTCACTTGAAAAACCAAACCAAGTAAGCATGGAGATTACTTTGAGCAACATCACAAATTTACCCAACCAAATCAAGGCAACAGGTTTATGGGATAAAAAATTTTTTTTACCCCAAAGCGGGGAAAAAAAGACCTTGTCAATCATCCCCTGATTACGAGCCAAGAAAATAAACTTGGAATTGTTAGACTCTTGGTGGAGAACTGAGGAAAAGTTGCTTAAAGGAGTGATTCAGCAATAAAAGTGGAGGGAGTAGGGAGTTGCAGTAAGTTTTCCTCCCTGACAGAGCATCATTTTCTCCATAGCTGCCTGTGAAACACACGTGTTGTTCTGCAATTATGGCCATGATTTGTTGGTGCACTTTTATGTAGAAGTGCCTGCATCTGCTGAGGTCTGCAGCGCTACCTCTTTGACAGTTCCAGATGTTGCGAAGATGAAATACCTCCTGCTTGAGGAACTGTGCAACAAGGAGCCCCAAAAGGTGTTCTGAATACAGTTTAAAAAGGCATCTGTCTTAGGATAATTTCAACATCTCCCTCGTCTATTTATTAGCCCTGTCGGGTGGTTTTTTGGGCCCTCCAGGACTATTCTAAGGAGCTCATTTTTATATCAAGATATTTTAACCATTGAAGTCTCAAACCTCCACCCTATTTCTTTCTCTACCCTGGGTTACCCCTTCAACCTGCCTTCTAACAACTCGCAATCCTTTTATATCAAGCAGAAGGGCCTTTTCCTGGGGCATGAAGTGGGGAGAAGGCTGAAACACATGCATGTGTACCCTGGCTTGGGGAACTCAAGATTCACTGGTGAGGAAGCAAAAGGTGTCTGGGCCAGATTCCACTCTTCCCTCAGACCTCGTAACTCACCCCACTGTTGGCCCCTTAAAATAGGAATGCTACCTGACCCTTACCAGGGCTTTGGAGGGGTGTCTGGGCTTGAGTTTCTGCAGGCAAAAATCCATGCCCAAGACCACCCTTAAGAAGACCATTCTCGCGAGGCCTGGGGCAGACTAATGTTATTCTTGGGTTATTTAACTTCACTCTCAGGGAAGAGACAAGGATGGTGCTAAGTTGTAAATCACTCCCCTCTGGAATGGATTTGAGCCAGAACCGATCAGCCTGAGCATTCCTGCCTTGCTTGACCATGGTAAAGAGATTATGGTATGTAAAATTCGGCTAAACATAGCTTGTTTCTATTTCCTACTTTCCTGGTTGTCTGTCTCGCTATGAAAGGTTAAGACCTAGGAGGGGGAAAGACACCCACTCTGTGGAATCCCTCTCACTCCAGTCTACATTTCCTACTCAGATGCTGTTGCTATATATCCACTGTGTGAGGCTCACACCAAGGGAAGTTGGTCTCATCAGAGAGATATTCATAAACGTGGCCTTTGGGTTGTTTTAATTGGTCCATCTCACAAAGCAATAAAAACAGAAGGCGTCGAACACTGAAGCCTGCATGTGGTGTGGTCTGAGATTGCAAATCCCTGCTCACATGTTTGCCATTTCACACAAAGGAAACTGACCTTCCCTTTTCCCTGACGTCATTAGCTAAGTCCAAAAGCTGTAGTGACATCCTCTTAGCAGATCTGGTTGCCCTACTTGGAACTCTTCCTGAAATCCTTCAACCCATGTGGAAATGGTGCCTCAAGTCAAAGTCTTGAGATTTCCTTTTGTGATTCAAGTATCCAAATTAAAAAAAAAAAAATTATCCAAGTTAAAAAAGAAAAGATTTCCTTACATCTTCTTGCCCATTTGACCACATAGACTACATATGCTCATCAGGCTGCTGAAAGAAATGGGAAGTCCTAGAGATGAGGATGGTAATTGCACATTGTCAGCGTCACTGTCTTCAAATCATTGGAAACCCTTTTGCTTTCTGGAATGTAAATTTGAAGCATGTGAGAGAGTAACTTCCTGCAGTGGATGAGGTGAATGGTACTCAGGCTATGGAGGCAGGTCTGCAGGTGAAAAGGCCATAGTGCCAGGACATATGGGCCTGTGCCCCACCCAGGTGCAAAGAGACAGGGGAGGGGGGCTGCCAACGTGGTCAAACAGATGTGAGCAAAGACATCTGCAAATTAAAGCAAATCCCTGCCTCTGGGGCCGTGTCATGCATTTGTCTTGCTGAATAAGGTAGAACCAGAAAGTAATTTTGATTAGCATTTGTCCAAACTATTTATCATAGGAAATTACACCCCTGCGTTCAAGACTGGGACTTTTACCAGCTATTCCTGGTTGCACTGTTGTGATTTCATAGCGGGAGGAGACATGGCAGGCAGCAAGTCCCCTTTCCTTGACTTCTCCTCCGTTGACAGTTCATGTAGAAGGGCTCCTGTAAGAAGATATTTTAAAATTACAAGCTCAAGAAAACGAATAAGAGAGGAAGAAGTCCTTCCATTTTTCCCCCCATATTAAAGGTGTCAGCAGCAAATTTTTCTCCTCTAACAGGTAAACAAATATATCAGCAAGTCTTAACTAAGAGAAAAATCTCCTCTCGTGCAAGAAACAAAAGAAATACTTAAATCGAAAGGTTTACTGAAGGCGATGGAATTTTTATTAAGAATTATTTTCCATAGAAGGAAATAGCTCTTTATTAAGATGAATATTCTAAATGTGGCATTTTTATGAACTAATAAATCTGTGCATAAGTATCTTTATACAAACACTTTCATTTTTTTTCCATACAATTTGTTTTCTTCCTCTATTTGGGCTGCCACAGATATACTACTTCCCAGTTATCTGAGGCAATGATATTTGCAGCTTCGTGAATTTGCTGGAATATATAGGGGGGATAGAAAATGCTCAAAAGTTCTGTTGGAAGCAGGGAATGTACTTTTCAAAATAAGCGATGCCAAACCAACAAATTACTGGCAATTTTGCCTCTATCTGCCCACCTTAGTTAGAGGAGTGCTCAGTGTCTGGCACTTTTACTTAAAACACTTAGAAATGGTCATTTCTTTCCCTTTTCAGAGCCTTCTCTTCACCTCTTTCCAATAGAGGATAATGAGGGCAGGGTGAAACCAGAACTGGAGGAGCTGGTCAAACTCCTCATTCTCCAGGGAGCTGGGCTCCCAGGACATAGTGAGGACAGACAGCTTGATGCAGCTAACGTAGCCAAAACACCTACAGTTAAGCAAGCCTAAAAAAATGTGTTTTGCATCATTTCAGCAATCCCAACTGGCTGCCTGGAAAGAAGCTCTTACTCCAGGTTTTCTGAGTGCCTCTGCGGACAAGAACTAAATCAGAGGTCTCAGAACCCTGCCATCTGGCTAAAATCTGAAAATTTCAGTTTGTAAGCCACATGATTTCCCAGTACTTCCAAATAATTTTTCTATTTGAAAATATCAAAGGATACCACCATTTGCATATAGATTTTTGATGTCATTCAAATGAATCCAGTTTTACTGTACCTTACAGTACAATAAGATTGGATAGATTACAAACTTGTGAAAAAGACATAAACTCCCTTTGTCTGCAGTTACCCTGGATATCTTTATGGCTGCAGCAACCTGGCTGTCTTTGGAAACCTCTGAAAGCATGCAGCATCTGCTCTGCCTCTCCTGATACCTGGTGCGACAGATGCAGTGTCCAGCTACTCCTGTGGAAAGAAGCAGACCCAGAATTCATCCCCTACCTATGTCAATACAAGAAAGAGAGTGCCCCGTAGGGTCTAGCCAGCACTGGGTCCACAATGAGCATTCAATAAATCCTTAGTGATGGAGTACTTATGGAAAATCCATGTTTGCACATAGATAGTGGCTTCCCACGGCCCGTGCTTAGGACTTGATGTGCCCTGTTTGGTGGGAGCTGAGCAGTTGCCTCCTGTGCCTGGGGATTTCTCACTTGGAGGATGAAATCCTCTAAGTATTTACAACCATTTAAAAACTGCCTATATCCTGACATTTACCTCCCAAATTTCTCTCCAAGCCACCCACACCCCTGACCCATGCACTGCATTAGTCTCCCTTCTCTGCTTCCGCCATGGCCCTGTGGAGATCCCTCCCCTACACACAGCCAGAATCATTTCTTTACAATGCTGATCTGCTTAAAAACTTGCAGTGGTTCCCAACGCATTTACGATCAAAATCAAAAACCTCACAGAGGCAGAGTGAAACGGCCACAGTGACAGGACATATGGGCCCGTGTCTGTAATTCCAGCATTTTGGGAGGCCAAGGAGGGCGAATCACTTCAGATCAGGAGTTCAAAACCAGCCCAGCCAACCCTATCTCTATTTAAAATACAAAAATATTAGCTGGGCATGGTGGTGCACACCTGTAGCCCCAGCTACTTGGGAGGTTGAGGCACAGGAATAGCTTGAACCCTGGAGGTGGAAGTTGTAGTAAGCTGAGATCATATCACTGTACTCCAGCATGGGCAACAGAGCAAGACTCTGCCTCAAAAAAAAAAAAAAAAAAAAAA